>NC_056677.1:47732118-48072182 GCF_018350195.1 Panthera tigris
TTTATTGTCAACATAGTAAGCAGTTCAAAGTTATCCTTTCAAAAGGTAAGTCAGATTGTGCCACTCCTCTGCTCAGTCCCTCACTACCTCCCTCCTCTGCCCCCCCCCCACATTCTACTGCACACAAGAGCCAAGTTCCTTAAAATGGCCTACTAGCCCCCACATAATGTGGGATTCTGTTAATATCTCTGACCTCATCTCCAACTCTTGTCCTTTTTGCTCACTCCACAGCAGCCACGCTGGCCTGTCCACCCTTCCTCAAATGTGCTTAGACACTCCTGGGCCTTGGAGACTTTGCACTAACTGGTTCTTCTGCCTGAACAATATTTCCTTTATATATCAGCAAGGAAAACCCCCTCACCTTCTTCATTTCTTTCTACCCTGCTTACCCTTTAGTAGAATTTAATGATTCCTTTCTTTCCTGGCATCTCCAATCTGCCCGAACCCTGTTCTGTGTGAGCTTACCACTGCCCCCTCCCCACCCCTGCTGACCAAAGTACTTGTCACCTTCTAAGGTACTGCCTAATTTGTTATTTAAAAGGTTTACCTTTTTATTTTCTGTTTTTGTGCAGAAGAGCTTGTGATTTGTTCATATATGTATTCCAGAGGACTGACACAAATAGACCTTTGTAAATGTGTGTCGAATGAGTAAATGGATGACTTGTTAGATAATCACAACATCCAAAATAACATAGGCCCGGTTATTTTCAAGACTTTACAGGTAGAGAATGAATCTAGGGGTTTCCTTGGTCACAGTTACAGAGGGGATTTCGGGCACTTTCTCATACGTTGCACATTTTGAGATAACATTTGCAAGGGTGTCATTTGTCGCAGGGAACTGAGGCAGAAGTTGACCAGTCAAGAATTGGGCCTGATTTTCACCAACTGTTTATGGGCTCTACCTTCCCACTCCAAACCACCCTGGGTGAGATTTATGTCTGTTGAGTGGTGAGCGGTACAAACCCAGAGTCCACTTCCCCTCCCAAAATCTATTTTGCAAGCGCTGGATTGCTCCAGACCTATTCTTCTATGTAGCGTTGGCTGAGCCGAGACCTTCCTTTGTGCAAGTGTCCTCACTCAGATTTTCAAAGAAATTCCATTAGCTCTTTGATGTTTAACTTTTTCATGGCTCACAAGCCCTGGAATAACCTGTATACAGGTCTCAGTACATCGTCATAGCAATCACCCTTCTCTACCAGCACCACTGCTTGAAAATCATTTCCTTTAGAGCACTGGAATTCTTTGCTTCTGCCAAAGGAAGGAGACAGAGGGATCCTGGCCCCTACCCGCATCACAAGGGTGAATGTGAGCCCAGGCAGAACCCGTATCTGTCTTTCACCATGGCCATGGTCTGCTGTGCACCTGACTGCTGAGGCCATGGCCACAACACTGGGCCCAAGGAGGACCCCCTCCCCCCATCAGCCTGTCTTCTTGCATGGCCAGATAGCCAACTGCTTGCTGCCTGTGTCTTATCCCAGGCACTCTACTCTGCTCAAGGTAGGGTTCTGGTGGTCCATTGTACCTTCTGGACAGAAAACAGCATCATCCAGCAATGTTTCAGGCCCAGAAAGATTGCTGTTTGGTTGGTTCACTGTGTGATAGCCAGGGCCTGGGATTTGAGGATTGATGGAGCATTCAGGGTGGCGAAGTTTCTGAGCAATGTGTCGTGATTTGTCTTGTAAAGGTAATACTCATTCTACACACAGCAACCCCTGAAAGATGCCTAGCAATTGGAGCCACCATAGTTCAGAATAAAGGAACACCCACAGCTAATCCCGAAATGGTTTATTAATCTTATTTTCCCATGCTTCCTCACCCACCTCAGCATGCTCCTTCTCACTTTTACCCTGGGTTGTGGTGGACTTTGAAGACAGAGGACTTCCCCAAGGCTAGGTGGAGGCCCAGGTGCTCTGTTGATGCATTCTGTTGTTTTACTGTAATAGTGTGAGCTTTAGACTTGTCCGGCCCTGAGTTCATGTCCAAGGCTGTCACTGACCAACCAGGTGACCCTAGCAACTTTCTTCTGATATCTGACCCTGAGTTTCCTCCTCTGTAATCTTGGCCTGGGGGGCCAACATATCTTGTTGGACTGTTGCAAACATTAGAGACAATGTATGAAAACAGCCACCAAAGTGCCTGGCACAATTTAGGCACTCAGGAAATGGCAGCTGTTACCCTTACTATGCACTAGGGACTTTTGGGCTCTGTATCCCTGAGCTCCCTAAACAACTGGAGTATTCTAGGACCCAGAAACTCAATCCACTTTAGAGGCATTCTGGCAACTAAAACTGCAGCTTTTCCACTCACTGCGTGGAAACTCTGTTGGGGTGGGGCTAGCTTAGGTTGCTGACTTACACAGCAAGAGGTTCCCAGCTTGTGTCCCATCTGGATAGCGCTCGAAGCTCAACGAATCTATGTAAATGGAACAAGGAATATTCTCTTTTTCTCACCACCTTCCAGAAGCTCCTTTCCCTGCTTCTCTCTCAGCCCTGCCATTCATTTCACAGCCACAGGAAATCCCACCCTTGCTCAGCTTTTACCTAATCAAATGAAGACTAACTCTTTGCAGTACCCATGTGGTATGTTGGGGGGTGCAAAGGGGCAGGAGACACACTAAGCCTCCAGGCCAGGGGAAGAGTGAGCCTGGGTCATTAATTGCTTCCTTGCTGAGCTAAGGCAGGTCACCCAAGCCTTTGTGCCTCCCTGTGGAGCCTCCTGCCTGAGGCTTTCAGGATCTCAGCAGTTATTTCTTTTACAGTGCAGTTTGTGGCATACTCCCACTCTTTCTCCCTTTATACTGGGTACTACTGGTTCTCTGACTGAATTAAGCTTCTTGGCCCACACTTGCAAATAACCAATTTTAGACAATTGGGTGATTATTCCCCAGCAGAGCCAAAGAAAACATAGATTCAGACAGGCTTTGGAAGGACATCATTTCTTCCCCTGAACTAGCTGGAGCTTCCTATAAAACAGGGGTAAGTATACTGACCTGGCAGAGATAATATGTGACAAGCCCCTGGTACAGAGGAGACGCTCAATAAATCTTTGCTTTGCAAGCTCTCCCACTTACTAGCTGACTGACCTGGAGCTGACGGACTTCTATGAGCCCCTTTCCATAAAAGGGGGAGAATTTAAAGTCAGCCTTGTCCCCAAACAATTTTAGGCTGCAGTTGGCATTACTGAGACCTGCCCCATGGACTTCACATGTTTCTTTTGAAGACAGAGACCTTGTAAGTGCACTGGCAGGCAGAGATGGAAAGCAGGGTAGCCTATAGGAAAGCACTCTGGGTTTGCCGGGACCAGATGTGGGGTCTTGTCTAGGATCTGTCACTTGCCACCCCTGCGGCTCTAGACAGGAAAGTCACTTAGGAATCCGAACCTCAGATTTACACCTTATCTACCTCTGGAGCTGGCATTGACAAATACAGCTCCCCTGGGACCAGAAACATGCCTTTTCATTTTCTGCAGCCCCAGTTTCTGTCACACTGCCTGAATCATAGAAGGCTCTCACTATTTTCTTGTTTGCTGAATGAATTTGGAGCTGCTAAGGTGTCATAGTTCCTACTTTTGTTTGAAGCCTCCTTAGCCTTCAGGCTGATGTCTATGGGTCCCTGGGCCTTTGCCAGAAAGTCATTTGTTAGCCTGCCCTGGCCCAGTGGCTTTACTTTGCATACAGCCAGAAGCAAGGTAAGACTAACTGGAGGCAAAGAAAGAAGAAGGTACCCTGGCCACTCTTTTGTGTGTGATAGCTGCTCCCTCTGAGCCCCACAAAGCTAGGTGAAACACCCTTCCTTGGGGTTCCCTATTAGAGGAACATACAGTGTCTAGCTCTAGGGGTAGATGTGGTAGGCTTTGGGGGTGGCCAGAGCATCTTATGTGTGTTCTTTGCCTGTAGCTGAAAAGAATTTGAGGGACGACTCCTACATCTCCAGATTTGCTGCAGGGTGAGGTAGAGGATTCAGAACTCCCTGGTGATAGCATAGATGGGAAGGGCATTGAGCTCCTTGGTATAATGAGGTGAGAAAGCATGAAAGCTCCTGGAGGTGGGAAGAAACCTGATGCCACATGCTTAGTACACCATGAGCCACCATGCCAGGTAGCCCTCTGGACTAGCTACCCGGCTGAAGGAGAGAGTCAAAGTGCTAACTCTGCTCCTCTCTCACCCCAGAGTGTGTACCCCCCACACCCACCCCCACTTTTAAAACAATTGGTACACCTTAACAAACTGCAGGGGTTTTGTTTTGTTTTGTTTTGTTTTTTAATTTAATGTGTATTTTTGAGAGAGAGGGAGACAGAGGGTCTGAAGCAGGCTCTGCACTGGCAGCCCAGAGCCCGATGCAGGGCTCAAACTCAGGAACTGTGAGATCATGACTTGGGCCAAATTCGGCTGCTTAACTGACTGAGGCACCCAGGTGCCCCAACAAACTGTAGTTTTTGACAGAAGTGCCAGGTTACCTTTCAGAGATGCCACAGGCCTAGTCTTCTCTCTGACTCATCCAAGAGGCTCTGCTGTTTTTTGCTTTCTTAAATTATTTTTATTCCGGGATTATCATTATTACTGACCATTTTTGTTCTCATTAAAATAAGCCATAACTCCCACCCTTTGAGTCTCTAGCTTCTGCTCACCTCTTTCCCACCTTATTTCTTTTTTCTCCACTTCCCCCCTTGACATAACCTTAATCCTACAGTGGAGCATTTTTTCCCCTAATGTCCATGCTGCCTTTAGTGCCTCCATAATTACTCCTTTCCCATCTTCAATACTATTTTCAGACCTCAGGTTGTCATTTCACCAAGAATTTTCTGACAGTCTCATCTTTTTAATTTTTGTAGTATCCCACAATGTCCTTTATCCTGCAACCACCCCACTCTCCCCTGCCCTCCCCTCAGGATGATTAGGTGTGTTTTCTATTTCCACAGTACCCCATGATAGTCCCTCCCCTCTGCCAATGCCCCCTCCCCCAGGCTGGGTTAGGTACCCAAAAGTACCTAATGCACAGTATTTCATACTATGCTCTGAGGCCCCTTTTAAATTTCCCCAAGATTATTTAAGCATCTTTTGGATTTTCATAGAATCCTGTGATATCCTCTCTCCTGTCTCACCTCCAAGACAGGTCACAGAAGTGTTTCTAAATTTTTGTGGCAGCCCACGCTCACTCCCTATTACAGCATTTACCACACTGCCAGTTTACATATTTGTCTTTCCCATGTAATCTAGAACATTCTTTAGAACTGAGGGCTGTGTGCCATGGAGGATCCCCAGAACCTAGACTGGCGCCTCATACATAACCGGTGGTCAATAAATGAACAAAGGGTCCTCATCATTATAGTTTTATGTTTTTCTATATTGTGAAAGTAATTAGGCAAATTGATTTAAAATATCAATTTTTATATATTCATTTACATTTACAATATTTATTTTTTTGTTTTTAAATTTTCATTTTAATCCCTGTTATTAACATAAAACTTTATATTCAGTTTAGTTTTACAATATAATGATTGAACAATTCCTAATATCACCTGGTACTCACCAGTGGTAATCAATGCTGATCACCATCATCTATTTAAAATATCCCCCCAACGCTTCCTCTCTGATAACAATCATTTTGTTTTCTGAAATTAAGAATCTGTTTCTTGAGTTTTCTCTCTTTCTCTTTTTTCCCCTTTGTTCCCTTTTTTGTTTTTGGAATTCAACACGTAAGTGAAAATATGTTGTATTTGTCTATCTCTGACCAACTGTTTTTGCTTAGCATTATATATACTCTGTAGTCCATCCTTGTCTTTGCAAAATGTCAAAATTTCATTCTTTTTATAGATAAATTTTATTTCTCTTTATATATATATAAATATATATATGTATAATGTATAAATATATATGTATATATGTATGTATAATATATATGTATATGTATATATATGTATATGTATACATATATATATATATATATATATCCAACATCTTTTTTTTTCAGATTTTTATTTAAATTCTAGGCAGTTAACATAGAGCCCAATATGGGTCTTAGGACTCGAATTCAGTGTTTCATCAGGTGTATCAGTCAGTGATCACCATAACAAGTGTCTTCTAATACTCATCACCCATCTATCCCATCCCTCACCCACCTCCATCAACCCTCAGGTTGTTTTTTTAGTTATGTATCTCTTACAGTTTTTTCCCCTCTCTCTTCTTTGCCCTGCCATATACGCATCTGTGTTTTTTTATAAAATTGCCCACAAGTGAAATCATATGTTGCCTTTCTCTGACTGACTTATTTCACTTAGCCTAATATACTCTAGCTTATCCACGTGATAGATGCAATCCACATCATTGCAAATTGCAAGATTCCATTATTTTTTGTTGGGTGAGTAATATTCCTATATTATATATATAGGTGTATATATATATATATATATACACCTATATATATGTGTATATTATAATATACCACATATATACCAGCATAACATAGATATATATACATATATATATATGTGTATATATATATGTATATATACACAAATATATATGCATACATATATATATATATATATATATATAATATATCACATCTTCTTTATTCATTCATCAGTGGATGGACACACGGATTGCTTCCATATCATGAATATTTTAAAGTATGCTACTCTAACCATAGGGGTGCATATATCCCTTTTAATTAGTGTTTTGGTATTCTCTGGGTAAATACCCAGTAGTACAATCGTTGGATCATAGGGTAGTTCTATTTCTAACTTTTTTGAGGAACCTCCATACTGTTTTCCAGAGTGGCTGCACCAGTTTGCATTCCCAGCAACAATACAAGTGATATCCTTTTCCTCTATATTCTTGCCAGCACCTATTGTTTCTTGTGTTGTTGATTTTAGCCATTATGACAGGTGTGAGGTCATGTGTCATTGCAGTTTTGATTTGTGTTTCCCTGATGGTGATAATGAATCTCTTTTCATGTGTCTTTTGGCCATCTGGATGTCTTCTTTGGGCAAATGTCTGTTCATTTTGTCTGCCTATTTTTAATTGGATTAATTTGGGGGGGAGGTGTTGAGTTTTAGAAATTCTTTATATATTTTGGATACTAATCCTTTATCAGATATATCATTTGTAAATATCTTATTCCATTCAGTAGATTGCCTTTTAGTTCTGTTGATTGTTTCCTTCACGATGCACAATCTTTTTATTTTGACGTATTCCCAATGGTTTATTTCTGCTTTTGTTTTCCTTGCCTCATGAGACATACTTAGAGAAAAGTTGATAAGTCCTATGTCAAAGAGATTACTTCCTGTTTTCTCTTCTACTGTATTTATACTCTTAGGTCTCACTTTAGGTCTTTAATTCATTTTTTTAAGATTTTATTTTTAAGTAATCTCTACACATAATGTGGGGCTTGAGTTTATAACCCCAAGATCAAAAGTTGCATTCTATATCTGAGCTAGCCAGGCACCCCATCATTAATCCATTTTGAATTTATTTTTGTATATGCTGTAAGAAAGAGGTCAATTTCATTCTTTTGCATGTTGCTGTTCAGTTTTCCTAACACAATCTGTTGAAGAGACTGTTCTTTCACCACTGGAAGTTCTTTCTTGCTTTGTCAAAGATTAATTGATTGTATAATTTTGGGTTTATTTCTGAGTTTTTTATTCTTTTACTTTGATATGCGTCTATTTTTGTGACAGTCCTATACTCTTTTGATTATGACAGCTTTGTGATATAATTTGTGGTCTGGAATTGTGATGCCTCCAGTTTTGCTTTTCTTTGTCCACATCACTTTGGCTATTTGAGACCTTTTGTGCTTACATACAAATTTTAGAATTGTTTGTTCTAGTTCTATGTATAATGTTTTTGATATTTTGGTAGAGATTCTGTTAAGTTTGTAGATTGCTTTGCGTAGTATAGACATTTTAACAGTATTTGTTCTTCCCATCCTTAGGCATGGGATGTCTTTCCATTTCTTTGTTTTTCCTTCAACTTCTTTCATCAGTGTTTTATAGTGTACAGAGTACATATCTGTCTCCTCTTTGGTTAGGTTTATTTCCAGGTATCTTACTATTTTGGGTGTAGTTGTAAATGGGATAATTTTCTTAATTTCTGTTTATACTGCTTCATTATTAATGTATAGAAATGCAATGTATTTCTTTACATTGATTTTGTATCTTGTGACTTTACTGAATTCATTTATCAGTTCTTGCACTTTTTTGGTAGAATCTTTCAGGTTATCTATATATAGTATCATGTTATCTGCAAATAGTGAAAGTTTTACTTCTTCCTTTCTGATTTGGATGCCTTTTATTTCTTTTTTTGTCTGAATGCTGTAGCTAGGACTTCCAGCACTATATTGAATAAAAGTGGTGACAATGACGCAGCATGCAGAGCTGAACTTGGGGAGTGAGAAGCCATGAAAAGTAGGGAACCACTATTTGTGGGCAGAGAGAGGACAGAGACTGGGGAGGGGTGGAGAATACAGGAAAACGCACCCCTCCCCAAAAGCAGCCAGAGAGAAAGTGGAGAATTGGAAACACCCACAGGGACAAAAGTCAAAAGAGAGAAAGGAGAAAGGAGAGGGTTTAAATTCCATTAAGACTGTAAACAAGGGGAGTGCAAATGCTGCAACTCCACAGCTTGATACCTGGCAGTGCTCTGGTGGGAAGGACGAATCACCAGGAACAGAGTGGGGTCCACGAGGTTCTCAGGCCACACAGGGAAAGCGGTTCCACTGCTGGAAGGACATTTGGTACAGACATTGTTGAAGCCACCTGGTCCCAGAAGACCCCAGAAGGTGGCCACATTCACTGGTGCTGGGCAAGGCAGTTACAGGTGAAGCCTGGTGCCAGATGTGTATTGTGATTTTCCATAATCCCTCAAACACTGTTGCTACACTGTCTCGTGAACATTTTCTGGGGCAGGCTGGCACCTGGCCACAGTCTTGGGGCACTGGCAGCAGCAGGGTCCAGCAGCGTTCCTGGGTGCAGCTGATATTCAGCCATTGCTCATTCAGCCATTGCTTGGTGAGACCCTCCCACAGAGGGACAAAATGGGTCAAAGCCACAGTCCTTCAGAAGTAAGGGGCTGGGGAAAACAGCCACATCTGAGACAAAACTTGGGAGAGAGGTATTGCCTGGGACCTGGTCACAGAGAGTGAAAAAGCAGGGAGTGGACGAGAGCTGAAGACAGGATGGGTGCATGATGATGCTGATCCTGGAGAAACAGACTGGGTAGCTGGGTGGTGCCATTTTCAACGCTCCCGCACATGCGCATACACACCTAGGAGCTATGCAACAATCCACCCTGGTAGGATAGCAGCACCATCTAGTGGAGAATGGAGCTGTTACACTGAGCCCCACCCAACTGGGCCAACTTTGCTCTTCAAGAACACAAGTCTCACCACCGGCTTAGTTTATGGACTATAATGCGCTACCTAGACTGACTTCTAGGGGAAAATGAGGCAATTTCAGTCCTACTTCAATCTGTTAGCAGGTTCATCTATTCAATTTTTTCTTTTTTTTTTCTTTTTCTCTTCTACAATTCTTTTTTTTTTCATGAATACAGAAAGAGGAAAAATTCATTTTTATTTTCAGATTTTATTAAAAATATCTATCTTTAATTTTTATTATTATATTTTTTACTTTTGTGTAATTTTTTTCAAATTCTACTTTACTTCCAAAATTTTATTTTAGTCTACTTCAGTATATTCACCTTTTCAAATTTTCAAACAATGTCCTTTTTTTTCTTTCTTTCTATTTCCTTTTTTCTCTTTTTCAATTCTTTTCATTTTCTTGAGTGCAGGAGTAAAACTTCATTTTTACTTTCAATCTCTATTTAAAATAGTTTTACTAATTTTTTATTATTACATTTTTTGATTTTATGTAAACTTTTTCAAAATCTATTTTACTTCCATCATTTTATTTTAGTCTACTACAGGGTATTTACTTTTCAAATTTTAAAAATTTTAAAAATTTCAAAAATTTTCTTTTTTTATCTTTTTGCTCCTTTTTTCTTTTCTTTTTCTTAAATAGAGTAAACAAAAAAATCATATTTATTTTTAGTTTTTATTAAAATATTTTTTTAAATTTTTTTCTACTATATTTTTTACTTTTGTGAATATTTTTTCAAATTCTATCTTACCCCCATCATCTCATTTTATTCTACTTCAATGTATTCATTTTTTCAAACTCACAAACTATTTCCATTTTTCTTTTTTTTTCTCCCCCCCCTTTTTTCTCTAATCTGTCAAACTGCTTTCAACACTCAGACCCAAACACACATAGGATCTAGCATCGTCGATTCGATTTGTGTGTGTGTGTGTTTAATTTTTAATTTTAATGTTGCATTATTTTAATTTTTTATCTCAATTTTTCTACCTCATTAATTTCTTTTCTCCCTTCAAAATGACAAAACGAAGGAATACACCACAAAAGAAAGAGCAAGAAGAAATGAGAGCCAGGGATTTAACCAACACAGATACAAAAAAGATGTCTGAACCAGAATTTAGAATCACAATAAAAAGAATACTAGCTTCAGTCAAAAATATATTAGAATCCCTTTCTGAAGAGATAGAAGAAGTAAAAACTAGCCAGAATAAAATTAAAAATGTTATAATTGAGCTGCAAACACAGATGGATGCAGCAGAGCAAATATGGATGAGGCAGAACAGAGAATCAGCGATATAGAGAACAAATTTATAGAGATTAATGAAGCAGAAAAAAGAGGGAGATTAAGGAAAAAAGAGAAAGATTTAAGAATTAGATAACTCAGTGACTCAATAAAAAGGAATAACATCAGTATCATAGAGGTCCCAGGAGAGGAAGAAAGAGAAATAGGGGTAGAAGGGTTATATGAGCAAATCATAGGGGAAAACTTTCCTAATCTGGGGAAAGACACAGACACCAAAATCCAGGAAGCACAGAGGACCCCCATTAGAGTCAACAAAAACTGACCATCAACAAGGCATATCATAGTCAAATTCACAAAATACTTAGGCAAGGAGAGAATCATGAAGGCAGCAAGGGAAAAAAAAAGTCCCTAACCTACAAGGGAGACAGATCAGGTTTGCAGCAGACCTATCCACAGAAACTTGGCAGGCCAAAAGGAGTGGTGAGATATATTCAGTGTGCTGAGTCAGAAAAATATGCAGCCAAGAATGCTTTATCCATCAAGGCTGTCATTCAAAATGGAAGGAGAGATAAAATGTTTCCAGACCAAAAAATAAATAAAGAAGTTTGTGACCACTAAACCAGCCCTGCAAGAAATTTTAAGGGGGACTTTCTGAGGGGAGAAAAGATGGGAAAAAAATTATATATATGTATATATATATATATATATATCAAAAGCAACAATGATTAGAAAGGACCAGAACACCACCAGAAACTCCAATTCTACAAGCATCATAATTGCAATAAACTCATATCTTTCAGTACTCACTCTAAACGTCAATGGACTTAATGCTCCAATAAAAAGTCATAGGGTAAGAGAATGGATAAGAAAACAAGACCTATCTACATGCTATTTATAAGAGACCCACTTTAGACCTAAAGACACCTTCAGATTGAAAATAAGAGGATGGAGAACCATTTATCATGCTAATTATCAACAAAAGAAAGCCAGAGTAGCCATACTTATATCAGACAATCTAGACTTTAAAATAAAGATGGTATCAAGAGATGCAGAAGGGCATTATATCATAATCAAGGGCATTATATCATAATCAATCCACCAAGAAGACCTAACAGTTGTAAACATTTATGCGCCAAATGTGGGAGAACCCAAATATATAAATCAATTAATCACAAACATAAAGAAACTCATCGGTAGTCATACCATAATAGTAGGAGACTTCAACACCCCACTCACAGCAATGGACAGATCATCTAATCAAAACATCAACAAAGAAACAATGGCTTTGAATGACACGCTGGACCAGATGGACTTAACAGATATATTCAGAACATTTCATCCTAAAGCAACAGAATATACATTCTTCTCCAGTGTACATGGAACATTCTCCAGAATAGACCATATGCTGGGACACAAATCAGCCCTAAGCAAGTACAAAAACATCGAGATCATATCACACATATTTTCAGAACACAACACTATGAAACACGAAATCAACCACAAGAAAAAATTTGGAAAGGTAACAACTACTTGGGGAATGAAGAACATCCTATTAAAGAATGAATGGGCTAACCAAACAGTTAAAGAGGAAATTAAGAAGTATATGGAAGTCAATAAAAATGATAACACCACAACCCAAAACCTCTGGGATGCAGCAAAGGTGGCCATAAGAGGAAAGTATAGAGCAATTCAGGCCTTCTTAAGGGAGGAAGAAAGATCTCAGATATACAAGTTAACCTTATGCCTTAAGGAGCTGGAAAAAGAACAGCAAATAAAACCCAAAACCAGCAGAAAACAGGAAATAATAAAGATTAGAGCAGAAATTAATGCTATATAAACCAAAAAACAGTAAAATAGATCAATGAAACCAGAGGCTGGTTCTTTGAAAGAATTAACAAGATTGATAAACCACTAGCCAGTTTCATCAAGAAGGAAAAGGAAAGGACCCAAGTAAATAAAATCAAGAATGAAAGAGGAGACATCACAACCAACACAACAGAAATAAAAACAATAAAAAGAGAATATCATGAGCAATTATATGCCAATAAAATTGGTAATCTGGAAGAAATGGACAGATTCCTAGAAACATATACACTACCAAAACTGAAAGAGGAAGAAATAGAAAATTTGAACAGACCCATAACCAGAAAGGATATCGAATTAGTAATAAAAAATCTGCCAAAAAAAAAAAAAAAACAAGAGTCCGGGCCAGATGGCTTTCCAGGGCAATTCTACCAAACATTTAAGGAAGAGTTAACACCTATTCTCTTGAAACTGTTCCAAAAAATAGAAATGGAAGGAACACTTCCGAACACTTTCTATAATGCCAGCATTACCCTGATTCCAAAATGAGACAGACACCAAAGTATAAAGGAGAAATATAGACCAATTTCCCTGATAAAAATGGATGAGAAAATCCTCAACAAGATATTAGCCAACTGGATCGAACAATACATTAAAAAAAATTATTCACCACGACCAAGAGGGATTTATACCTGGGATATAGGGCTGGTTCAATATCCGCAAAACAATTAATGTGATTCATCACATGAATAAAAGAAAGGACAAGAACCGTATAATCCTCTCAATACATGCAGAGAAAGCATTTGATAAAATACAGCATCTTTCTTGATTAAAAAAAAAACCCTCAAGAAAGTAGGGATAGAAGGATCACACCTCAAGATCATAAAAGCCATATATGAATGACCCAATGCTAATATCATCCTCAATGGGGAAAAACTGACAGCTTTCCCCCTAGGGTCAGGAAGAAGACAGGGATGTCCACTCTCGCCACTGTATTCAACATAATATTGGAAGTCTTAGCTTCTGCAATCAGACAACACAAAGAAATAAGGGGCATCCAAATTGGCCAGGAAGAGGTCAGACTTTCACTCTTTGCAGATGACATGATAGTCTATATGGAAAACCCAAAAGATTCCACCAAAAAACTGTTAGAACTGATTCATGAATTCAGCAAAGTTGCAGGATATAAAATCAATGCACAGAAATCGGGTGCATTCCTATACACCAACAATGAAGCAAAAGAAAGAGAAATCAAGGAATTGATCCCATTTACAGTTGCACCAAAAACCATAAATTACCTAGGAATAAACCTAACCAAAGAGGTGAAAAATCTATACACTGAAAACTATAGAACACTTATGAAAGAAATTGAAGAAGACACAAAGAAATGGAAAAAGATTCCATGCTCTTGGATAGGAAGAACAAATATTGTTAAAATGTTGATACTACCCAAAGCAATCTACATATTCAATGCAATCCTTATCAAAGTAACACCAGCATTCTTCACAGAGCTAGAACAAATAATCCTAAAATTTGTATGGAACCAGAAAAGACCCCAAATAGCCAAAGCAATCTTGAAATAGAAAAACAAAGCAGGAGGCATCACAATCCCAGACTTCAAGCTATACTACAAAGCTGTAATCATCAAAAGAGTATGGTACTGGCACAAGAACAGACACTCAGATCAATGGAACAGAATAGAGAACCAAGAAATGGACCCACAAACATATGGCCAACTAATCTTTGACAAAGCAGGAAAGAATATCCAATGGAATAAAGACAGTCTCTTCAGCAAGTCTACTGGGAAAACTGGACAGCGACATGCAGAAGAATGAACCTGGACCACTTTCTTACACCATACACAAAAATAAACTCAAAGTGGATGAAAGACCTCAATGTAAGACAGGAAGTCATCAAAATCCTCGAGGAGAAAGCAAGCAAAAACCTCTTTGATCTTGCCCACGGCAATTTCTTACTCAACAAGTCTCTGGAGGCAAGGGAAACAAAAGCAAAAATGAACTACTGGGACCTCATCAAAATAAAAAGCTTCTGCACAGCGAAGGAAACAATCAGCAAAACTAAAAGGCAACCGACATAATGGGAGAAGATATTTGCAAATGACATATCAGATAAAGGGTTAGTATCCAAAACCTACAAAGAACATATCAAACTGAACACCCAAAAAACAAATATTCCAGTGAAGAAATGGGCAAAAGACATGAATAGACACTTCTCCAAGGAAGACATCCAGATGGCCAACTGACACATGAAACAATACTCCACATCACTCATCATCAGGGAAATACAAATCAAAACCACAATGAGATACCACCTGACACCTGTCAGAATGGCTCACATTAACAACTCAGGCAACAACAGATGTTGTCGAGGATGCGGAGAAAGAGGGTCTCTTTTGCATTGTTGGTGGGAATGCAAGCTGGTGCAGCCACTCTGGAAAACAGCATGGAGGTTTCTCAAAAAACTACAAATAGAACTACCCTACGACCCAGCAATTGCACTATCAGGCATTTATCCAAGGGATACAGGTGTGCTGTTTCGAAGGGACACATGCACCCCCATGTTTATAGCAGCACTGTCAACAATAGCCAAAGTATGGAAAGAGCCCAAATGTCCATCGATGGATGAATGGATAAAGAAGATGTGGTATATATATACAATGGAGTATTACTCAGCAATCAAAAAGAATGAAATCTTGCCATTTGCAACTACTGATGGAACTGGAGGGTATTATACTAAGTGAAATTAGTCAGAGAAAGACAAAAATCATATGACTTCACTCATATGAGGACTTTAAGAGACAGAAAAGATGAACATAAGGGAAGGGAAACAAAAGTCATATAAAAATGAAAGAGACTCATAAATATGGAGAACAAACTGAGGGTTGCTGGAGGGGTTGTGGGAGGGAGGATGGGCTAAATGGGTAAGGGGCATTAAGGAATATACTCCTGAAATCATTGTTTCAGTATATGCTAACTAATTTGGATGTAAATTTTAAAAAAATTAAAAATAAATTAAAAAACAAACAAGCAAACAAGAAAACTGGTGAAAGTGGACATCCTTGTCTTTTCCTGACCTTTGGGGAAAATCTCTCAGATTTTCTCATCAGAGAATGATGTTAGATGTGGGTTTTTCATAGAAGACCTTGTATCTTGATGCATATTCCTTCTAAACTTACTTTGTTGAGGGTTTTTATCATGAATGGATGTTGTTCTTTGTCAAATGATTTTTTAATATGAAATTTATTGTCAAATTGGTTTCCATACAACACCCAGTGCTCATCCCAACAGGTGCCCTCCTCAATACCCATCACCAACCCTCCCCACCCTCCCACCCCCATCAACCCTCAGTTTGTTCTCAGTTGTCAAATGATTTTTAGGAATCTATTGAAACTATCATATGGTTCCTATCCTATCTCTTATTGATGTGATATATCATATTGACTGATTTTTGAATATTGAACCACCCTTGAAGCCCAGGAATAAATCCCACTTGATCATAGTGAATGATATTTTTTATTGTGTAGTTGGCTTCTGATTGCTATTTTGTTTAGGACTTTTGCATTTATGTTCACCAAATATATTAGCCTGATTTTCTTGTCTTCAGTGGTGTCTCTACCAGGTTTGGTATCAAGGAAATCCCGGTATCACAGAATGAATTTGAAATTTTTCATTGTTTTATAATTTTTGGAATAGTTTGAGAAAAATAGGTATTAACTCTTTTTTAAGTATGTGGTAGAAGTTGCCTGTGAAGCTATCTGGTCCTGGACTTTTGTTTGTTGGGAGGTATTATTATTATTATTACTGATTTGATTTGTTTTCTGGTTATCAGTCCATTTAAATTTTCTATTTCTTCCTGTTTCAGTTTTGGTAGTTTATGTATTTTTAGGAATTTATCCATTTCATTTAGGTTGTCTAATTTGTTGGCATATAGTTTTTCATAATATTATCTTACAATTTTTGTTGTGTTGGTTGTTATTTCTCCTCTCTCAGTTGTGATTTCATTTAGTTGAGTCCTTTCTCTTTTTTCTTTGATAAATCCAGCTAAAGTTTTATCAACTTTATTGATATTTTCAAGGAACCCACTTCTGATTTCATTGATCTATTCAATGCTTTTTGTTTGTTTGCATATCATTTATTTTGACTCTAGTCTTTACGATTTCTTCCCTTCTTTTTCTAGTTCCTTTAGGTGTAAGTTTAGGTTGTTTGAGATTTTTCTTGCTTCTTGAGGTAGACCTGTATTGCTATAAAATTCCCTCTTAGAACTGCTTTTGCTTTATCCCAGAGGTTTTAGACCATTGTGTTCTCATTTTTTATTTTTTTCCATGAACTTTTCAAATTTCTTTGATTTCCTGATTTACCTATTCATTATTTAGTAGCATATTATTTAACCTCTAAGTATTTGTGCTCTTTCCATATTTTTCTTGTGGTTGACTTCTGGTTTTATAGCATTATGGTCACAAAAGGTGCATAGCGTGACTTTGATCTTGAATTTGTTGAGTACTGTTTTCCCGGCTAATATGCAATCTATTATGGAGAATGTTCCATATGCACTTGAAAAGAGTGTGAATTCTGTTTTAGGATGTTTTTTTTCTGAATATATGTATTAAATCCTCCTGTTTCAGCATGTCATTCTTTGTTTTGTTTGTTAAAACAAACAGTTTTTGCTTTAATGTTCATTTTGTCCAATATAAGTATTGCTACTCTGGCTTTCTTTTGACATCCATTTGCATGATAAATATTTCTCTATCCCCTCACATTCAATCTGCAAGTGTCTTCAGGTGTAAAATGAGTCTCTTGTAGGCAGCATATAGGTGGATTTTCGTTTTTTTATTCATTCTGACACCCTATATCTTCTGATTGGAGCATTTTGTTCATTTACATTCAAAGCAATTATTGACAGATATATATTTATTGTTATTTTTATTTGTTTTGTGTTTTGCTTTTTTCTGAAGATTTTATCCTATCTCTTTTTTTATCTTTCTCCCTTTCATGGTTTGCTGATTTTCTTTAGTGGTATGTTTGGATTTCTTTCTCTTTATTGTTTGCACATGTATTAGTGGTTTTTGACATATGGTTATCATTAAGTTTGGATATAACCTATTCTGCATATAACAATGTATATTGAGTTGATGGTCATTTACATTTGAACACATTCTTTATTCTACTACCTATGTTTTAAGTCTATGTTGTCATATTTTATACCCTTTAATCTTGTGAATTCCTTGACTGATTTTTTAAATGGAAATATATATTTTACTGCTTTTGTGTTTCCTAACTTTGTACTGTCACTTTTGGTCTTCCCTTTTCACTCAGTCTCCTTTAATAATTCTGCAGGGCTGGTTTAGTTCTCATGAACTCCTTTAATGTTTGTTTTACTGGAAGCTCTTTATCTCTCCTTCTATTCTGAATTATAGCCTTGTTGGATAGAGTAATCTTTGCTCTATTATTGTTGGACAGATTATTCTTTGCTTTATTCTTTTTGGATGGATTTTTCCTTTTCAGCACTTTGAATATATCATGCCCCTCTCTTCTGGCTTGCAAAGTTTCTGTTGAAAAATCCTCTGCTGGCCTTATGAGGTTTTCCTTGTATGTTAAGGATTTCTTTTGTCTTGCTGCTTTACAATTTCTTTCTTTATTACCATATTTTCCCAATTTGATTACAATATACCAGTATGGGTCTGCTTTTGTTGATTTTGTTGGGGGTTCTCTGTGCATACTGGATCTGGATATCTGTTTCCTTCCCAAGATTCAGGAAGTTTTCAGCTAATAATACTTCAAATAAGTTTTCTGCCCCCTTTTCTCACTTCTTCTTCTTCTGGGACTCCTATAAAATAAATGTTGTTGTGTTAGATAGAGTCACTGAGTTCTCTAAGTCTATTCTCATTTTACATAAGTTTTTCTCTTTTTTCTTTTTAGCTTGATTACTTTCCATTCATTACTCTGTCTTCACTCATTCATTCCTCTGCATCTTCCTTCCTGTTCATTCCATCAAGTTTGTTTCTCATTTCATTTATTGTGACCTTTATTTGTGCTATATTATCCCTTATCTCTGTGTTAAGGGTCTCACCCATGTTTTCCACTCTTTTCTCAAGTCCAGCGAGTATCCTTATGATCACTGCCTTTAATTTTCTATCCGGCATGTTACTTATATCTGTTTCACTTAGATTTCTGTCCATGGCCTTGTCTTGTTATTTTATTTGGAATAAATTTCTCTATCTCCTCATTTTGTCTGCCTCTCTGTGTCTGCTTCCGTGTTTTAGGAAAGTTAACTATGACTTGCTCTTGAAAATAGTGACATTATGAAGAGGAGGTCCTGGAGTGCCCTTCAGTGCAATGTCCCTTGTTCAGCAGAATCTAGCACTTCAGAAGAACATCGTATGTGTGTTGCTTATCCCCTGCTTCTGTGTCTGAGTCATTTTTCCTATCAGTCCAGATGTCTGCACTGCCTCTGTGCCTGTTATTGACTATGCTTGCTCTCTGTGGTGTTAGTGGTCCCAGACAGACCAGCTCAAAGGAGGCATGCCTGCCAGGAAATTTGGGGATGTTATGGAAGTTTTAGCAAAATTTACATTGGGCCACTAGTCCTATGTTGATCCCCCAAAGCTCTGCAGTGGCCTGGGGTGTGATGGTGGCTGGCGTTGCATGGTTGGGTTGGGTGCAGTGGTTGGGCTCTGCGTAGAGGTTGGGCATGGTGCACAACTGCTGCCATGCACCTGGAACCTGTGTGTGGTGTGTGGCAGTGAAATTTTTCATTTTTATACATCAGTGTTTATGAATATAGAAAGACCTACATAGGTAAACTTTTTTTTTGTCTTTTGTTTCCTCACATGGAGCCAGACTCTTTTATGGTAAGTAAATTAAACATTTAAAGAGAAATCTCTTGGGGCACCTTGCTCTGTCAGTAGAACATATGACTCTTGGTTTCAAGATCGTGAGATCAAGCCCCACACTGGGCATGGAACCTACTTTAAAAACATAGAAATAATAATAAAAATAAAGAGAAGTCGCCTTATATCCTATATAAGATTTTTTTTTGTCATAGAATACATTGAAAAGGCTCTTATTTTTTCAAAGCTATAAAACTTTTATTGAGAATTTTAACAGGAATCCATAAAATGGACCCTGCACTTTAGCCAACTTTTATTGATGAATATGGCCTGTTTACCTCAAGCAATTAGAGGGTAATAAATCTACCACATTCATATAAGATTAAGTCTTAAGGTAACACATAAAACCCCAAACATCAATATCACATACATTTTTTTCTCACCCCCTCCTTTCTTTTTTGATGTCCTTAATACTCATTGCCCTGTTGGTCTTTTGTTTGCTCCTCCTCATTAAGTATGGAATATGAGTTATGCTTTTGTATTTGGAAGATGTGTCCCTAGTGGAACAAGTACTGGAGTTGGAAGCAAAGTTAGAACTTGTTCATAACACCTTCAGGGGCCATACTCTGTCAGGGGTTCAGTTTTGAACCTTAGTCATTGCTTTGTCTTTGGCTCTGGCTTTTGCTTCCATCCATTTATTTTATAGCCTCACTACATTATGATGGCCAGTTCCAGACATCTCTGTCATACACTTTTTTTTCGATTTTTAAAAATTTTATTTTTTTTTTTTTTTATAATTTACACCCAAATTAGTTAGCATATAGTGCAACAAGATTTCAGGAGTAGATTCCTTAGTGCCGCTGTCATACAATTTTGCCACAAATTTTACAATTCCATTTTATTTATCTCCCAGGTCGGGACTTGGTCCCTGAAGAATACATATTCTAGTGGACTTCAATGGTTCACTGGTTTATATTCCATATTACCTCTGCCATATAAACTCTTGGGTTATTACCTTTGTCAGTTTCCAAAATATGATGTACTTCTTCCTGAGCTGTACACCTAACTTCTGCAGAACCTCCCAGATGATGCTTTTTTGCCCCCATATAGCAAGGGCGCCCACTGTGAAAATGATGCCTGGCATCACAGTTAGGAGACCTGTTTTGAAGTTCTTCTGGCATTTGGTGTTCTTTGGGGAACTTAAGATTTCCTGGGCCCTCCAGGTACTCTGAGCCTTTGAAATTCTTCATTTCTGAGAGATGCTTGAGGTCTCTACATGGTTTTCTTATGTTCTGGCTTCCTCTGAGATTTCAGGAGCCTCTGAGGTATTTGGCGCCTCAGATATAATCAGGGACTTTAAGCTATTAGGAAATTTGGAGGTGTTTGGAAATGTCAAGTTACTTCAGGCCTTCAACATGCTTGTGGCCTCTGAGGTGCTGAGTGTCTTTAAGTGGCAAAGGTCTCAGACATCCTTAGGGCTTTTTATGTGCCAGGATCTTCTAAGATGGAGGACACCTTTGAGGTATTTGGGAACTCTGAGATAGTTAGGGCCTTTGAAGTGCTTAGAGTCTTTGAGATGCTGACTGTCTCTGAGGTGTTTGGAACATTCAACACACCAAAGGCCTTCAAAGACCATGAGGTCTCAGAGATTTTAGGGCCTTCGAGTTTGTGGGAGCTCCAAAGATATTGGGAGACTGTAAGGTTCTTGGGGCCTGAGTGATGCTCAGGAATTTGAGGTGTTGGGGGCCTCTGAGATCCTTAGGTCTTTAGAAACTCAGGGCTTTCAAAGTACTGGGACCCTTTGAGGTAATCTCAACTGACAAGATGCTTGAGATCTCAGAGATTCTGGTAGCCTCTGAGGTGCTGGAATCACCTGACACACTTAGATATTTGCATATGTTTGTGTGCCTTGAGGTGCTGGAGGCTGTGGATGTGTTTGAACCACTGAAAGTGCTTAGGCCCTCCAAGTTGCTTGGAGTCTCCGGGGTGCAAAACATTAGAACTCTCAGAGATTCCTGGGGTCTGAGGAGTGCATTGGCTCAGAGAGCTGCTCCAGTTTTGAGAATTATTCCAGGCGTGGAGCTGCAATGACAGCTTGAAGGACTTGGGTCCCAGGAATTGTTTGGGACCCAAGATAGGCTTGGGACCCACATGGCACTAGGAGTCTCAAATGTACACTGGAAAGGTGGATTACTATTAAGTCTAGGGGTGCTAGGGCCCTTGTCAAGTGTTTATACCGCATCAGGCACTTGGGCCCTGTCAGGTGTTGGGGACCTGCCAGGTTCTGGGCCCATGCCTGGAACTCCAGATCTCTGAGGAATTAGAGCCCTGAGGAATTAGAGACCTGTCAAGTATGCAAGCCTTGCCAAATGCTTCTACCTAGCAAGGTGCTTGGATTCTGCCAGCGGGTTGAGTTCCCCTAAGCAGTTGTTCTCTGCAAAGCTGTCTTACCACTCCTGATGGTTGGGGTCCACCAAGAATTTCTAAATCCTTGTAAAGAACTCAGCTTCAAAGGGGTATTAGGACCCCAGCCTATGTTCCTAGAGGTACTGGGACAAATTGAATAGGTACCCAGGGTCTCCAGGTTATATAACATCCCCAAGGTGCTTTAGCTAAGGGAAGATATGGAGGTCCTATAAACCCATGGGACTTGTGAACCCATTAGGCCCTGTATATTACTGCTGTAACCTCAGTTCTCTCACACACCCTGTGGCTGCAATGAGTTTCTCTATTCTGTTCTTGAAGCTTGTGTTCAGTGAGGAAGGGAGATAAGATATGGGGATCACCCAAGCAAGTTAGAGACGGGTGTACACAGATTATGGCAGACTGGAGAGCACAAGAGAGTGGTTTACTATAGAACACCCTCAGAAACTTGTCTTATTAGGCTGAAACTTCTCTCATTTATGTCATTGCCTCCTCCATCACTACTGTCACTATTTTCACTACCACAGCCTCTAACCCTCTACTTTTCTTGCCTCTGCCACCAAGCTACTGCAATTGCTAACATTGCAATCAACTGCCACTGACAATGCTGACCCTGCCACAGAGCAACAAAGTGTCATCTGTACCTGATATGTAGCTAGCTCACACACAGACAACCCTGCCTAACCACGCTGGTGAACAACACTGCCTCCAGAAGCCTCGAGTGCCTGGATAGGAAGAACAAATATTGTTAAAATGTTGATACCACCCAAAGTAATCCACATATTCAATGGAATCCCTATCAAAATAACACCAGCATTCTTCACAGAGCTAGAACAAATAATCCTAAAATTTGTATGGAACCAGAAGAGACCCTGAATAGCCAAAGCAATCTTGAAATAGAAAAACAAAGCAGGAGGCATCACAATCCCAGACTTCAAGCTATACTACAAAGCTGTTATCATCAAGACAGTATGGTACTGGCAGAAGATCAGACATTCAGATCAATGGAGTAGAATAGAGAACCCAGAAATGGACTCACAAGTGTATGAGCAACTAATCTTTGACAAAGCAGGAAAGAATATCCAATGGAATAAGGACAGTCTCTTCAGCAAGTGCTGCTGGGAAAACTGGACAGCAACATGCAGAAGAATGAACCTGGACCACTTTCTTACACCATACACAAAAATAAACTCAAAGTGGATGAAAGACCTCAATGTAAGACAGGAAGCCATCAAAATCCTTGAGAAGAAAGCAGGCAAAAACCTCTTTGATCTTGCCCACGGCAATTTCTTACTCAATACGTCTCTGGAGGCAAGGGAAACAAAAGCAAAAATGAACTACTGGGACCTCATCAAAATAAAAAGCTTCTGCACAGCGAAGGAAACAATCAGCAAAACTAAAAGGCAACCGACATAATGGGAGAAGGTATGTGCAAATGACATATCAGATAAAGGGTTAGTATCCAAAATCTACAAAGAACTTATCAAACTCAACACCCAAAAAACAAATATTCCAGTGAAGAAATGGGCAAAAGGCATGAATAGACACTTCTCCAAAGAAGACATCCAGATGGCCAACCGACACATGAAACAATGCTCCACATCACTCATCATCAGGGAAATACAAATCAAAACCACAATGAGATACCACCTGACACCTGTCAGAATGGCTCACATTAACAACTCAGGCAACAACAGATGTTGGCAAGGATGCGGAGAAAGAGGATCTCTTTTGCATTGTTGGTGGCAATACAAGCTGGTGCAGCCACTCTGGAAAACAGCATGGAGGTTTCTCAAAAAACTACAAATAGAACTACCCTACGACCCAGCAATTGCACTACTAGGCATTTATTCAAGGGATACAGGTGTGCTGTTTCGAAGGGACACATGCACCCCCATGTTTATAGCAGCACTATCAACAATAGCCAAAGTATGGAAAGAGCCCAAATGTCCATCGATAGATGAATGGATAAAGAAAAATGTGGTTAGTATATATACAATGGAATATTACTTGGCAATCAAAAAGAAGGAAATCTTGCCATTTGCAACTACATGGATGGAACTGGAGGCTATTATGCTAAGTGAAATTAGTCAGAGAAAGACAAAACTCATATGACTCCACTCAGATGAGGACTTTAAGAGACAAAACACATTAACATAAGGGAAGGGAAACAAAAATCATATAAAAACAGGGAAGGGGACAAAACGAAAGAGACTCATAAATATGGAGAAAAAAACTGAGGGTTGCTGGAGGGGTTGTGGGAGGGGGAGGGGGATGGGCTAAATGGGTAAGGGTCATTAAGAAATCTACTGAAATCATTGTTTCACTATATGCTAACTAATTTGGATGTAAATTTTAAAAAATAAAAAATAAAGTTAAATTACAAAAAAATAAAAATAAAAAAATTTAAAAAAAAAAAGAAGACACCTAAGGAGGCTGCAATATTTGGTAGGGTGATATCCAGTCCCAGGTCTCTTTTGCCTCATTTCAGAACACTTTCTACAGGTGAAACTCCTGTCCTCTGTTCCCTCTCAAAGGTCCTCACTTGTCCTTTATTTACCTGATTTTTTTTTCTTCTTCCTTAAATTCTATGATAGCAACAAATAAAGTAATATTAGCCATGACTATTGTACTGCAGCACCCCTTAAATTGGTCCTGATTTTACACTGGCCTGAGTCCCCAAATCTTCTCACTTGGCCCCCAAATTCTCTCCATTCCTTATCAGAGGCCACAGGGAACCCTTTCACCTTCAGTTTCCCATGTGGCAGGGAGTTTTGACTCCTGTAGGGAATCCATGTAGCTATCCAGGTCTGCTGAGTGGGATGACTAAGCTTCAGTCTTTTAGCTTCCCTGGCCCTGGGGAGCCAGAGTTCAAATTGGAGCACATCTAATTTTTCTCACCTGCATGTACAGAAATGGGCCCTGACACTGAGGGTGCCTAGAATTCAAATGGATTCCCTGATGGGCCCCAACACCTCCACTGATATTCTAGCACACCAGCATGGATTCCTCAGCCCTTTGCACAAACTTCTGCTCCTGTACAGCTCAATAGGGCAATGACACCCTCTTTAATAAAATAATAATAATAATAATAATGTTTTTAATGCTGTTACTTTTGTGCTGACCACAAAAAGGTGCTGTTCCCCAACTCATGCACACTCAGTACACTTTGAATAAAGCAGTCTACTAAAAAGGTCTCTGGTTTCCTATGAAACCCAGGGACAGTTGAAAGTGACCTGAGACTTTCAAACTGGGATGTACTAATACCCTGATTCACTCTCAGGAACAATTAATACCAGCAGACACTCTTCCTGAAGGCTCTTGCCAACCCTGGAAAGACTTTGCTCTTCTGAGTGTGGTCTCCAAAGTCCCAGAATATTCCAGGAAGCACCTCCCCAGTCACAGTGTAATAAGTAGACAGAAGCCAACTCTCATATACTGTGCATGGGGCCCAGAACTTCCTATTTCTATCTTCATACCTCCCCCTGTTAGGAAGGTTTCCAGTCAGGATCATACCCTTCCTGGAGGGTCAGCCCTGAGCATGCCTCTAGCAGCTTCTCCTACAGTGTATGAGAAGGGCCATTGGTGGTTCAACATGGTGAGCCACACTGTTCTGAGTAAATATGGTTTCTGAGGGGTATGCAAGTATATCAGTAAGGTTTATAACTAGACTCTGGCCTGGAGTGACTGAGGCACACATGATACTGTCAGAATCATGATGTCTAAGGAATGGTGACAGACTGTTAGGCACTATCAAATATTGTGGGGGGGGGGAACGTGACAGATTGGCTGGCTCAGTCAGTAGAGCATGCAACTCTTGATTTGAGTTTGAGCCCCACGATGGGTGTAGGGATTACTAAAAAAAAAAAAAAAATCAAGTAACAGATGATTTTGCTATCAGCTCTGAGTGAAGATTTAGATACTATTATATATTTTCCAAGATGGGAATAATTAACAGAACTAAGGAAGTAGATCCCTCAAGAGTCCACTTTTGAGTTTCCTTCTAGTAAAAGCAAAATGCAGGGACACCTGGGTGGCTCAGATGGTTAAGCGTCTCACTTAGGCTCAGGTCATGATCTCACAGCTTGTGAGTTCGAGCCCTGCATCGGGCTCTGTGCTGACAGCCTCAGAGCCTGGAGCCTGCTTCAGATTCTGTGTGTGTGTGTGTGTGTGTGTGTGTGTGTCTGCCCCTCCCTTACTCCCACTGTCTCTTTCTCTCTCAAATATAAGTAAACATTAAAAAAAATTAAAAAATAAAAAAAACCCTCAACAACAAAAACCAGATAATCTGATTAACAAATGGGCAGAAGACATGAACAGACACTCCTCCAAAGGAGACATACAGATGGCCAACAGACGCATGAAAAGATGTTCATCCTCACTTACCATCAGTAAGATGCAGATCAAAGCTACAATGAGATATCACCTCACACCTGTCAGGATGGCTTAAGTCAACAACACAAGAAACAAGAGGTGTTGGCAAGGATGTGGAGAAAAAGGAACCCTCTTGCACTTTTGGTAGGAATGCAAAGTGGTGCAGTCACTCTGGAAAACAGTATGGAGGCTCCTCAAAAAATTAAAAATAGAACTACCCTATGCTCCAGCAAGTGCACTGCTGGGTATTTTCCCAAATAATACAAAAAAAAAGCTAATTCAAAGGGATACATGCACCCTTATGTTTATTGCAGCATTATTTACAATAGCCAAATTATGGAAGCAACCCAAGTGTCCATCCATTGATGAGTGGATAAAGAAGAGGCAGGATACAAATACAATGGAATATTACTTAGCCATAAAAAAGAAGGGACTCTTACCATTTGCAACAACATGGATGAAGCTAGAGAGTATAATGCTAGGCAAAATAAGTCAGTCAAAGACAAATACCACATGATTTCACTCATATGTGGAATTTAAGAAACAATACAAATGAGCAAAGGGGAAAACAAGCGCGAGAGACAAACAAATAACAGGCTCTTGGCTATAGAGAACAAACTGATGGTTATCAGAGGGGTGGGTGGTTGGGGGGTAGATTAAATAGGTGGTGAAGATTAAGGAGTACAGCTCTTGTGATGAGCAGCAGGTGATGTATGGAATTGTTGAATCACTATATTGTACACCTGAAATTAACATAACACTGTATGTTAACTAACTAGAATTAAAATGAAAACTTAAAAAGCAAGAAATAAAATAAGTAAACAAAAAAATCAAATCAAATCAAATCAAATCAAATCAGTGTGTCACTAACACTTTACCGAGTAGCAGGTTTCAAGCTCTGCACTGGGCATAGATGGCACAGAGAGCTTTCAGGTGCCTTAGCACCTGAAGGAGCACATGGAGGAGCAACCTTTAACTGTAGTCTAAAAGCGAGCTTTATACACATGTGTCATAACAAGTAATAGCTACATTTGAACATCTGTCATGTAAGTAACGTGTTGCCAGAGAACCCCAGCTCTACTGCTTAGTAGGCTTAGTTACGTAAACCCTTGTCTTTCATTTTCCCACCTGTAGACGGAGAATTTTGACACTCACCTCTCAAGGTCTTTGGAAAATAGCCAGCGTAGAGTCTGGCCCACGGGTGATTATCCATAAAGGTCATCAATGAGACAGTCTGTTCATTGTCCTCCCACTTCCACATTGTGAGATCTTTGATAGCAATGACTCTGTCATCATCATTTCTATGCTCCTCATGCATTCCTGAATAACCTCCAACAATTGGTCAGCATTGGTGACCAATTACAAGCTCCTGGTTTCATTGGTCTGTCTTATTGCTTTTTTTTTTGTTTCTTGTTTTAAGTTTCTTTATTTAATTTTGAGAGAGAGAGAGAGAGAGAGAGAGCAAGTGGGGGAGGGAGGGAGAGAGAGAGAGAGAGAGAGAGAGAGAGAGAGAGAGAGAGAATCCCAAGGAGGCTCCACACTATCAGCACAGAGCCTGATGCAGGACTCAAAGTAACAAACTGTGAGATCATGACCTGAGCTGAAATCAAGTATCAGACACTTAACTGACTGAGCCACCCAGGTGCCCTAATTTTTAGTTTCTATATCATTTATTTCTGCTCTAGTCTTTATTATTACCCTCCTTCTGCTGCCTTTAGGCTTCACTTGTTGTATTTCTAGCTCTTTCTAGGTGTAAGCTTAGGTTGTTTAGGCATTTTGTTTTTCATCTTGAGGTAAGCCTATTTTGCTATAAACTTACCTCTTAGAACCACTTTTGCTGGATCCCAAAGGCTTCAGACCATTGCTTTTTAACTGTCATTTTTTTCCATGTACTTTTTTTTTTCCATTTTTCCTGGTGATGAAATCATTGTTTAGTATCATGTTATTTAACCTCCATATATTTGTGGTCTTTCAAGGTTTGTTTGGTTTTTTTTTCTTGTGGTTAACTTCTATTTTCATAGCGTTGTGGTCAGAAAAGATGCATGGTATGATTTCGATCTTTTTTAATTTGTTGAGACGTGTTTTGTGAGCTAATATGAGATCTAATCTGGAGAATATTCCTTGTGTACTTGAAAAGAATTTATATTCTTTTGTTTTAGGATGGAATGTTCTGAATATATATGTTAAATCCGTCTGTCCCAGTGTGTCATTGAAAGCTTTGTTTCCATGCTGATTTTCTGTTTTTATGATCTGTCCATTGATGCAAGTGCAGTGTAAAGACCCCTACTATTACTATACTATTATCTGTTAGGTCCCTTATGTTTGTTACTAATATTTCTATGTATCTGGGTGCTCCTATGTTGGGTGAATAAATATTTACAATTATATCTTCTTGTTGGATTTCCCCTTTATATTATATAGTGTCCTTCTTTGTGTCTTGTTTTGGTCTTTTTTAAAAGACTATTTTGTCCAATATAAGTGATGCTAATCTAGCTGTGTTTTGACATCCATTTGCATGATAGATATTTCTCCATCCCCTCACTTTCATTCTTCAGGTGTCTTCAGGTCTAAAATGAGTCTCTTGTAGTCAGCATATAAATGGATCTCGTTTTTTTATCCATTCTGTCACCCTATGTCTTTTGACTTGGGTATTTAGTCCCTTTACATTCACAGTAAATAGTGATAGATATGTATTTTTGTCATATTATTTGTTTTGTGGTTGTTTCTGAAGATTTTCTTTTATCCTTCCTTGTTTTTCTCTTCATGGTTTGCTGGTTTTCTTTAGTGATATATTTGGATTTCTTTCTTTTATTCCTTTCATATTAGTAATTATTGATATATGGTTACCATTAGTTTTGTGTATGATCTCTTCTTCATATAGCTGTCTACATTAAGTTGGTAGTGGTTTAATTTGTACTCATTCTTGCTCTTCTCCTCCCTGTGTTTTAGTTATATTGTCATATATTATGTCCTTTTATTTTGTGAGTTCTTTGACTGATTTTTTTTTTTACAGTAATACTCATTTCTACTTCTTTTGTGTTTCCTACCCTTGTACTGTCACTTTTGGTCTCTACTTTCCACTCATAGAGTCCCCTTTAATATTTCTTGCAAGGCTGGTTTAGTGGTCATGAACTCCTTACTTTTTTGTTTGGCTTGGAAACAAACATTCCTACTGTGAATGATAGTCTGATATCAGAATGATAGCCTTGCTGCATGGAGTATTCCCGACTGTAGATTTTTCCCATTCTGCACTTTGAATACATCTTGCCACTATCTTCTGTCTTGGAAACTTTCTTCCAAGAAACACCTGCTAGTGTAATGGGTTTTCCCTTGTAAGTTACTGTCTTCTTTTTACTTGCTGCTTTTAATTTTTTTTTCTTTGTGACTGTATTTTGCCAATTTAATTACAATATGTCTCCATGTGGGTCTGCTTTTGTTGACTTGATGTGAGTTGCCTCTGTGCCTCCTGAATCTGGATATCTGTTTCTTTTCTCAGAATATGAATATTTTCATCTATTATATCTTCAAATAAATTTTCTTCCCCCTTTTCTTCTTCTTCTGAGATTCCTATAATACTAATTTTCTTTTTGTTTTAGATCTTTTTTTTTATTTTAGAGAGAGAGTGTGAGTGGGGGAGAGGGGCAGAGGGAGAGAGCGAATCTAAATCAGGCTCCATGGTCAGCACAGAGCCTAATGTGGGGCTCTATCTCAAGACTCTGGGATCACAACCTGAGCTGAAATCAATAGTTGGATGCTCAACATACTGAGCCACCCAGGTGCCCCTATAATACTAATGCTATTATGTTTGATGGAGTCACATAGTTTCCTAAATCTATTCTTGTTTTGCAGAATTCTTTTTTGTCTCTTTGTTCTGCTTAATTCCTTTATTTTTCTGTCTTTTAGGTCATTAATTCATTCCTCTGCCTCCTCCATCTTGTTGTTCATTCCACCAAGTGTGTTTCTCACTTCATTTTTTTGAGTCCTTTATCTCTGTTATGTTATTACTTACCTCTATTAAGGGTCTCACTCATGTCTTCCACTCTTTTTTCATGTATAGTGAGTGTCCTTATGATCATGACTTTAAGTTCTCTATCAGGCATGTTACTTATATCTGTTTTGCTTAGATCTCTGGCCATTGCCTTGCCCTGTTCTTTCATTTGGGATAATTTTCTCTGTCTTCTCATTTTGTGTAAGTCTCTGTGTTTCTTCTGTTTGTCAGGAAATTCAGCTGCATCTCCTGTCCCGAGCATAATGGCCTTATGAAGAGGAGATCCTGTAGTGCCCTGCCATGTAGTGTCTCCTGTTACCCAGGGCCCGGTGCTTCTGGGAGTGTCTCCATAGTGTGCTGTGTGTGTGTGTTTGGCTGTTTTGTCCTGGCTACTTTATCCTTCAGGCCAGTCATCTGCAGAGACTTTCTTTGTCTATTGTGGGGAGTGTTTGGTCCCTGGCTTTAGTGTGGTGTGTTTTAGCCACGTGTGCTCTGGTCTGGTTGTGAAACAAGACCTGTTGCTACTGTTGCTAGAAAGGAGGCTCTGCAAAATCTGTGCATCAGGAGATGCAGTGTGAGCAATTATTTGGGCCAGTCTTCTGGGGGAGGGCCCTGCCATGCTGGGACTGAGGCAGTTGTGATTTGGGAGGCTAGATCAACCAGAGCATGGGTGGGCAAGGCTTAGTGTAAGCAAGTTAGGTAGCAAGGGTCAGTACTAAGCTAGTTCCCACAGGTGGCTCTGTCCTCATGCTGAAGGGCAGGAAAGGGAACTGGTGCTGACTGGTTCCTTTGTTTCTGGAGGGGTCTCTCCGTGAACACTGCCTCTCAGAGACACACTCCAAGATGAGCGAATAACCTCTCCTCTGTGTGCCCCATGCCCTCTTCAGATTGCTGTTTCCAAGCTGTATGTCTGGGTTGTTTGCCTGCCTTTACCAAGAGCAGCATAATGCTCTCCAGGATCTACTGCAGCTAAGCCTGCTTGCCTTTAAAACTCCTGGCTTTAAGCCTCGCTCGTTGCCAGAACTCATGAAATTTTGCCCCTCTCACTCTCCAAGCCATTTGCTATGGGGATTTGTTTCCCTGTGACCTAACTTTTGTGCTAGTCTGTCTCTTGCCTTTCTCAATGACTGTGGCTCCCTCCCAACCCCAAGTGGCCAAGATCCATTTCTCTCCCCAAACATGTCTCTGCATATCCTACCTTCTTCGATGTGGCCTCTTTTTTACCTTTAGTTGAGGAGTTTGTCCTGTCAGTTGTCAGGTCAATTTCTGGGGTGTTTAGGATAATTTGATAGTTACCTGGTCGTATTCATGGGACAAGGTAAGCCTGGGGTCATACTACTCTGCCACCAACCTCTGTTCTTTCATTTTAAAATGACATTAATTATCATGGTCCTAATTTGGTTCTGCATAACAATATATGATAAGTGAGTAAAGGTAGACCACCTCACTCTCTAAACTTCAGTTGACTCATAGGGATATGTATTAGAGTAAGTAAAGCCAACTGCTTTAATAATCAATCTCTGAATCTCAAAGACCTAGTAAAAAAAAAACCAGCTTATTTTAACTTATATAAAGATCTACGAGGATGTTCCTTGTCAGCAGGCTTCCCTGGACCTCTTCTTCAAGCATCTAAACCAGGCATCTGAGTTCCTTCCATCCTGTGACTCCAATGCACCAGAAATTTGACTTTGCTGACAACTCTATACTTGAGAGATGGGGACAAAAGATAGTTATATTAGATGTTTCACAGCCAGAATGGAAACAGCATGCATCACTTGTGCTCACATTTTATTGGACAGACTGTGGCCACAATTTCTCCACTGGAAACAAAGTGGCCTTGAGAATGGTGTTTGGCTTTCTGGCAGGGAGGCAGAGTAGCCCATGAGCCTTAGCACTCTCAACCTGAAGGAAGTATCTGTGTTTCATCTACACCATTGGCTTGAAGCCTTCTAATATGAGTGTATCAATGACTTCTTTGCACTCTGATACTCCACAGTCTGGAATGTGGCTAAAGAGTGGGGCTGCATTGAATACAACACCAAAAGATTTCCCGATACACAGTGATGTCGACAGAATCAAGGACATGACTGTAATTACCAGTGAATGTCAATACAGTTGAATTCTTTCATACCTGACAGGTGAGAGCTGTCCTGTATTCTTCTGTTGTGAGAGGGATAGAAAGCTGATTCTCACAGTTGCCAGCAGACTATTCAATTCACATACTAATATAAGGAAAAACTTCCTTTTTTCCTAATGTTTTTTTAAATTTGTTTTTCAAGTTTATTTATTTATTTTGAGAGAGACAGAGACAGCATGAGTAGGGGAGGGGCAGAGAGAGAGGGAGAGGGAGATAGAGAGAGAGACAGAATCTTAAGCAGGCTCTGCACCATCAGCGCACAGCCCGATGTGGGGTTCGAACTCACCAAACCATGAGATCAGGACCTGAGCTGAAACGGAGAGTCGGACACTTAACCGACTGAGCCACCCAGGCACCCCCAATGTTTTTATTAAATACCAGTTAGTTAGCATACAGCATAATATTAGTTTCAGGTGTACAATATAGTGATTCAACACGTCCATAAAACACCTGGTGCTTATCACAAGTGCACTTCTTAATCCTCATCACCTATTTAACCCATCCCTCCATGCAACTCCCTTCTTGAAACCATCAGTTTGTTCTCTACAGTTAAGGGTCACCATCATAAACTGCCCCTCACTCTCTCTTATTTTTTAGTCTTTGCTTGTTTTTTTTTTTTCTTAAATTCCACATATGAGTGAAATCGTATGGTATTTATCTTCCTCTGATTGACTTACTTTGCTTAGCATGATATCTAGCTCCATCTATGTCATTGCAAATGGCAATTCTTTTATGGCTGAGTACTATTTCATTGTATATACATATCACCTCTTCTATATTCATTAATTGCTTGATGGATACTTGGGTTGTTTCCATAATTTGGCTATTGTAGATAATGCTGCTGTAAACATTAGGGTGGGTGTATCCCTTTGAATTACTATTTTTGTATTCTTTGGGCAAATACCTAGTAGTGCAACTGCTGGATTGTAGAGTAGTTCTATTTTAACTTTTTGTTTTTATTCCGTACTGTTTTCCAGAGGGGCTACACCAATTTGCACTGCACCAACAGTGTAAGAGTGTACCCCTTTCTCCACAACCTCACCGACACCTGTTTTTTTCTTGTGTTGTTGATTTCAGCCATTCCAACAGGCATGAGGCGATTTTGATTTGTAGCTTTGACTTGTATTTCCCTGATGATCAGTGATGTTGAGCATCTTTTTGTGTCTGTTGGCCATCCATATGTCTTCTTTAGAAAAATGTCTATTCATGTCTTCTGCCCATTTTTAATTGAATTCTTTGTTTTTGGGTGTTGAGTTTTAGAAGTCATTTATATATTTTGGATACTAACTCTTTACCAGATGTGTCATTGGCTAATATCTTCTCCCTTTCCGTAGGTTGCCTTTTAGTTTTGTTGATTGTTTCCTTTGCTGTGCATCAGGTTTTTATTTTGATGTAGTACAAATAGTTTATTTTTACTTTTGTTTCCCTAAACTCAGGAGACATATCTAGAAAGAATTTGTAATAGCTGATGTCAAAGAGGTTATTGCCTGTTTTCTTCTCCAGGATTTTCATGGTTTCATGTCTCACATTTGGGTCTTTCAAACATTTTGAATTTATTTTTGTGTATGGTTAAATAAAATGGTGCCATTTCTTTTTTTCCATGTTGCTGTCTAGTTTTTCCAACACCATTTGTTGAAGAGACTGTCTTTTTCCCATTGGATATTCCTTTCTGCTTTGCTGAAGATTAATGGACCATATAGTTGTGGGTTCATTTCTGGACTTTTTATTATGTCCGGTTGATCTGTGTGACTATTTTTGTACCAGTACCATACTGTTTTGATTACTCTTGCTTTGTAATATAACTTCAACTCCAGAATTGTGATGCTTCAGGCTTTGCTTTTCTTGTCCAAGGTTGATTTGGCTATTTGGGGTCTTTGTGTTTCCATACAAATTTTAGGATTGTTTGTTGAAGTTCTGTGAAGAATGCTGGTGGTATTTTGATAAGGATTGCATTTAATGTGTAGATAGTTTTGGGTAGTATCGACATTTTAACAATATTTGCTCTTCCAATCCATGAGCATGGAATGTTTTTCCATTTGTTTGTGTCTTCTTCAATTTCTTTCATAAGCTTTCTATAGTTTTCAGTGTACAGATCTTGTACGTCTTTGGTTAGGTTTATTTACAGGTATCTTCTGGTTTTTGGTGTAATTTTAAATGGGATTGATTCCTTAATTTCTCTTTCTGCTCCTTCATTATAGATGTATAGAAATGCAACAGATTTCTGTACATTGATTTTGCATTGTGTGACTTTACTGAATTCATGTATTAAGGGAATTTTTTGGTGCTGTCTTTCAGGTTTTCTAGAGTATTATGCCATCTGCAAATAGTGAAAATTTTACTTATTCATCTCTGATTTGTGTGCCTTTTATTTTTTTGTGTTGTCTGATTGCTGTGGCTAGGACTTCCAAATACTGTTAAATAACAGTGGTGAGAGTAGACATCCCTGTCTTGTTCCTGACCTTAGGGGTAAAGCTCAATTTTTCCACGTTTAGTATGATATTAGCTGTGAGTTTTTCATATATTGCCTTTATTATATTTGGTATGTTCTGTCAAAACCTACTTTGTTGAAGGTTTTTTTTTTTATCAGGAATGATGTACTTTGTCAAATGTTTTAACTGCATCTATTGAAATTATCATATGGTTCTTACCCTTTATTTTATTAATATAGTGTATCACATTGATTGATTTTCAAATACTGAACCACCTCTGCAACCCAGGAATAAATCCCACTTGGTGGTGGTGAATGATGCTTTGAATGTATCATTGGGTTCGGTTTGCTAGCAGTTTATTCAGAATTTTTGCATCCATGTTGATTTATCAGGGATATTGGCCTATCATTATCTTTTTTAGTGCAGTCTTTATCTAGTTTTGGTATCAGGAAAATGCTGGTATCATAGAATAAGTTTGAAAGTTTTCCTCGCTTTTATATCTTTTGGAATAATTTGAGAAGAATAGGTACCAAGTCTTCTTTATATGTTTGGTAGAATCAACCTGTGAAGCTGTCTGGCCCAGGACTTTTGTTTTGTGAGAGTTTGTTTATTACTGATTAAACTTCTTTGCTGGTTATTGATCTATTCAAGTTTTCTATCTTTTCCTGTTCTGTTCCAGTTTTGGTAGTTTGTATGTTTCTAGGACTTTGTCCATTTTTCCAGGTTGTCCAATTTTTGGCATACAGTTTTCCATTTTATTATTTTATAATTGTTTTTATTCCTCTAGTGTTGGATGTTATTGCTCCTGTATCATTTGTGATTTTATTTATTTGGGTCCTTTCTCATTTCTTTTTGATGAGTCTGGCTAGAAGTTTCTCAATTTTATTAATTTTTTCAAAGAACCAGTGCCTGTTTTCATTCACTGTTCTGTTTATTTATTTTTTTTTTGTTTCTATATCATTTGTTTCTGCTCTACTTTTTATTGTTTCCCTTCTGCTGGCTTTAGGCTTCATTTGTTGTCCTTTTTGTATCTCCTTTAGTTGTAAGGTTAGGTTGTTTATTTGAGGTTTTTCTTGCACCTTGTTTTAGGTTTGTATTGCTATATACTTCCCTTTTAGGAGCTCATTTGCTGCATCACAAGGGTTTTGGACAATTGTGTGTTCATTTTCATTTGTTTCCATGTGTTTCAATATTTCTTCTTTGATTTTCTGGTTGACCCATTGTTTAGTAGCATGTTGTTTAGCCATGTAGTTGTGGTCTTTCCACACTTCTTGTGGTTGAATTCTAGTTTCATAGTGTTGTCATCAGAAAAGATGCATTGTATGACTCAATCTTTTTATACTTCTTCAGCCCAGATTTGTGAGCTAATATGTGATCTATTCCAGAGATGTCCCATGGAAAGAATGTCCAGTTGAAAAGAATGTCCATTCTGGTGTTTTAGGATGGAATGTTCTGAATAGGTCTGATAAGACCATCTGTACAAGTGTGTCATTTAAAACCATTGTTTCCTTGTTTATTTTCTGTATAGATGATATGTTCATTGATGTCAGTGGGGTGTTAAAGCCCCCTGCTATTGTTTTGTTACTATTAATTAGTACCTTCATGTTTGTTGTTAATTGTTTTATGCTTGGGTGTCCCATGTTGGGAGTATAAATATTTAGAATATTCTTATTGGATTTTCTCCTTTCTTATGATAATATGCCCTTCTTTATCTCTTATTACAGCCTTTCTCTTCATGCCTAGTTAATCCAACATAAATATTGATACTTAAATTTTCTGTTGACCTCCATTTGCATGATCAATGTTTCTCCATCCTCTCATTTTCAATCTACAGGTGTCTTTCTCTTATATCAATTTATTGTCAAATTGGTTTCGATACAACACCAAGTGCTCACCCCAACAGGTGCCCTCCTCAATGCCCATCATCCACTTTCCCCTCCCTACCAAACCCATCAACCCTCAGTTGATTGTCAGGTTTTTTTTAATATTTATATCTTTATTATTATTTTTTTCTCATTTCTTTTTTTAATATGAAATTTATTGTCAAATTGGTTTCCATACAACACCCAGTGCACATCCCAAAAGGTGCCCTCCTCAATGCCCATCATTCAGTTTCCCCTCCCCACCATCAACCCTCAGTTTGTTCTCAGTTTTTAGGAATCTCTTATGGTTTGCTCCCTTCCCTCTCTGTAACTTTTTTCCCCTTCCCCTCCCACATGGTCTTCTATTAAATTTCTCAGGATCCACATATGAATGAAAACATATGGTATCTGTCTTTCTCTGTATGACTTATTTCACTTAGCATAACACTCTCCAGATCCATCCACGTTGCTACAAATGGCCAGATTTCATTCTTTCTCTATTCCAAGTAGTATTCCATTGTATATATAAACCACATCTTCATTATCCATTCGTCATGTGATGAACATTTAGGCTCTTTCCATAATTTGGCTCTTGTTGAAAGTGCTGCTATAAACATTGGGGTTCAAGTGCCCCTATGCATCAGCACGCCTGTATCCCTTGGGGAAATTCCTAGCAGTGTTGTTGCTGGGTCATAGGGTAGATCTATTTTCAATTTTTTGAGGAACCTCCACACTGTTTTCCAGAGCGGCTGCACCAGTTTGCATTCCCACCAACACTGCATGAGGGTTCCCGTTTCTCCACATCCTCTCTTGCATCTAGAGTCTCCTGATTTGTTCATTTTAGCCACTCTGACTGGCGTGAGCTGGTATCTCAGTGTGGTTTTGATTTGTATTTCCCTGATAAGGAGTGACATTGAGCATCATTTCATGTGCCTGTTGGCCATCTGGATGTCTTCTTCAGACAAGTGTCTATGTCTTCTGCCCATTTCTTCACTGGATTATTTGTTTTTCGGGTGTGGAGATTGGTGTGCTCTTTATAGATTTTGGATACTAGCCCTTGATCCGATATGTCACTTGCAAATATCTTTTCCCATTCCTTCATTTGCCTTTTAGTTTTTTTTTTTTTCAGAACCCACTTTAAGTATTTTATTGACAAAATGTAGACTCATATCATGCATTTCTTTTTTTACTTTGCTATATGTTCAGATAGTGCACACAGAGTTAATTTGTTTTCTTTTTTTCAGGTAAAAGTAATTTACCTTTATTTTTTTATTTTTTTTTAAATTACATCCAAATTAGTTAGTATATAGTGAAGCAATGTTTTCAGGAGTAGGTTACTTAATCTCCCTTATTCATTTAGCCCATCTCCTTCCCACAACCCCTCCAGCAACCCTCAGTTTGTTTTCCATATTTATGAGTCTCTTTTGATTTGTCCCCTCCCTGTTTTCATATTATTTTTGTTTCCCTTCCCTTATGTTCGTCTGTTTTGTCTCTTAAAGTCCTCATATGAGTGAAGTCATAAGATTTTTACTTTCTCTGACTAATTTCACTTAGCATAATACCCTCCATTTCCATCCACGTAGTTGCAAATGGCAAGATTTCATTCTTTTTGATTGTGAGTAATACTCCATTGTATATATATACCACATCTTCTTTATCCATTCATCCATCGATGGACATTTGGGCTCTCCATACTTTGGCTATTGTTGAGAGTGCTACTATAGACGTGGGGGTGCATGTGTCCCTTCGAAACAGCACACATGTATCCCTTGGATAAATGCCTAGTAGTGCAATTGCTGGGTCGTAGGGTAGTTCTATTTGTAGTTTTTTGAGAAAACTTTATACTGTTTTTCAGAGTGGCTGTACCAGCTTGCATTCCCACCAACAATGGAAAAGAGATTCTTTTCTCTGCATCCTCACCAACATCTGTTGTTGCCTGAATTGTTAATGTTAGCCATTTTGTCAGATATGAGGTGATATCTCATTGTGGTTTTGATTTGTATATCCCTGATGATGAGCAAAGTTGAGCAGCTTTTCATGTGTTGTTTGGTCATCTGGATGTCTTCTTTGGAAAGTGTCTATTCATGTCTTTTGCCCATTTCTTCACTGGATTATTTGTTTTTGGGGTGTTGACTTTGGCAAGTTCTTTATAGATTTTGGATACTAACCCTTTATCTGATATGTCATTTGCAAATATCTTCTCCCATTCTCCTGGTTGCCTTTTAGTTTTTCTGATTGTTTCCTTTGCTGTGCAGAACATTTTCACTTTTTGCTTTTGTTTCCCTTGCCTCCAGAGACGTGTTGAGTAAGAAGTTGCTGTGGCTAAGATCAAAGAGGTTTTTGCCTGCTTTTTCCTTGAGGATTTTGATGGCTTGCTGTGTTAAATTTAGGCCTTTCATCCATTTTGAGTTTACTTTTGTGTATGGTGTAGGAAAGTGGTCCAGGTTCATTCTTCTGCATGTCGGTGTCCAATTTCCCCAGCACCACTGGCAACGAGACTGTCTTTTTTCCGCTTAATATTCTTTCCTGCTTTGTGAATGATTAGTTGGCCATACGTTTATGGGTCTATTTCTGGGTTCTCTATTCTGTTCCATTGACCTGAGTGTCTGTTTTTGTGCCAGTAAAATACTCTCTTGATGATTACAACTTTGTAGTATAGCTTGCATTCCGGGATTGTGATGCCTCCTGCTTTGTTTTTTTCAAGATTGGGTATTCAGGGTCTTTTCTGGTTCCATACAAATTTTGGGATTATTTGTTCTAGCGCTGTGAAGAAAGCTCATGTTATTTTGATAGGGATTGCATTGTTTAATTAGATTGCTTTGGGTAGTATCAACATTTTAACAATATTTATCATGCATTCCAGGAGCTTGGAATGTTTTTCCTTTTTTTGTGTGTCTTTTTCAATTTCTTTTGTAAGCTTTCTATAGTTTTCAGTGTATAGATTTTTCACCTCTTTGGTCATATTTATTCCTAGGTATTTTATGATTTTTGGTTCAACTCTAAATCGGATCGATTCTTGATTTCTTTTTCTGTTGCTTCATTGTTGGTGTATAGGAATGCAAGCGATTTCTATGCATTGATTTTATATCCTGCAACTTTGCTGAGTTCATGAATCAGTTCTAGCAGCTTTTCAGTGGAATCTTTTGGGTTTTCCATATAGAGTATCATGTCATCTGCGAAGAGTGGAAGTTTGACCTCCTCCTGGCCAATTTGGATGCCTTTTATTTCTTTGTGTTGTCTGATTGCTGAGGCTAAGACTTCCAATACTATGTTGAATACAGTGGCGAGAGTGGACATCCCTGTCTTCTTCCTGACCTTAGGGGGAAAGCTGTCAGTTTTTCCCCATTGAGGATGATATTAGCATTGGGTCATTCATATATGGCTTTTGTGATCTTGAGGTATGATCCTTCTATCCCTACTTTCTTGAGGGTTTTTATCAAGAAAGGATGCTGAATTTTGTCGAATGTTTTCTCTGCATCTATTGAGAGGATCATATGGTTCTGTCCTTTCTTTTATTGATGTGATGAATCACGTTAATTGTTTTGCAGATATTGAACCAGCCCTGCATCCCAGGTATAAATCCCACTTGGTCATGGTGGACATGTTTTTTTAATGTATTGTTGGATCCGGTTGGCTAATATATTGTTGAGGATTTTTGCATCCATGTTCATCAGGGAAATTGGTCTACAGTTCTCCTTTTTGTGGGGTCTCTGGTTTTGGAATCAGGGTAATGCTAGCTTCATAGAAAGTGTTTGGAAGTTTTCCTTCCATTTCTATTTTTTTGGAACAGCTTCAAGAGAATAGGTGTTAACTCTTCCTTAAATGTTTGGTAGAATTCCCCTGGAAAGCCATCTAGTCCTGGACTCGTTTTTTGGCAGATTTTTAACTACTAATTCAATTTCCTTACTGGTTATGGGTCTGTTCAAATTTTCTATTTCTTCCTTTTTCAGTGTTGGTAGTGTATATTTTCCTAGGAATTTGTCCATTTTTTCCAGATTGCCCATTTTATTGGCATATAATTGCTGATAATAGTCTCTTATTATTGATTTTATTTCAGCTGTGTTGGTTGTGATCTCTCCCCTTTCGTTCTTGATTTTATTCATTTGGGTCCTTTCCTTTTTCTTTTTGATCAAACTGACTAGTGTTTTATCAGTTTTGTTAATTCTTTCAAAGAACCAGCTTCTGGTTTCATTAATTTGTTCTACTGGTTTCTTGGTTTCAATAGCATTAATTTCTGCTCTAATCTTTATTATTTCCTCTCTTCTGCTGTTTTTGGGTTTTATTTGCTGTTCTTTTTCCAGCTCCTTAAGGCGTAAGGTTAAGTTGTGTATCTGAGATCTTTCTTCCATCTTGAGTTAGGCCTGGATTGCTATATACTTTCCTGTTATGACCGTCCTTGCTGCGTCCCAGAGGTTTTAGGTTGTGGTGTTATCATTTTTATTGACTTCCATATACTTCTTAATTTCCTCTTTAACTGCTTGGTTAGCCCATTCATTCTTTAATAGGCTGGTCTTCATTCCCCAAGTAGTTGTTACCTTTCCAAATTTTTTCTTGTGGTTGATTTCATGTTTCGTAGTGTTGTGTTCTGAAAATATGTGTGGTATGATCTCGATGTTTTTGTACTTGCTTAGGGGCTGATTTGTGTCCCAGTATATGGTTTATTCTAGAGAATGTTCCATGTTCCTATTGCTTTAGGATGAAATGTTCTGAATATATCTGTAATGTCCATCTGGTCCAGTGTGTCATTCAAAGCCATTGTTTCTTTGTTGATGTTTTGATTAGATGATCTGTCCATTGCTGTGAGTGGGGTGTTGAAGTCTCCTACTATTATGGTATGACTATCAATGAGTTTATGTTTGTGATTAATTGATTTATATATTTGGGTGCTGCCACATTTAGCACATAAATGTTTACAATTGCTAGGTCTTCTTGGTCTATAGACCCCTTGATTATGATATAATGCCCTTCTGCATCTCTTGATACTGTCTTTATTTTAAAGTTTAGATTGTCTGATATTAGTATGGCTACTCCGGCTTTCTTTTGTTGACGATTAGCATGATAGATGGTTCTCCATCCCCTTATTTTCAATCTGTAGGTGTCTTTAGGTCTAAAGTGGGTCTCTTGTAAACAGCATATAGATAGGTCTTGTTTTCTTGTCCATTCTGTTACCCTATGTCTTTTGATTGGAGCATTGAGTCCATTGACATTTAGAGTGAGTACTGAAAGATATGAATTTATTGCCATTATGATGCTTGTAGAGTTGGAGTTTCTGGTGGCATTCTCTGGTCCTTTCTAATCATTGTAGCTTTTGAGATATATATATATATATATATATATATATATATATATATATATTTGTTTTTTCATCTTTTCTCCCCTCAGAAAGTCCCCCTTAAAATTTCTTGCAGGGCTGGTTTATTGATCACAAACTCCTTTAATTTTTGTTTGTCTTGGAAACTTTTTATCTCTCCTTCTATTTTGAATGACAGCCTTGATGGGGGAGAGAAAAAAAAAGGAAATCATTTGATAATTTTAAAAGATGAATACACTAAAGTAGACTAAAATACACAAAAGTAGAGAATGTAGTAGAAAAAATTATAGAAAGATTTTGTTAATAAAAATTAAAAAGAAATATGATTTTTTCATTTTCTGTATTTAAGAAAAAAGAAAAGAAATGAAAAACGGAAAATATTTAAAAAAGAAAAGACAAAAAATGAAATCGTTTGAAAATTTGGAAAAGGGAATAAACTGTAGTAGTACTGAAATAAAATGATGGGAGTAAGATAGAATTTGAAAAAAAAATACATAAAAGCAAAAAACATACTGATAAAAATTAAATAAAAATATTTTTAAAAGAAATTGAAAGTAAAAATGCAGTTTTTCTCTTTCTGCATTCAAGAAAAAGAAAAGAAATGAAAAAGGGAAAAAAAGAAAACGAAAGAAAAAAAGGAAATTGTTTGAAAATTTGAAAAGGTGAGTACAGTGAAGTAGACTAAAATAAAATGATGGAAGTAGAGTAGAATTTGAAAAAAAATTACACACAAGTAGAAAATATAGTAATAAAAATGAAAGACATATTTTTAATAAAAATTTAAAATAAAAATGAGTTTTTTCTCTTTCTGTATTCAAGAAAAAGAAAAGAATTGTAAAAGAGAAAAAGGAAAAAGGAGAGAGAAAAAATTGAATAGATGAACCTAACAGATTAAAGTAGGTCTCAAATTGCTTCGTTTTCCCCTAGAGGTCAGTCAATGTAGCTCTTTATAGTCCATAAATTAAGCAGGCAGTGAGGTTTGTGTTCTTGAAGAGCGAAGTTGGCCCAGTGGGCAGGACTCGCTGTAACAGGTCTGCTCTCTGCTAGATGGCGCTGCTACCCTACTGGGGTGGATTGTTGCGGTGCTCTTAGGAGTGTATGCGCATGCGCGGGGACGGTGAAAAATGGCGCCACCCAGCCACCCAGTCTGTTCTCCCGGATCAGCAATTGTGCACCTGTCCTCCGTCTTCAGCTCTCATCCACTCCCGGATTTTCGACTCTCGGTGACCAGGCCCCAGGCAGTACCTCTTTCCCAAGTTTTGTCTCAGATGCAGCTGTTTTCCCCAGCCCCTTACTTCCGAAGGACTGAGGCTTTGACCTGCTCCATCCCTCTCCTGGACTGTCTGACCGAGCAATGGCGGAATGTTGGCTGCACCCGGGAATACCCGCTGGACCCTGCTGTTGCTGGTACCCCAAGACTGCAGCCAGCTGTCAGCCCACTCCAAAAAGAGATCGTGAGAGAGTGTAGCCTTAGTGTTTCAGGGACTATGGAAAATTACAACACACGTCTGGCACCAGCCTTCACCCTCAACAAACTTGCCCTAGCACCAGTGAATGTGGCTGCCTGCCGGGGTCTGCTGGGACCAGGTGGCTTCAACAGTCTCTACCAAATGTCCCTCCAGCAGTGGAACCGCTTTGCCGTGTGTGGCCTGAGAACCTCCCCGACCCCACTCTGTTCCTGGGGATTCGCCTTTCCCACCAGACACTGCCAGGTATTGAGCTGCGGAGTTGGAGCATTTGCACTCCCCTTGTTTACAGTCTTAATGGAATTTAAACCCTCTCCTTTCTCCTTTCTCCCTTTTTAGTTTAGTCCTTGTGTCTGTTTCCAATTTTCCACTTTCTCTCCAGCTGCTTTTGGGGAGGGGTGCTTTTCCCATATGATCCCCCCCCCCCCCCCCCGTCTCTGTCCTCTCTCCGCTGGCAAAAGGGATTCCCTACCTTTTGGGGCTTTTTGCTCCCCAAGTTCAGCTCTTCGTATCACATACCTGCTGAGTTCTGTGGTTCAGATTGTGCAGATTGTTGTGTTAATCTTCCAATCAGTTTTCTCGGTGTGTAGGATGGTTTAGTGTTGGTCTGGCTGTATTTCATGGACACAAGACACACAAAAAGCTTCCATGCTGTTCCGCCATCTTTGCTCCTCCCCTAGGTCCTTCGGCCTAGGGCCTTTTAGTTTGGTTGATTGTTTCCTTTGCAGGGCAGAAGCTTTTTGTCTCCATGAGGTCCCAACAGTTCATTTTTGCTTTTAATTCCTTTGCCTTTGGAGATGTGTCGAGTAGGAAATTGCTGCGGCTGAGGTCAGAGAGGTCATAGACAAATACCATATGATTTCACTCGTATGTAGAAATTAAGAAACTAAACAAGTGAGCAAATTAGAAAAAAAGAGAGGAGCAAACCAAGAAAGTCTTGGTAAGACAGTCTCTTAACTATGGAGAGCAAACTGATAGTTACCTGAGGGAATTCAAGTGGAGAAATGGGTAAAATAGGTAAGGAGTGCCCTTCTGGTGATGAGCGCTGTGTGTTGTATGGAAGTGTATCACTATATCGTACACCTGAAACTAATATTACACTGTGTGTTAACTAACTGGAATTTAAAAATTTATTAATGTTTATTTATTTTTGAAGGAGAGAGAGAGCATGAGAAAGGGAGGGACAGGGAGAGAGGGAGACACAGAATCTGATGCAGGCTTCAGGCTCTGAGGTGTCAGCACAGAGCCCTATGTGGGGCTCAAACTCATGAACCACGAGATCATGACCTGAGCATCTCTGGGGAAGAATATTCCAGATAGAGTTAATAACCTATATAAAGGCCCAGGTGTGGATATGAACCTGGAACATTTGAGGAATAGCCAAGAGGCCATTGTGGCTGGAGTAGAGGAAATGAGGAAGAGAAGAGAAGGAGATGAGATGAAAAAAATAAACATTGTGGATGGAACATGTAGGCTGTTTTATGAACTTTATTTTTAAGCTGAGTAAAATTAAGATCTATTGCTGAGATAAAAGCAGAAAAGCAGTTAAAGTGCACTCAGTATTTACTAGTTATTGTGTTAGGAGTAGAAACCATGGGAGCAAGAGATAATGGTGGCTTGGATGACAGTATAGCAGTAGTAGATGAAAGAGAAGTTTGGAATCTGGAGTTATGCCTGTGTGGGGGTGGGTGGAGGATGGGTGGGGGTTACTGATATTAGAGATATATTTTCCTCACATAACATTTGTAATAGCCTGTGAAAAATATGAAAAAAAAATATTACAGAAGGTCTCAAACACAAAAGTAGAATATTACATACTAGAGAGAATAAAATAACACATTGAATATTCATTATGGAGATTGAAGAGTTAGCACCATATGGCCAATTTCAATGCATCTACTCCACCCTACCATTGATAAATGTTGAATCATTATGGTTTATTTACATTATTTTGTGTTCTCTTTAATATGTTTCAAAATTTCTATAATAAAAATAATGGAAATCTTTCCATGCCAATTAAAATATACTTGCATTTTTGTATTATATATTTTTGCACTGTACAACCACTTATATACTTTGAATTTTTTACCTATTGAAAAGTTTACCTAGTTTTTTTTTTTTTTTTAATGTAGGTACATAAGTATATTCAAAGTAAAAGTTAGGATACAGTCTCACATATATGTACTTTAATGAATGTATGATTGAAATACTTTAATGAATCTATTATAGTGAGAAGCTCACTTCTGCTGTGTCCTTTCACATTCTCTTCCAGAGGGCATGCCCCTTCCCTGTGATGCAAGCTTTACTACCTACAGAAACTCGTCTTTAGGAAACACCATTCTCAGCCGATTGTCACCCTTGAGGGGAGAGAGGCCATAAGAGGTCCACTGCCAGGGATCTCAACCTTTTCTCTCTAAAGAGTAGAGATTTACTTTGTTGTGCTGCAAATAGCCAACCAGCCCTTCTCACAGAGCAGTCCACATCCCTTCAGATTGGCTGTCCACCCTCCTTCTCCAGCTAACCCCCAAGTGTCAGTATTACCAAATCATTCAGGACCACCTCACCAAAGGCTTCTGGGAGTTACAGCTCCTGCAGCCTACCTGAAGGACTACTCCATAATATTAACTCCTTTCCCAGGGCAGGGTCAGTTTGGTCATTCTTCATATTGTGGTTGTGGGTGTAGAATGATAAAAAGACACTGACATCCCTGCCAAGTGTCTGGTGGAGAGAGGGAGGGACGAAGAGAGAGGGAGACAGAAACAGAGAGAAACAACAATAGGAAGATAGAATGTCTAAACCCTACAGAGGTTATGAATTACTTTTTCTATAATATCAGTATTTATGTATACATATCCAAATATATTGCTTGTGATAGTGTCCTACAAAGAGAATAGCTCTGCTACTACATGTGAAACATTCTCAGTTTTGAAATTATATATTGAAATTACTATTTCTAAAATGAGTATTTATGAGTATAAAATGAGTGTCAAGTTTGGAAACATGTAATGTGTATATATAATTATGTTCTGTGTTTTCCTTCTTGTTACATGTAGAGTTATAAGGTATGTGAATAAAAAAGTTCTCAAGTTCCAGTATAATTTTTAGACATCTAGTGGGCACTTTGTTTACATGTTTGCCAGAATGGAGAAGATCCTGGGCAATGGAAATAACTTATTTTTAATTTATTGAATTGTACAGTTAATCCATAATTTATTTTGGTGTTTCAGATACAGTTTCCCTTTGAGGGGTTTAGAGAGAATTATTTTCTAAAAAGAACAATTTCATTTATACTATTTTGCTGTAGACCAATAAAGAGAAAGAAACAAATATATTAAATATTAGTGTTGATCAGAATTGTCTGCTTTAAAATTAACGATACAGTAAGCAATATATAAGAGGCAGAGATACAGAAAAAAATTCTTTTTAAATATTTTGTCCATGAGCCTGTAATTCTTAGTCAAATGGTCAAAATACCCACAAAGAAAATGTACAGACTTCCTAGAAATTGGAATACTTGGAGCCCACTTATACAGGTCAATTTGAGATTCATATTTTCAGTTACACTTTTTAATAAAAGAAAACAAAATATATTTTTTTCATTTTCTGGAAAAATTGAGTATTTCCACATATTAACATGCATTTTTCCCCCCAGAAGATCCTAAGAGCAGTGTTTCTAAAGGGGACAAATCAAAGTGGAAATGCTCTCAGGATGCAAATGTCACATAATACAATTTTTAAATGGGTTTTGAGATGAGGAGTGGCTCTATCAATGTTGTTTACATATTACCTAACATTAAGGTTATATGTGAAAATGGCAATATATGTTAATACTTTTGTCTTCTAGGGCCCTTTGGCATTAGATAAACTACAGATTCATTTATTAACTCATTTAATCCTTGAAACACTTATAAGGCAGATATTTGAAATACTGGTTGTATAGATAAGAAAACTAAGGAAAAAGTAAGCTATATATGATATGAATTGAAGACAAGTATACAGCAAAATAAAGTTACAAAGCTGTTGTAATAAAAAGTCAAGTTATGACTCAGCAAAAGGCATGTGATACCTTGCCAAGGGTATTGGCAATGATTTGACAATTTGAGGCCTCTAAAAATGAATCAATTCTATTTATTGGATTTCAGGAGGGTTCCCACCATTTCATAAATAATAAAGGTAGTTTAGTATACCTAGCTGCTTGCACAATAATGTATGTACAAATTATGTGATTTATTCTGAATACCTACTTTCCTTCTGGGTATCTGGAATCTTGGTACATGCTAGGCAGAGGGTGCCTAATGACCAGCCTCCAATGAAAAAATTCAACACTGAGTCTCTAATTGGCCTCCCTGGTAGACAATACTTTATACATGTTGTCGCAATTCATTGCTAATAGAATAAATTGTGTGACTACACTGGGAAGAGTCTCTGGGAAGCTCATGCTGGTTTCCTCCATAGTTCATTGCATGTACATTTTTCCTCTCTTGGTTTTGATTTGTATCCTTTGGCTGTAATAAATCTTATCTGTGGATGTATAAAACTATATCCTGATACCTATAAGTCTTTCCAGTGAATTATCCAAACTAAGGGTGTTGAGGACCCTTGACATAATATGTGACTCAGTGTTGGACAGTGTACTTGCGGGGGATGTCTGCTGTAGTAATGGGGGTGAGAAAGGTGTCCTTCCCCTTAAGAAAAAGAGCTGGAAAGAAGATATGGCCTTTTTCTGACAATGGATATTGTCCTCCCAGGATGTGAGGACTGGAATGGTGCAGACACCTGGGGACCAACAAACTGCATCCTCAGTTTGTTCTCTGTATTTAAGAGTCTCTCATGGTTTGCTTCCCTCTCTGTTTTATCTTATTTTACCTTCCCTTCCCCTATGTTCATCTGTTTTGTTTCTTAAGTTCCACATATGAGTGAAATCATATGATACTTGTCTTTCTCTAATTTTGCTTAGCATAATACACTCTAGCTCCATCCACATCATTGCAAATGGCAAGACTTCATTCTTTTTGATTGCCAAGTAATATCCCATTGTGTATATATGCCCCATTTTCTTTATCCTTAATCAGTCAATGGACATTTGAGCTCCTTCCATAATTTTGGCTATTGTTGAGAATGCCATTATAAACATTGGGGTGCATGTGCCACTTTGAAGCAGGTTTTGTTTTTTTTTTTTATTCGTTGGTTAAATACCTACTAGTGAAATTGCTGGGTCCTAGGGTAGTTCTATTTTGAATTTTTTGAGGAACCTCCACACTGTTCTCTAGAGTGGCTACACCAGTTTGCATTCCCACCAACAATGCCAAAGTGTTCCCCTTTCTCTGCAGCCTTGCCAACATCTGTTGTTCCCTGAGTTGTTAATTTTAGCCATTTTGACAAGCGTGAGGTGGTATCTCGTTGTGGTTTTGATTTATATTTCTCTGATGATAAGTGATGTTTAGCATCTTTTCATGTGTCTATTAGAGATCTAGATGTCTTCCTTTGAAAAGTGTCTATTCGTGACTTCTGCCCATTTCTTCACTGGATTATTTGTGGTTTTTTTGGTGTGGACTTTGATAAGTTCTTTACAGATACTAACCCTTTATCAGATACATCATTTGCAAATATATTCTCCCATTTTTTTGGTTATCTTTCAGTTTTGTTGATTGTTTCCTTTGATGTCCAGAAGCTTTTTACCTTGATGAAGTCCCAATAGTTCATTTTTGCTCTTATTTCCCTTGCCTCCAGAGACATATCTAATAAGAAATTGCTGTGGCCAAGGTCAAAGAGGTCACTGCCTGTTTTCTTTTATTTTTAAAAATTATTTATTTATTTTAAAAAATTTAATTTACATCCAAGCTAGTTAGCATATAGTGCAACAATGATTTCAAGAGTAGATTCCTTAATGCCCTTTACTTATTTAGCCCATCTCCCTCCCACTACCCCTCCAGTAACCCTCTGTTTGTTCTCCATATTTAAGAGCCTCTTATGTTTTGTCCCCCTCCTTGTTTTTATAATATTTTTGCTTCCCTTCCCTTGTTATTCTGTTTTGTCTCTTAAAGTCCTCATATGAGCGAAGTCATATGATATTTGTCTTTCTCTGACTAATTCTGCTTAGCATAATACCCTCTAGTTCCATCCACGTAGTTGCAAATGGAAAGATTTCATTCTTTTTGATTGCCAAGTAATACTCCATTGTGTGTGTGTGTGTATATACATATATACGCATATATATGTGTATATATGTATATATATACACATATATATGCGTATATATGTATATATATACACATATATATGCATATATACATCTATGTATATATACATAGATGTATATACATATATACATCCTGATACATATATATGTATATATACATATATATGTATACATATATACATAGATGTATATATGTATGTATACATATATACATATATACATCCTGATACATATATATGCATATATACATATATATGCATATATATACATATATATGTATATATGTATATATATGTATATATGTATATATGTATATATATTATATATATATTATATTACATATATTATATATATGATATATTGTATATATGATATATTAATTATATATTAATTATATTAATTATAATTAATTATAATTAATTATATAATATAATATATATAATATATGAATAATTATATAATATATATTATATATATAATATATAATATAATATATAATATATATAATTACATAATATAATATAATTATATAATATAATTATATTATATTAATTATAATTAATTATAATTAATTATTATAATTAATAATATATATTAATTATATATTAATTATATATATAATATATTATATATTATATATGTATATTATATATATATTATATAATATATTATATATATACTATCTCACATCTTCTTCTTTATGCATTCATCCATTGGTGGATATTTGGGCTCTTTCCATACTTTGGCTATTGTTGATAGTGTTGCTATAAACATTGGTGTACATGTGCCCCTTTGAAACAGCGTACCTGTATCCCTTGGATAAATACCTAGTAGTGAAACTGCTTGGTTGTAGGGTAGTTCTATTTTTAATTTTTTGAGGAACCTCCATACTGTTTTCCAGAGTGGCTGCACCATTTTGTATTCCCAACAGCAGTGCAAAAGAGATCCTCTCTCTCTGCATCCTCACCAACAACATCTGTTGTTGCCTGAGTTGTTAATGTTAGCCATTCTGACAGGTATGAGGTGGTGCCTTAGTGTGGTTTTGATTTGTAGTTCCCTGATGATGAGTGATGAGCATTTTGTCATGTGTTGGTTGACCATCTGGATGTCCTCTTTGGAGAAGTGTCTATTCATGTCTTTTGCCCATTTCTTCACTGGATTATTTCTTTTTTGGGTGTTGAGTTTGATATGTTCTTTATAGATTTTTTATACTAACCCTTTATCTGTTATGTCATTTGCAGATATCTTCTCCCATTCCGTTGGTTGCCTTTCAGTTTTTCTGATTGTTTCCTTCGCTGTACAGAAGCTTTTTATTTTGTTGAGGGCCCGATAGTAAATCTTAAATTGTGCTCTTTTGCCTTAGTCTCCCTCTTTTTTTTTTTCTGCTTCATTATTCTCCATAAGTTGGTCCTCTATATCGCTTATTCTCTTCTCTGTCTCATCCATCCTTGCTGGCTTGGCATCCATGCAACTTTGCAGCTCAGTTATAGCATTTTTTATTTCATCCTGATTAGCTTTTACTTCTCTTATCTCCGCAGAAAGGGATTCTAATCTATTTTCGACCCCAGCTAGTATTCTTATTATCCTGATTCTAAATTCTGGTTCAGACATCTTGCTTGTATCTGTATTGGTTAAGTTCCTGGCTGTCGTTTCTTTCTGCTCTTTCATTTGGGGTGAATTCCTTCATTTCATCATTTTGAAGGAATAAAAGGAATTAGTGAGGTAAAAAAAATTAAAATTAAAAAAATTAAAATTAAAAAAATTAAAGCACACATAAAATCAAATAAATGATGCTAGATCATAGGTGTGTTTTGGTCTGGGTGTTGAAAGGGGCTTGATAGAGAAAAAAGGGGAAGAGGGGAAAAAAAGAAAAAAATGTTTGAAAATTTGAAAAAATGAATACAATGGAATAGAATAAAATGTAATGATGGAAGTAAATAGAATTTGCCGAATTTACAAAAAAATCCCCATCGAGGATGATATTAGGTGTAAGTCTTTTGTATATGATCTTTATGATGTTGAGGTGTGTTCCTTCTATCCTTACTTTCTTGAGGGTTTTTTCAACAAAGGATGCTGTATTTTGTCAAATGTTTTTTCTGCATCTGTTGATAGGATCATATGATTGTTATTCTTTCTTTTATCAATGCAGTGTATCACATTGATTGATTTACAAATATTAAACCACCCCTGAAGCCCAGGAATAAATCTCACTTGATCATGGTGAATAATTCTTCTAATGTAGTATTGAATTTGATATGCTAGTGTCTTGTTGAGAATGTTTACATTCAGGTTCATCAGGGATACTGGCCTGTGGTTTTCCTTTTCAGTTTGGTCTTTGTCTGGTTTTGGAATCAATGTAATGCCAGCTTCACAGAATGAGTTTGGAAGCTTTCCTTCCATATTTATTTGTTTGGAATAGTTTGAGAAGATTTAGTTATTAACTTTTCTTTTAATGTCTGGTAGAATTCCCCTGGGAAGCCATTTGGCCCACATCTCTTGCTTTTTGGGAGAATTTTTATAACTAATTCAATTTATTTGCTGATTGTGGGTTCATTCAAATTTTCTTTCTTCCTGATTCAGTTTTTGTACTGCATGAGTTTCTAGGAATTTATCCATTTTTCCAGATATCCCAGTTTATTGGCATATACTTTTCCATAGTATTCTCTTAGTAAAATATTTTTATATATACCAAAAATCATGTGAAGAGTTAAAAAAAAGGGGGGGGGGGGAAATGTATGCCAAAACCTTAATGATATTTGCCTTTGTGTGATTCCCTCAGAATGCCTGGCATGTAGTATTGCTATATCTGTGGACTTTTTCCTTGTTATTCTATTTCTTTATATTTTTATCTTCTCTATAATATTTTACTTTTATGATAAATAAAAAGTATAATGAAATAATAACATAAAATCATGGAAACAAACCAGCAGTTCATAAAACAAACTTTATAACTATGTTCTATACATCATCATTAATGTCTATTAAGAAGAAAGGGACAAAGTTGAACTCATCTTCTGAGCCACAGATATCTATTATATGAAATAAATTCCATTTTCACTCATGTTTTTCCGGGTATAAATAATATATTGGTACATTAAAGATTATAAACATGAACTTCCATCATATGTACTCCAATAAACTTTCCTATTATATATTGGTATATTTTCATGATGAACATGAAACTGCCTAATTTCCATACCTATCTGTTACTTCCATCAACACGTGGACTCCAGTTATGCTAAAGATGCTTTTAGAACTATCAATCTGTGATTTGAAAGGTGTGATGGATAAGATCCAATCCATGAAGATGCACATACTCTTATATCAGTCTCTACTCTTTCACTAAACGCTTTCACTCACTTTAACTTTGAACCTGTTTCTTTTCTTTTCTGAATCTCACTTTTCTTATCTGAAAAATTGAGCTAAAAATTCTTATTACAGGTTTGATGTGTCCCATGTGTAGTAGTTCTCAATTATCATTATTGTTATTATCCTCACTTAAACTTTAACTTAAGGAAAAGAATATATGTTACCCTAAATATTTTTTATTCAAGTATATTTAACATACAGTGTTATATTAGTTTTAGTTATACAAATATAATAATTCAACAATTCTATACATTTCTCAGTGATCCTCCAAATATTGATATCTGAGAGGGAAGGGTTTCAATATTTAAAATTGAGCTTGGTGATGTTTGAAAATTTTAAAAAGTCATTAAAGTTAACCCAATATATTATTATATGACATAGCTAAAGCCATAAACAAATCCAACTTCTACTTTTGCCTCATGGTTCCATTATTTAGCTGATGCTACTAAATTGCCTATTAAATATACCTACTAAGGATGACACCTTCCCTGGGGAGAGAGTGAGAGGCAAGTAAATGATGTGTAATTGTTTTCACCACCACCTTTCCCAATTTCTGAGAAAAGAGAAAAGGGGAATCCATTCACTCAGCAAATATGTACATGTATGACCTGCATTTATCAGATTCTCAGCATGCAGGCATTAGGAACACTCTGGGATAGTTACTGAAATGAATGTATGGACAAATGCATGTTCCCCTACTAATATTTAAAATTCCATGTGCCTAACACAGTGCCTAGAACATGACATGCTCACTCAGTAAATGTTGTCACCATAAACTGAACTGAAATTTAAGGGATGATATGGAGTATTCCATATGGAGTGTGATTGGCATTTTAGGCAAGATTAACAGCACAGAGGCAGAGATTTGGAATCTGAGAGGAAATGTATACACCCATAAAAAATAATCAAATCTTGCCATTTTCAATGACATGGATGGAGCGAGAGAGTATAATGCTAAGTGAAATAAGTGGGTCTGAGAAAGACAAATACTATATGATTTCATTCATAAGCAGAATTTAAGAACAAAACAAATGAGTAAGGGGGAAAAAGAGAGAGAGAGACAGACCAAGAAACAGACACTAACTATATAGAAGAAAGTGACAGCTCACAGAAGGGAGGTGGGTGGAGAGATGGGCTAGATAGATGATGGGGTTTAAGGGGTGCCTTTGTTGTAATGACTACTGGGCGATGTATGTAAGTATTGAATCACTATATGGTATGCCTGTAACTAGTATTAAACTGTATGTTAACTAACTGGAATATAAATTAAAAAAAAAAACCTTTTAAGTATGTGTAACTTAAAAAAATTAAAAACTGCCTTCTGTTCTTGGTTAATAAAAATGAAATAGAATGAGCAATCCTAAAATTTGCATGGAGCCACAAAAGAACCTTGGTAGTCAAAGCAATACCGAGAAAGAACAAAGCTGGAGACATCACATTTCATTATTTCAAACTATATTACAAAGCTATAATAAAACAATGTGGCATTGGCAAAACAAAAACAAAACAGCCACATATATCAATGAAACAGTATAGAGATCCCAGAAAGAAACCCACACATATATGGTCAATTGATTTACAATAAAGGAGCCAAGAATATACAATAGGGGAAGGAAAGTCTTTTCAATAAATAATCCTGGGATAACTGGAAAGTCACATGCAAAAGAATGAAACTGGATCACTATTTTATTCTATATACAAAAATAAACTCAAAATGAAATAACAACTTTAGTATAAGACCTGAAACCCTAAATGTCCTAGAAGAAAATATAGGGAGTTAGCTCCTTGACAGCAGTTTTGGTGGTGGTTTTTTGATTTGACAATAAAAGCAAAACTATCCAAGTAGGACTACATCAAACTAAAAAGCTTATATACAGCAAAGGAAACCATTAACAAAATGAAAAAAGCAGCCTCAGAGAATATTTTAAGATCACATATTTGGTAAGGGATTTATCCAAAATATATAAAGATCTCCTGAAACTCAATAGAAAAAAGCAATCACATTAAAAAGTGGGGGAAGGATCTGAAAAGACAATTTTCCAACTAAGACCTACAAATGGCCAATGGGTACATGAAAAGATGCTCAACATCACTAGTCATCAAGGAAATGAAAATTAAGTCCATGCTGAGATATCATCTCACACCTATTCGAATAACAATTATTAAAAAGACAAGAAATTAGTGAGGATATGGAGAAAAAGGAACCACTGTGTACTGTTGCTAAGGAATGTAAATTGGTACAGTTGATATCGAAAACAGTATAGAAGTTTTTCAAAAAAATTAAAATAGAACTACCATATGATCCAGCAATTTTACCTATGGGTATTTATCTGAAGGCAACAAAATCACTATATATAAAAAGATATCTGCACCCCCATGTACATTGCACCATTTTACACAATAGCCAAGACATGGAAACTACCTCAGTGTCCACTGGCACATTAGTTAATTAATTAAATGTGGTATGTAGATACAATAGAATATTATTCACCCATAAAAAATAAGGATCGGTATTAAGTCAGACAGAGAAAGACAAATACTGTGTGACCTCACTTATATGTGGACTTGATAGGAGGAGAAAGAGGGAGGGCAGGAAGAAGGAAAAAAAAAAGGAAGAAGAAAATATGAATGAATGAATGAATGAATGATACAGAGAATGGATTGTTGTTGCCAAAGTTGGGGAAGTTGGGGGAGAGGCAAATGGTAAGTGTGGTTAAAAGGTATAAACTTCCAGTTATAAGAAATAATTTCTATAGTTGTAGTATACAACATGGTGTATACCAGAAGAAGAAAAATTTGTGTATTAGTTTTTTATCCTGCAACGTTACTAAATTCATTGATTAGTTATAACAGTTTTTATTCTTTTGGTGGAATCTTTAGGATTTTTTGTATATAATACATCATCTGCAAATACAGTGTTTTATTTCTTCCTTTCTAACTTGGATGCCTTTCATATCTTCTCCTTGCCTGTTTGCTTTGGCTAGGACTTCTAGTATTATGTTGAATGAAAGTAATGAAAGTGGACTCCACATCTAATTCCTGATCTTGGAGGAAAAGCTTTCAGTTTTTCACCATTGAGTATAATGTTAGCAGTGGGCTTGTCATATATGGGCTTTATTTTGTTTAATGATGTTCTCTCTATAACCATGTTGTCAAAAAATGTTTATCATGAAGGGGTGTTATATTTTGTTAAATGTTTTTTATGCAACTATTGAAATGATTACATAATTTTAGTCCTTCATTTTGTTAATGTGGTGTATCACATTGATTGGTTTGAGAATGTTGAAACATCCTTGCATTCCTGGAATAAATCCCATATGATAATGGGCTATGATCCTCTTGAGGTATTGTTAAATTTAGTTTGCTAAAATTTTCTGAATGTTTTGTCACACTATAGTTTTGTAAGAGTAAATCGAGGGAATTATGTATAGATAAGATATACATGATAGACAAGATATATTATGTATACATAAGATACTTTTGAATTATTTCTTAGCATTGTATACTAATTTACAATTATTGCAAAATAAAAACTTAAAACTATGTATCTTTTATAATGTTGGACAATGAAGAGAGACAAGAGTGTTTCCAGTGTGCTAAGACGTGCTTAAAATAGTTTCTATTACCCTTTGTAGTCCTCTGCATCTTAGTTTTCATGCTATTAAACATACACAGGGAAATAATATCTAATATGTGTAACAAGCTATTATTTTAACACACTGAAAGTAAACTATTTTAATATACTGAGAACCTGACAAAATACAAAGATAAACATATAATAAACATTATAAATAGTAAGCTTTCTGGTATGTTAGTAATGACTCATGGTATGGGGGAAAAAAAAGAAAATATAAAATGACTACTGGGAATATGGGATGCTGTGGATGGATGAAAGGATCCAGAATTAAGTAGGACAATCAGAGTAGACATCACTGAGAAAGTGAAATTAAAGCAAAAACTTGGTGAGTTGTGGAACCTATCTTAAATAGTGGCATTCTAAGCAGGAGGGGGGAACTAGAATAAATAAGTATAGGTACTGGGGTGCCAAAGCGGCTCAGTCGGTTAAGTGGCCAACATCTGATTTCAGCTCAGGTCATGATCTCATGGTTCTTGAGATGGAGCCCTGCATGGGGCTCTGCACTGGGCATGGACTTGCTTAAGATTCTCTCTCTTTTCCTCTTCCTCTGCCCCTTCCCCACTCATGCTCTCCTTTAAAAAAAAAAAAAAAAAAAAAAAAAAAAAAAAAAAAAGGCCCTATGGCAGGAATATGCCTGGGATGTTGGGACATTCCAGGGAGAAAAGAAGGAAACTGGTATGAAAGGAGCAGAAGGAAACAATAGATGTGGGTCAAGTGGTATGAGGAACACATCATGTAGGATTTCTTTCACCACGCATAAATTTTAGGATTTACTTTGAGTGAAATGGAGAGCTACCACATGGTTTTGCACAGAGATGAGTGACATAATTTCATTTTCTAAACATATTACTTTAGCTAAGTCACAATAATTCTGTGAAGGAGGTATCATATTTCCCATTTCACGTGCCATGAAACTGTTTTTTAGTTTTCTCAGGGTAACTGACAATTTTAGGAGTCCTACACTGGTCTTACAAGGATAATGAACATTTTATCACTTTATCATTTCACAGGTATCATTGAGACTTTGCCCAAAGCAATAGTTCTCTATGGAGAAAACACATTAGTCTACTAGGGTTGCTATAAAAAATACCACAGAAAATGTAACTGCAAATGCCTACTTTCTTACTATGTCCTCACATAGCCTTATACTCTGTGCAACTATACCCCTGTTATCTTTTCCTCTTGTAAAGATACCAGTACTATTGTATTAAGGCCCCATATTTATGATCTCATATAACATTAATTACCTATCTTATATTCAAATATAGTCACATTGGAAGTTAGGGATTCTACATATGAATTTTGGGGGACACAATTCAGCCCATATACAATATATACCTATTTTGTATACAAATATATACAATATTTTGCATATGATTTAGGGAAGCCCAAATCCACCTTGACATTTCAAGACCCAGCAAATGCAGAATTTCTTTAAGTTCTTTTTTTTAATCAAGGTAAATTTGGTATATTGCATTACATCAGTTTTAGGTGTAGAACATAATAATTTGTTATTTGTATACACTACAAAATGATCACTACACTAAGTCTAGTTACCATTCATCACCATGAAGTTAACCTCCTGTACACATTTTGTCTACCCACAACCCACCAACATTCTGGTAACTACCAATCTGTTCTCTGTATCTGAGAGTTTTGTTTTGTTTGTTCATTTGTTTTATTTTTTAGATTACACATATAAGTGTATTCATACAGTATTTGTCTTTCTCTGACTTATTTCACCTAGCATAACACTCTCTAGGTCCATCCATGTTGTCAAAAATGGCAAGATCTCACCCTTTATATGGCTGTGTAATATTGTATATATAGTATACACCAACCATACCCTCTTTATCTATCTATCGGTGGACTCTTAGGTTGCTTCTATATCTTGGCTATGGTAATTAATGCTGCAATAAACTTAAGGATGTATATATCTTTTCAAATAAATGTTTCATTTATTTTGGGTAAATATCTAGTAGTGGAATTATTGGAACATATGGTATTTCTAATTTTAATTTTTGAGGAATCTCCATATTGTTGTTCATAGTGGCTGTACAAATTTACATTCCCACCAACAGTGTATAAGGGTTCCTTTTTTTCCCCACATCCTCACCAGCACTTGTTATTTCCTGCCTTTTTTAGCTTAGCTTTTACGACAGGTGTAAGATGACATCTCATTGTGGTTTTGTTTTGCATTTCCCTGATCATTAGTGATGCTGAGCATCTTTTCATCTGTCTGTTGGCCATCTGCATGTCCTTTCTTGGGAAAATGTCTGCTCAGGTCCTTTGCCTATTTTTTAATTGCACTGTTTTTCTTTTTTATTTTTTTGGTATTGAGTTGTATAACTTTTTAAATATATTTTGTATTCCAACCCCTTATTGAATATATCACTTGCAAATATCTTCTCCCATTCTGTAGGTTGCATTTTCATTTTGTTTCTTGTTTCCTTTGCTATGCAAAAACTTCTTATTTTGGTGTACTCTGAATAGTTTATTTTTTTTAATTTTTATTTTTTTATCCCTTGCCTTGAGACATATCTAAAAAAATATTACTATGGCCAATGTCAAAGACATTACTGCCTATGTTTTCTTCTAGGATTTTTATGGTTTCAGGTCTCACATTTAGATCTTTAATCTAGTCTAAGTTTATATTTGTGTATGGTGTTAGAAGTATTGACTTTCCTTATCACAGAGGTAATCCTAAGGTTGGTAACAATTTCTACTCTCTGACCTTTGCCCAAATTGTCTACTTCTAGCTGTGCAAGACTATCACATTTCAGATTCCAAGTTTGAAAAATAGCCCAGCACCTGTTGATTGAGACTTTGATCAATGCACCTGGAGGAACTAAGGGAAATTGAAATTCAGCTCACACTAGATGATGTGCACATTGTTAATTTGGTTATTCCATTTTAAAATGCTTACTTGCCTATGGGTATCCTGTGCAAGGATCACTCTGCCTTCAGAAGTTCCCTAGCCTAGAAATTGTGTATTCAGCCTTAGTTGGAAGTAACTGAGGTGTGAACAGAAACAATTTGATTCATACACTTGGTTGTGCTCAACTGAGACATTAATCACAGTTATGGCTCCCAAAGTAGCATAGAGAAGTGAGGCTATTTTTACATAATAGGCCAACTATGTGCAATAGGCAAGGGAGGCTAGCACAGAGTCCCTTAATTTTTCCAATGACAATGATCCCTGTATGTTTTATGTAACCAATTCAAAATTTTATGCAGGGAAACCTTAAGCTGAAAACCTGAATCATGCATGCAACGAAACTGATACTGGCACCCAGGAGATTCTATGCCTGATGCCTGGTAAAAAAAAAAAAAAAAAAAAAAAAAAAACAAACAAAAAAAACCCAGAACATTCAGGAGTCCTGTCTCCTGCTGAATTGCATCCCATCCCAGAATACATGACTGAATGAAATTGGAACATGACACACAGTCCCTAGTTAGAGACCACAGAGAAATTGGTAGACATGGCAGTTTACATTTGGTCCTTCCTTGGTTTCTATAAGGTAGCCTTGTAAGACAAAGACACATTCACTATTCTAGAAACTGGTAAAGGTGAGCTATACACACTAAAGTTTGTTTTCAGCAAATGCCTCAGGCCATTCTCACTTTTGACTGATCTGCTCTTACTCACACTACCCTCTCTCACTGATTCCAAACTCTTGGATCTCTCTGCATTAGAGACTTTGGGATTGCTCTAGCTCTTTGGATTTTACTCTGTTCAACAGGCTTTCTTGGTGTTTGCATATATAACTACTGTGGAACTACAATGTAGCTAACCACTCTGGCCCTCAGAACTTTTACTGCCTTGAGTAAGGGCTCCTGTTCTAGTTATTGTCCCCACCAAAACCAATAAAACTACCTACAAACATATACCTTAAATAATTTCAAATATATATTCTCACATGATTTACATTTATGTCTACTATATTATAAAAATGTCTTTAAATTATATAATGAATGTGTTCTTTCTTTCACATTACATTATTCAATTGTATATACATACTACTGTGCATGTTTTCATTAATTTTAAGTTTTTCTTTTGACCCCAGCTAGTTAACATATGGTGTTATATTGATTTCAGGTGTACAATATACTGATTCAACAACTCCATCATCACTCAGTATTCATCAGGACAAGTGCAATCCTTAATCCCCATCACCTATTTACCCCCCCACACCCACTGACCTCTCCACTGATAACCATCCATTTTTTCTATATAAATAAGAGTCTGTTTCTTGGTTTCTCTCCCTTTCTCTCTCTTTCATTTTCCCTTTGCTCATTTGATTATTAAATTCCACATATGAGTGAAATCATATGGCATCTGTATTTCTTTGACTGACATATTTCACATAGCATTATACACTCTAACTCCATCCATGTCCTTGCAAATGGCAAGACTCCATTATTTTCTATGGCTTAGTAATATTACATTGTGTATATATACCACTTCTTTTGTATCTATTCATTGATTGATGGATACTTAGACTGCCATCATAATTTGGCTATTGTAAATAATGCTGCTATAAAGATAGGGCTCATGTATCCCTTTGAATTAGTGTCTTTGTATTCTATAGGTATATACCCAGTAGTGCGATTCCAGAATCATAGGATAGTTTTATTTTTACTGTTTGAGGAACCCCCATACTGTTTCCATAGTGGCTGCACCAATTTGCATTCCCACTAACAGTGCATGAGTGTTCCTTTTCTATTCGAACCCTGGGGTCATCACCTGTGGTTACTTTTGTTGACTTCAGCCATTTTGACAACTGCGAGGTGATATCCTACTGTAGGAAAATTTTTTTTTTTTGCTCTGTGAAAAGTGATGTTGATATTTTGATAAGGATTGCATTAAATGTGTAAATTCCTTTGGATGGTATACACATTTTAATAACATTTGTTCTTTTGATCCATGAGCATGGAATGCCTTTCCATTTCTTTGTGTCATTTTCAATTTCTTTCATAAGTGTTTTATAGTTTTCAGAATAGAGAGACCCAAATAAAAAAATCATGAGCAGCAAAGAAATTGAATCAGCAATCAAAAATCTCCCCACAGACAAAAGTCCATGGCCAGAATGTTTCACAATCTAATTCTACAACACATTTAAAGAAGACTTAATACCTGTTTTTCTCAAGCTCTTCCAAAAACAGAAAGAAAGGAAAACTTTCACATTTATTCTAGCATGCCATGATTGCCCTGATACCAAAACAAGATAAAGACTGCATTAAAAAGAGAACTACAGGCCAATATCCCTCGTGAACATGTATGCAAAAATTCTCAATAAAATACTAGCAAACTACATCCAACAGCACATTAAAAGAATCATTCACCACAATCAAGTGGGATTGATTCTTGGGTTGCAAAGGTGGGTGAATATGCCACTAATAAAAGAAAGGATAAGAACCATATGACCCCTTTCAATAGATGCAGGGAAAGTAGTCATCAAAGTACAACATCCATTCATGATAAAAACCCTCAACAAAGTAGAGTTAGAGGGAACATATCTCAACATGGTAAAGGCCACCTATAAAAAACCCACAGCTAATATCCTCAGTGGAGAACAACTGAAAGCTTTTCTTCCATGATCAGGAACAAGACAGGAATGTCTGCTCTCGCCACTGTTATTTAGCACGCACTGGAAGTCCTAGCCACAGCAGTCAGACAACACAAAGAAATAAAATGGTATCCAAATTGTCAAGGAAGAAGTCAAACTTTCACTATTTGCAGACATGATACTCCATGTAGAAAACCCAAAAGACCCCACCAAAAAATTGTTAGAACTGATACACAAATTCAGAAAAGTTGTAGGATACAAAATGAACATACAGAAATCTGTTTCACTTCTGTACACCAATAATGAAACACCAGAAAGAGAAAGTAAGGAATCACTCCCATTTATAATTGCATAAAAACCCATAAGATACCTAGGCATAATCTTAACCAAAGAGGTGAAAGAACTGTATTTTGAAATCTATAAAACACTGATGAAAGAAATAGAGAATGACACAAAGAAATGGAAAGACATTCCATGCTCATGGATCAAAATAACAAATGTTGTTAAAATGTGTATGCTACCTAAAGCTATTTACACATTTAATGCAATCCTTATCAAAATATCAACATCATTTTTCACAGAGCTGGAACCAACAATCCTGAAGTATGTATGGAACCACAAAGATCCCAAAGAGTCAAAGCACCCTTGAAAATAGAAAGAAAACCTGGAGGTATCACAATTCTGAAATTCAAGGTATATTACAAAGATATAGTGACAAAACAGTATGTTACTGGAACAAAAATAGACACATAGTTAATGGAACAGCATAGAGAACACAGAAATGACCCCAGAAATGATAACTATTTGGTCAATTTTTGATAAACCATAAAACAATATCCAATGGGAGAAAAGTCAGTGTCTTCAACAAATGGTTTTGGGAAAACTGGACAGCAAAACGGAAAAAAAAAAACTTGGACCACTTTCTTACACTATACACAAAAATAAATTCAAAATGGTTGAAAGACCTAAATGTGAGACAGAAAACCATTAAAATCCTGGAGAATAACACAGGTAGTTAACGTTTTTTACATTGGCCATAGCAACTTCTTTCCAGAATATGTTTTCTGAGGCAAGAAAAGTAAAAGCAAAAATAAAGTATTGAGACTTCATCAAAATGAGAAACTTATGCACAGTGAAGGAAACAATCAACAGAACTAAAAGTCAACATGAAATGGGAGAAGGAAAATGACATATCTTATAAGGGGTTAGTATCCAAAATATATAAAAAACTTATACAACTCAACACCCAAAAAATGAATAATCCAATTAAAACTTGGAAAGAAGATATGAATAAACATATCTCCAAAGAAGACATACCGATGACCAAGAGAAACATGAAAAGATGCTCAACATCACTGATTGTTGGGGAAATACAAATAAAAAGTACAATGAAATATCACCTCACACCTGTCAGAATGGCTAAAATCAACAACAGAAGAAACAGCAGATGTTGGCAAGGATGTGGAGAAAGGAGTACCCTCTTGCACTGTTAGTGAGAATGCAACCTGGTGCAGCCACTTTGTAACAGAGTATGGAGGTTCCTCAAAAATTGAAAAATAGAACTAACTTACAATCCAGGAATTGCACTTCTAGATATTTACACAACGGATACAAAACACTAATTCAAAGGGGTAAATGCACCCTGATGTTTATAGCAGCCTTATAGGCAATCTATGGAAACAGCCCAAGTGTCCACTGACTGATGAATGGATAAAGAAGAAGTAATTATCAGCCATCATTTGCAAAGGTCTGGATGGAACTAGAAAGTATCATGATAAGCAAAGTAAGTCAGTCAGTGATAGACAAATACCACATGATTTCATTCATATGTTGAATTTAAGAAACAAACAAAGGGAAAAAGAGAGAGAGGCAATCCAAAACACAAGTCTTAACTGTAGACAACAAATTGATGGTTACCAGAGGGGAGGTGGGTGGGGGGATGGGTTAAATAAGTGATGGAGATTAAGGAGTGCACTTTTGGTGAACACTGGGTGTTGTATGGAAGTGCCGAATCACTATACTATACACCTGAAATTAATATTACACTGATTGTTAACTAGCTGGAATTTAAATAAAAACTTTTAAAAAGAGAGATAACACTCACATTGTTAAAATCAGAAATGAGAGAACTTTACTACTGTGTTTATAGAAGTAAAGGACTATAAATGGGTACTATGAACAATTTCATGCCAAAAAAATGAATGACCTAGATGAAATAGGCAAATATATAAAAACACACAACCTAGCAAGGCTGGATCAAGAAGAAATAGAAAATATCAATATACCTATAATAAATAGTAAGGAGATTGAATCATTAATTTAAAAATCACTCTAGTAAGACTAGACCTGGACCAGATGGCTTCACTGGAGAATTTCTACTAAACAGTTAAAGAAAAATTAACACCAATAATTCTCAAACTCTTCCAAAAAACTGAATGGAAAGGCACACTCCCTAACTCATTCTATGAGACCAGCATTAATCTGATATCAAACTCTTTCTAGTACACCTGAAGAAAATTCCCCAACCAGATCTTGGGTTTAACCACTCCAGAGCTGCTTTTTCCATAGAACCAGATTCAGACTGCCACTCCATTATTAACACCCAGTCCCCAGAGAAGCATACAACTCTCGTCATGCCCATCTTTTATCCTCTTTATTGCTGTAGTCAGGTTTCTTTTTTATTCCAACCCAATCTGTTTTTCAAACGGGCCCCTAATACTTCAGCCACTTTAGAATTCTGGTCATCAACATAATCAAACACCTCTGCCAGCTCCAACCACAACAATGTCCTTCTCATTATCATTACAGGCATGTCCTTGGACAGCCCCACCTACATTGAGTCTTTCTTATTCCCTTAGGCAACCTCTAGTTAGTCTCACCCACACCAAGGTTTCTTCTATTCTCTACTGGAAGGCTTCCAGTTATACCGTCTCAAACTAGGGTCCCTTTCTTCTGTATAAGCAGGCATCTGGGCAGTTCCACCTACACAAATGTTCTCCTCTATTGGTATACCTATACCAGGATCCTTTTCTACCAGCAGTTCTCTATTCATCTCAGTACTTTACCAGGGCCTTCCTTATTATGCAGACAGTCCTATGCTCGCTCTTTCTGACACCAGGGTCTTATTTTTCCACTGGGGGGCCTCTTGTCAGGCCTGCCCACAACAACGATGTTTCTCCTTTTTTATAGGCAGTGTATGGACAGCCTTCCCTACATAAGGGTCCTCTTCATCATGCAGGCAGGCTGCTGGGTAGTCTGTCTACCCTAGAGTCTGTCTTATTTCTATTGGCAGGCTTCCAGTTAGCCCTTCCCACATCATGATGTCTCTCTTTTCCATGGGTCAGTTTGCTCACGTCACATTCTTCATTGTACAGGAAAATGTATGGAGAGCTCCGCCTTAAGAATGTGTTTATTTTTTGCACTGGCAGATTTTCGAGTTAGTGCCGCCATAGTAAGTACTTCTTTTGTCAGTCTGATGATGAGCTTTGCCACATCAGGGTCCTCCTCATCACTACAGTTAGGCTTTTAGTCATCACTACCTACACTTGAGTTCTCTCCTCAATAAAGTCAGCCTTCTGTTTAAGAGTAGCTTACCATAACCTTACACAACTTAATTTCTTTCACCAAACAATTCTCGGTTGCATCTAGTTTTCTTAAAGATAACTTATTATTTGTAAAAGCTGCATGGTATTCCTTTTTTCCCCTACTGTGTTTAGTTCACTTATTTTCATATTGATAGACATTTAGCTATTTTTCAGCATTCCAAGCAGTATTATGAAGAGCACCCTTTTTACGTGTTTCCATAAGCACACTTACAACATTTTCTAGGATACACACGTAGAAGTAAAACTTGCTGAATCTTAACATAGATTCTACCTTTTAATAAACACTGACAAATTGCCTTTCAAAACAGCTGCACCAATTTACACTCCCAATAGTGGATGAGAGTATTTCCTACCTTTCTTGTCAAAGCTTGATGTTATTGTTTCTTAATTTTTGCCAAAATGGTGGGCGTGAATTGGAATCTCAGAATTGATATATTTTTCCCACATTTTAAACACAATTGTTACTCCCTATATACTCCTCCCTTTTAGAAAATTATTTTATTTTCTCCCTTTGCATAGTTTTAAACTTTTTCTACACGTTTTTGAATCTACGTATTAAAATGGTTTTGTGGTGCAGCTTTGAAAACTTCATTTAGATGATGGCATATGGTATATATTCATTTGCAACGTTTTTAATTCAAAATTATACTTTTAAAATTATTAATATTATTTTGTGTAGCTTGTGTAGCTTTGTGTAGCCCTAATGTGCACATACGTAAAATATTTCTAGAATATACACCTAACTGTAAAATTCTCATGTAGTAAGTTTCAACTCTTTTCAAATTTACTAGACAATGTTAATCTAATGGTTTGTAACATCATTTTTTGTTTTAATTTGCATTTCTCTCATTACTAGTGAAGTTTAACCTATGTTTATAATGGCATGCGTATGTGGATGCATGTGCCCATGAGTTTATAATTTTTATGTAATCTATGTTTTTGTATTTCTAAGAAATTCTTCCCTACTCTGAGTACATAAGCATATTTATTCCCCTGGATTTTCTTTTTCAAAAATTTGAGTTTTGATTTTCATATTTAAGTTTTTTCTTTATTCATTCAACTGATATTTTATTGATCATCTACTTTAAGCCCAGAATTCTTCTAGGCATTCTTCATTGAAAACAGACAGACAAACACAGACAACAAATCTCTATCTTTATTGACCTGAGGGGGCAGACACAGACAGTAAACAAGATAAATGGTAGAATTATAGAGCATGTTAAATAATTATAAGTGCTAAGGAGAAAAACAAAGAGGAATATAGGGTAATGATGATGCGGTTTGTTTTTGGACTCTATTATGTTTTTTGGCCTTTTTGTCTTCCCTTTTTTGATAAGAGTCTCAAGTTACTATAGCTTTGTAGTAAGTCTTGGTGTCTGGTAAGGCAAATCTCCTCACTGTATTTTTAAAATTATGGGTATTCTAGGCCTTTTGCTCTTTCCTTTTGTAAGAAGATCAACTTGAAAATTTGCTTTTTCAACAATCCTTTGGGGACTTTGACTGGAATGATACTGATTTTTAGAGTAAATTGCAGAATATTAGTATTTTATAATACTAACTCATCCAATATGTAAATATTGTATATCTCTTGATTTTATGTCTTTTAATAAGATTTATTCATTTTGTTGATTTTTAATTTTAATTTGTGGAAACCATAATCTATATTTAATATATTTTCCTTGTTAATAAAATTGTTCATTTATACTCATAAATTCCATTCTGAATACCGCCTTAGTGCATCTCACAAGTTTCAGAATATAGTGTTTCTGTTGCTGTCTGGGTTTGAATATGTTGTAATTTTCATTTTGAACTTTTATTTAATCAATGAGATTTTAAGGAATGGTTTTTGAAGTTTGTAAGCAATTTTTACTTTACTAATTACTTTCTTATAGTTTATAGTTAATGGCATTGTAATCAGAGAAAGGATTTATATGATATAGATTACTTGAAATTTTTGAGACTTGCTAGTGACCTACTTACTATGTGGTAAATTTTTGTAAATTCTTGAAGAATGTATATTTTCTATTTCTTGGGTGAAGAGTTAAATCTCTGTATATAGATCTATCTTCTACATTTCTATTGTTCAAAGCTTTTAATCTTTATTATTTTTTCCTCCTCATCTGTTTATGATGGTGAGGAGTATAATTCTCTGCCTTGTTTGTGTATTTGTAAATGTTTCCTGTAATTCTGTCAGTTCAGGCTTCATTTGTTGTGCGGGCACATTGTGACATACATTCAAGTCCTCGTGCATTGTTTCTTTTGTTATTGTGGAGTATCTCTATTATTGATGCTTTTTTCCCTTTAATTCTGTTATTTTCTAATAATAATTTTACCAGACCAACTTTTTTTATTTTGACATTGTTTATCATTTTTTATTTGTTATGCTTTAGTATTTTCATGTGGTTTTGTTTTAGGTGTAGCTCTTATAAATAGTATATAACTGGATTACAAAATAATACTATTATGACAATATTGTCTTTGTTAGATGGGATTAATTTGTTTACAAATATTATGCTTACTGATATATTTTGACTCATTTCTACTGTCCTTTTTTTTGTTTGTTTTTGGTTAACATCAACTTTCTGGCTTCTTGTCCTTCTATTATATCTGCTGATTTCTGAATGTTATATTTTATATTTATATTCTTACTATTCTTAAATGTTTCAGATATATACATATCTATAAAAATTTTAATAAGTATACAGTTGTACAATATTTCTATCCTCTTAACTGTGGCAAAAGCTTTAGTATGCTTGAACTACCCATTGGACTCCTTCTTATTTTTGGATAGAGGTTGACAGTTTTACTTCAGCATGTGTAAATATTTCTAGCATCCATTATTGCATGCTTCCAGTCTTGTTGAACTTTCTTTAGAAGGAAGCATTTTTTATAGTACCTCTTAAGATTATTGTTTTATTATTGTTTATTATTATTATTATTGCATAATTATTTTTACATAAAGCACAAGTACAGGCACAAGTAATTTATGATGATAGAAGACAGAAAGTAATTACAAGGGTGAGTGAAGATGGACTGAAAGGACATGAGAAGACCCTCTGGGGTGATAGAAATATTCCACATCTTGTTTTGGAATATGGTTACATGAGCATATACAATTGTCAAAATTGATCAAATTGAAAATGTATGTTCTATGCATTTTAATGTATGTAAATTATTTATTAATTTAAAACAAACGTTGAGAATGCTTCAGAACCTTCTGGTAAACTTCCTGCAAGGAGGACTCAGCACCCTTTGAGGCAGAGCTGATTGTTCAACCATCACACTCTATATCACCTTGAACAGTTAGGGTTACTTCAAAAGAATGAAACATAGCATATGAATCTACATCTTATTCTCCAAAATTTACACTTAGGTTTGACTCAAACTGGGATATACCCTCCCAGTATTTTCATTGTTATTTTGTAAGTGAACCAGTGGTTTTGTGTCTTCAATCTGGCTTTATTAATTAAAGTCTTAGCTTCAGCAATTAGCCTACTCCTGACACAACTTGTATGAGCATCAATATCTACGACTTTATCACTGTTGTAGGGCAGTGAGAATTAATTCTCTTCTTTGTACCTAGGCACACACACTTCTGAAATCTAGCTATGGAACAAAGTTTGATCATCTCAATGGTGCATTGTTTCCTTTTCATCTATACCAGTTCCTTTCATTGTGTTAATTTTTAATCTGTTAGCTTTTGATTTCTTTGAGTAACCTAAACATACTTATTTTATTTTCTAGGTGGCTTCCTAATATTATTACTATCTGGAATGAATTAATAATCTGATTGTTAATTTGTCTTGTTATTAAATTTCTTCATGCATTTTAAGATTTTAGTTTTCAGCTTAATTTGAATGAAAATTTTCTGTTCCCTACATCTCATTTACCTCTATTTATTAGCTTATGCTTACCCATCCCTGTCTAGAGGTTTTCTAGTTACCAGCCCTCCAGGTTTCATGCCACCCTCAGATCTCAGAATGGCAGTTCTGATTTACTATCTTGTGATGTTACCGAGGATACCACAAATCCAGGAGATCCAATAGAACCAGTTACCATGGCTAGTGAAAAATGTGACTCAGCATCTGTTTGCAAGATTTCGTGTGACTTTCTCCTTTCTTAGACCTGCAGTTTGCCAGGGTTTGGCAGCTATATTTTTTAGCTTCTTTTTATAAGCAGTGTTAGCCCCACCCTAGTCCTTGACTTTAGGTCTCATTTCCCCCAAAGAAACCAAATTCCCAACTTCCAGTTCCCACTTGATAATACAGATCCCAGCAAGGCAGTGGCTTCAGTCCCACTCATTATTTTGTATTTCTGTTCTAATGATACTTTTTTTTGTATTTGAGCTTGACTATATTTTATGGTCGGTCTCTCTATGTAGTTTTATTCATTATTTCTTATATGTTTGGAGCAAAGAGGAGAGGGTTACTGAAGGTTGTGAAATCATTGTGCTGTATTGACCTGGCTGCAATATATGTCTAAAAATATAGGGGCTTCTGGGTGGCTCAGTCGGTTGAGCATCCAACTTTGCCTCAGGTCATGATTTCATGGTCCATGAGTTCGAGCCCTGCATGGGGCTCTGTGCTGACAGCTCGGAGCCTGGAGCCTGCTTCAGATTCTGTCTCTATCTCTCTCTCTCTGCCCCTCCCCCGCTCATACTCTGTCTCTCTCTGTCTCAAAAATAAACATTAAAAATAAATAAATAAATAAATAAGTTGGTGTGACTTGTCCTCTTCAGAATAACAGAAAACACCTGAGATTGTATAAAACATGTACTGTACCTAGGACCCTGACTCTAATTTCTCTTGTAGTCTGTATGTTTTTGACAAGTCACTTAATCCTTATTGTATATCAGTTTCTTTTGCATTAAGTTGTATGAAACTCACCAGAGGATGTAGATGTCGTGCAAGGTTTTTATTTCTTTTGATGTTTTATTTTGTTGTGTAGAAAGTTCTCTTCCCCTTCCCAAGCATTTGAGGTTGAATCCTTGGAAAGGAAAACAAGTAGTAAGTGACAATAAACAAGGGGTTATTGGCTCTTGAAGTGTCTCATAAATAATTTGAAAAAAGTATTCCAGATAAAGAGGTGCTTTGCTCCCATAAGTTCAGAACTCTCAAAGTATGTCTCAATGTTTTGTTGGATTGAGGTTTTTTTGAGCTCAGCTTGCAGCTCCCAAACTAGGGGTTAGAATCCAATCTCATGATTGCTGAATTAAGTAAACATTCCATGAATAGACATTCAAATAAATCCTATTTGTTTTCCAATATGATTTCTGTGTGATATATTCATGTTTAGGAACCATATTCCCCTTAAAAATAATGACATAAATAAAAGCATACATTTATGGAAATTTTTATATGTCAAACATTAAAATTAGGTCTTTATAATACATTATATTTTAATTATTTCTATACATTATTTCATGTGATATTCTCAATAACTTGTTGAGGTAGGATTCTTTTTATCTCCATTTTCTAAATGAAGAAACTGAAGTAAATTATAGCAGAGATAAGTTGGTAGGTCAAATGGCAATGATCTATTTTAGTAGCCTACTACCGTTTGCTGTATAAATAAGCTCACCTAATTTAAACTCAAAATTGAACTCTTGTTTTTGGCTAATGTGAGAACAGCAAGGAGGTCCCCAGGAGCTTGAAGAGTCAATCTGATTGCTGGAAAGAGAAGTTAATGAAAATAGTGTTACAATAGTAAAATCTTTCATAGATTCTTTAGCATCCAATGGCTTTGGTGTATGAAGAGAAATACTTGCTACAATTTGTGTTTTGTTTACTGCTCAATTTTATTAAATCCAAATAGCCAATAAGCATAACTTTTAAATCTAATTCTTATTGAACATATGGACATTGCTTACCAATGTGAAGAATTAAATTTTCTAAAAGTTTTTAACTGTAATGGCAAATTTAACATGGCTTTTTGGTAAACACTTCAGACAGCTTGAATAGTATTTGAAACCTACACAAATGCAATAATTACAGATATATTCATGGTCTTACATTTAAGCCCATTCTAAAATGTGAATACCAGGGTTTAATTTATTCCTTCTTTATTTCTATGCTTATATTTTTCCTTTTTTATGTTGTTACACTTCTTTTGATATCTTCCTACAATGTCAGTAATTTGATTATTTTTACATTTTCTTAGGATTTCAATAATCTCACTCAATTGAGAGGAAAAGTGAAATACCATCTCAGACAAACTTAGGTAACAGAATATGGGTTATTGATAATTGATTCTTTGGGGAGATCATAGGACATGGTTGAGTAGTTCAAGGCAATTTTAACCATGAGATGTTGGCTAAGATCCTTTTAATAATTTTAATAATAATGTTTTGTTATTTCCTAACACTTCTTTTTCGTTTTGTTTTGTTTTGTTTTGTTTTTGTTTCAGTTTTTTATTTAAATTCTAGTTAGTTAACATATAGGGTAATATTTGTTTCAGGAGTAGAATTTAATGATTCATCACTTGCATATAACACCCAGTACTCATTACAACAGTGCCTTCCTTAATACCCATTACCCATTTAGTCCATCCCTCGCCCACCTCCCACCATCAACCATTCATTTGTTCGCTATAGTTAAGAGTCTGTTATGGTTTGCTTCCCTCTCTTTTTTTCCCCCTTCTCCTGTGATCATCTGTTTTATTCTTAAATTCCACATATGAATGAAATCATATGATTCTCTGAAACACAGTGTTATTTTTTGGGTTAACTTGTCTTTAACAGGAATAAGCATTTCTTAATTTTTGCATGTTGGTAGTACCCATTATCCTGTCTTTTTGCTATCTTTATCAAGTTTGTTAGTACTATTAAGATTTATGTATTTTTATTTGTATATTATTATAATTAGTTGAGCTTTCTAAGTATTTCATTTCCTAGAAGAAGAGAGATTGAGTCTTCTTGGGTAGTTCTCTTCTTTACACTATATTGTTAGACATCCTGAAAACCTTATTGGACCTATTTCTGCCTGATTATTATGTTTTACCATCAGTGCGAGTTTATTTTACCAGTTCTTGGTATACGTGGATGATGGTCTAGTGTGAATTAGAAAAAAATAGATGCCCTCTCTAAGAGAATGTGAGTTGTGGGCACACAACAACTGGATAGCTCCTCTATATGAATTAGAAAGAGGTACTTCCTATGGATTAATACACCCCCCAGGACCAGGGTTCATGGTTTGGAAAACAGCTTAGGCAGCATACAACCATATGCAATACATGTTGTTGTGGTACCTTTTTTCTGGAAACACATATGGCTTACTCATTGTTTCTCATGCATTCTTTCCTGCTTACCCTCCAACAGAAATAAGTATGTATCTATACTTTATAAATAAACATTGACTTAAAAATGAAAAAAATACCCATGAGCATTTGAGAGTTTCCTATGTGAAAACCAGACAACTTAAATATACTACGACACTTTCTCTTTTTTGTTACAATTACCTTTTTTAAATATTTGAGGTACCCTTATGTACTCATAGCCCTTTACAGACTAAACCAGTTTCAGTTAATCATAATATATGTGTAAAAAAGTCACAGTTTGGTAGCAGGAGCCCCTTTAAGTTGACTTTCCATCCTGATAACACTGGCCCTGACATTCTTGAAAGCAGTTTTGTTTGTAACAGAAGGATTTATTAGATGTATCTATTTTTTTCTTGTTTCAAAAACATGTATCAACTACTCTCCTTACCAGTTCTTTTAGTAGAGACCAAATTCTGGGCACAGGAATACTTTTGGAAATTGATGGCATGCAGAAGTGCTACTTCTACTGCTGCTACTGTTGGGTCATTAGTGTGTGTGCGTGTGTCCCTCCATGTGTAAGAGAAAGACAGAATAAGCATGAGCATGAGCATGCACACACTAGAAAATATATTTCTAAGATCATTATAACTTCCCTTTACCTTTTCCAACTTATTATGTTGTTGTACCTGCTTTGCCTATTTATTTTATTTCATCGATTACTGACACTTTTGCCTATATTAATGTTTCGAGTGGATGGGAGCCTGAAAATCAAGATACTCACCCACAAACGTGAGTTTAAATATTTTTCCTAGGCATATTCAAAATGTCCCAGCTTCCTTTTATACAGACCACTTAAGAAACAAGTTAACAATCATTTGGTTACCATGTGCTAGCCTGTTCCCCATGTCTCTGCTCTTGGGTTACGTGTTTTTAAATCTCCGCTCAAGCAACTCCTATGGGGAAGTCTTCTGATTTCTATTATTTGGGTTAGATTTTACTTCTCTATGCCCTTCTAGTACAGTGTCTAGCACTCATTATACTGTACATTAATTTTGTCTTTACTTGCCTGTCTTCCTATATTAAACTGTGACATTCTCTTGAGTTTTGTCTGCCAGATACGCCAGACCTGTTACATACTACTTGTAACACAGTAGATGCTCAATACTTATATATTAAATGCTTTAATGAGGCTCAAATAAATAAAATACACAATGATAGCCTGGTTTTACTAGTCAATCCCTGAAGATTGTATTGTGTTCCCTGGTGAAAATAGAAGAGAAATTTTGTAACATTAGAGCTCCCATTTATGGGATAAGGGACTACTGAGAGCCAAAATGCTGCTAGACTCTCTGGGATTATCATAATAAACTGATTATTTTAGGACAAGCCCTCTGCTTCACTTAGGTCAGTGCCCCACTGGGAAGGAGATCTATTAATCCCATCCCTGTGGGAAGGTGGAAGCAACATTTTTACCAGAGAAGGTTTCTTGAGCCTTAAAAGATGAGTAGAGGTTATCTAAACCAAGGCAATTGGGAGTAGGTCATTTCAGGTAGAAGTGGTAACTTGAGAAAAAGAACAGAAAAATGATGGGGGCAGGGTGTTAAAATCCCAGAAATTAAGTGTTTCTGGGATATGAAGTATGAAGCAAAGAAGCTGAATAAGTTAGTTTGGAAAGGTAAACAGGAGTGGAATTCTGGAGGGCCTTTTATGCTGTGTTAAGTCATAAGATTTTATCTTGAAGTAGAAAAACAGAAAAGATTAGTAGAGTGGATAAAAACACATGTTCTGCAGACAGGCTGCCTAGATTTGAAACTCAGCTCTCCCTTCTACTAGCTCTGTGACTTAGGTTCTTGTTCCTTACATTGTTTCCTTTGTAAAGGGAGAATAATAGCACCTATTTCATAGGGCTGTTTTGAGTATTAATGAGTTAAATTACATATAGTGGTTAGAACATTCAATAGATATTAAGTCTATGTTTTTATTAAACTTTATATATATATATACAGTAGAAAGATTACTCTGGTAGTATGTATGAAAGATTATTCTGAATAGAATAGGACAAGAGAATGGGAAAACAGTAGGGGGATTAGTATGTTCCCCCAATAGCTCTTGTTAACATTTGCTGGATATTTTTGAGGTACACTTCTATGTAAAGGTTTTAACAAAATCACATACTTAATTGATGGATTTTGTGAAGACTTAATTAAGCAATACCTTCCCATTTCACGTTTTCCTAAGAACAGTTTTGGGATTAACTTACTAGAGAGTAAAACTCTGGAGCTTTCAGGAACTTCATGTCATAGCTTTTTTGGTTCTACTGTCTTTGGGATACAGTTCAGAACTCAGCTCCTGAGAAGGTAACCTGAAGAGAGGGAAACCAGATGTTTTCCAGAGTAGAATTGAAAAAAGCAGCACAGTTGATTTCTAGAATGGGATTGAGACTAATGTAGATCATCTTGTGATAGTTATCATTTTACTATAAAACTCGGGTTACACATATTGCTGCCTCCTTTGTAAAGTATGTTGAATGTAATCAAGAAGCATTAGGTATAATGAGAGGATCAAAAGACCTGGACTGTGGGCTGTTACATACTTACATACATAATCTTGAATATCCTGTAGATCTCAGGTCCCTTATCTGTAACATGGGGTTAATAATACCCACTATGTTATTTTGCAGGACTGTCATGAGAATCAATTGAGATCATCTATGTGAAAGCACTTGACAAAAGGCACTTAAAAATGGAATGATTTTTAAACCATTTAAGAACTCAGAAATATAATGTGATCTGTACACATGTTTGTTCCCTCATTAAATGAACCTAGAAAGAGTTGAAAGATATGCCAATCAACATGTTATGCAAGTCGCCTTAATTGGCACATAATTCAAAATGTGTAAGTCCTCACATGGGGACTCTCTGCTTCCAATGAAAGCTCTGGAATTCTACTTTGAATTTATCTCCTGCTAAAAAGCTCTTTTTAGTTATTTCTCTGTTCTGAGCTCTTGTAAAAACACTGAGGTTTCTCCACTTTTGACCACTAATCAATGAGGTATCCATTCCCCTTTTTCTAATATTTTTAGCAGACCTCTTGATAAGCTCCCCAGATGAAATATACTGCATCAAAAACAGTGCCCCAACAATGGCTTTGAAAAGCATCTCAGAGACTTCTGTCCTTTTCAAAGTCTCTCTCTACCTACCACTCCACTAAAGATGGACATAAAAGCAAAAAATCCCAAATTCTGGTACAGTCTCCATGACCAGTTCCCAGGGCTGATGGACATGGGAAATGAGTTCTTCTTCCCCTGCCCCTTAGCTGAGCAGAACCTTGCCAAATACAGACTCTGAGTAATGGGGCCCCCAAATGTTGGGTAAATTTGATAAAATACGGCATCCTTTTTTAATAAAAACCCTCAAGAAAGTTGGGATAGAAGGAACATACTTAAACATCATAAAAGCCATATATGAAATGTCTACAGCTAATATCATCCTCAATGGGGAAAAATTGAGATCTTTTCCCTGATATCAGGAACATGACAGGGATGTCCACTTTCACCACTGTTGTTTAAAATAGTGTTGGAAGTCCTAGCATCAGCAGTCAGACAATAAAACAAAATAAAATGCATCCAAATTGGCAGAAAAGAAGTCAAACTTCCACTTTTTACAGAATTACATGATACTCCACATGGAAAACCTGAAAGATTCCACCCAAAAGCTGCAAGAACTGATACATGAATTCAGCAAAGTTACAGGATATAAAATCAATGTACAGAAATTGGTTGCATTTCTATACATCAATAATGAAGCAACAGAAAGAGAAATAAAGAAACTGATCCTGTTTACAATTTCATCAAGAACCATAAAATATCTAGGAATAAACTAAACCAAAGATGTAAAAGATCTGTACTCTGAAAACTACAGAAACCTTATGAAGGAAATTGAAGAAGACACAAAGAAATGGAAAACATTCCATGCCCATGGATTGGAAGAATAAATATTGCTAGAATTTAAATACTACACAAAGAAATCTACACATTCAATGCAATCCCAATCAAAATTGCACCAGCATTCTTCTCAAAGCTAGAACAAACATTCCTAAAATTTGTATGGAACCACAAAAGACCCTGAATAGCCAAACTAATGTTGAAAAAGAAAACCAAAGTAGGAGAGATCACAGTCCCAGACTTTAGCCTCTACTACAAAGCTGTTATCATCAAGACAGTATGGTATTGGCACAAAAACAGACACATAGACCAATGGAATAGAATAGAGACTCCATAATTGGACCCACAAATGTATGGCCAACTAATCTTTGACAAAACAGGAAAGAGTATCCAATGGAAAAAGGACAGTCTCTTTAATAAATATTCTGGGAGAACTGGGCACAAACATGCAGAAGAATGAAAATGGACCATTTTCTTTTACCATACACAAAAACAAACTCCAAATGGACGAAGGACCTGAATGTGAGACAGGAAACCATCAAAACCCCAGACGAGAAAACAGGCAACAATCTCTCTGACCTCAGCCCCAGCAATTTCTTGCTCGACATGTCTCCAAAGGGAAGAGAATTAAAAGCAAAAATGAACTATTATGACCTTATCAAGATAAAAAAAAATCTTCTGCATTGCAAAGGAAACAATCAACAAAACTAAAAGGCAACTGACGGAATGGAAGAAGATATTTGCAAATGACATATAAGATAAAGGGCTAGTATCCAAAATCTATAAAGAACTCACCAAACTCAACACCTGAAAAACAAATAATCCAGTGATGAAATGCACAGAAGACATGAATTTTCCAAAGAAGACATCCAGATGGCCAACAGACACATGAAAAAATTCTCAACATCACTCATCATCAGGGAAATACAAATGAAAGCCACACTGAAATACCACCTCACAACAGCCAGAGTGGTTAAAATTAACAACTCAGGAGACAACAGATGCTGGCGCAGATGTGGAGAAATGGGAACCCTCTTTCACTGTTGTTGGGAATGCAAACTGGTGCAGTTGCTCTGGAAAACAGTGTGGAGGTTATTCAAAAAATTAAAAATAGGACTCCCTTACAACCCATCAATAGCACGATTGGGAATTTATCCAAAGGATACAGGAGTGCTGATTCATAGGGGCACATGTACCTCAATGTTTATAGCAGCACTTTTAACAATAGCCAAATTATGGAAAGAGCCTAAATGTCCATCAACTGACAAATGAATACACATTATTTTCAAGTGCACATGTAAGATTCTCCAGAGTAGATCATATATTAAGTCACAAATCAGGCCTCAACAAATACAAAAAGATTGAAATAATACCATGTACCATTTATGATCACAACGATATGAAAGTAAAAGTCAACTTTAGAAAATATTTGGAAAAACCACAAATATGTAGAAGTTAAACAACATGCTACTAAACAATGAATGGGCAAAACACGTCAAAGAGGAACTCAAAAATTACATGGAAATACATGAAAATGAAAGCAAAATGGTTCAAAACCTTTGGGATGCAGCAAAGACAGTTCTAACAGAGAAGTATATAGCAATATAAGCCTACCTCACGGAGGAAGAAAACTCTGAAATAAACAACCTAGGCTTGCACCTAAAGGCTCTAGAAAAAGGATAAAAAAATGAAGCTTAAAGCCAGCAGAAGGGGGGCGCCTGGGTGGCGCAGTCGGTTGAGCGTCCGACTTCAGCCAGGTCACGATCTCGCGGTCCGTGAGTTCGAGCCCCGCATCAGGCTCTGGGCTGATGGCTCGGAGCCTGGAGCCTCTTTCCGATTCTGTGTCTCCCTCTCTCTCTGCCCCTCCCCTGTTCATGCTCTGTCTCTCTGTGTCCCCAAAATAAATAAAAAACGTTGAAAAAAAAATTAAAAAAAAAAGCCAGCAGAAGGAAGGAAATAATAAAGATTAGAGGAGAAATAAATGATATAGAACCTAAAAAAAATAGAACAGATCAATGAAACCAGGAACTGGTTCTTCCAAAAAATTAACAAAATTGAAAAACCCCAGGCAGATTTATCAAAAAGAAAAGAGAAACCACTCAAAGAAATAAAATCACAAGTGACAGTGGAGAAATAACAACCAACTCCATGAAAACACAATTATAAGAGAATGTTATGAAAAACTACAAGCCAACAAACTGGACAACCTGGAAAGCATGGACAAATTCTACAAGCATATAAACTACCAAAACTGAAACAGGAAGATATAGAAAATTTGAACAGATTGATAATCAGTAAAGAAATTGAATCAATCATAAAAATTCTCCCCACAAATAAATGTCAAGGGCCAGATGGCTTCACAGGCAAATTCTACCAAACATTTATTTTCTTATTTGTGATACTATTTTTAATATAATTTATTGTCAAATTGGCTAATATACAGTGTGTAAAGTGTGCTCTTGGTTTTAGTAAACATTTAAAGAAGAATTAATACCTATTCTTCTCAAAATATTCCAAAAAAAAAAAAAATAGAAAACTTCCAAATACATTTTAGAGGCCAGCTTTAACCTGATACCAAACCAGATACAGACTCCATTATAAAAGAGAACTACAAGCCAATGTCCCTGATGAACATGAATGCAAACAAAAAAAGAAAGAAAGAAAGAAAGAAAGAAAGAAAAACTGAATCCAATAGTATATTTAAAAAAAATCATTAACCACACTCAATTTGGACTTATTCTTGGTTGCACGGGTTGTTCAATATTCACAAATAAATCAATGTGATACACCACATTAATAAAAGAAAGAATAAGAACCATATACTCCTTTCAATAGATACAAAAAAGCATTTGACAAAGTACAACATCCATTCATGATGAAAACCTTCAACAAACTAGGGTTAGAGGGAACATAGTTCAACATAATAAAAGCAGTATACTAAATACCCACAACTAGTATAATCCTTAATGGGGAAAAACTGAGAGCTTTTCCTCTATGGTCAGAAATAAGACAGGGATGTCCATTCTCACCACTATTATTTAACATAGTATTGCAAGTCCTAGTCACAGCAGTCAGACAAAAGAAAGAAAGAGAAAAATCTTCAAATCAGCAAGGAAGTAAAATTTTCACTATTTGCAGATGACATGATAGAAAACCAGAAACCCTATATAGAAAACCTGAAAGACTCCACCAAAAAAATTCTAAAACTCATCCACAAGTTCAGTAAATTCACAGGACACAAAATCAACATAGAGAAATTTGTTGCATTTCTATACACCATTAATGAAGCAGCAGAAAGACAAATCAAGGAATTGATCCCATTTAGAATTGCATCAAAAACCCTAAGATACCTAGGAATAAACCTTAACCAAAGAAGTAAAAGATATGTACTCTGAAAACTATAAAACACTGATGAAAGAAATTGAAGAGGACACAAAGGAATGGAAAGACATTCCATGATCATGGATTGGAAGAACAGGTATTGATAAAATGTTTATATTACCCAAAACAGTCTACACATTTAATGCAATCCCTATCAAAATACCAACAGCATTTTATACAGAACTAGAACAAATAGTCCTAAAATAGGTATGGAATTACAAAAGACCCTGAAGAGTCAAAGCAATCTTGAAAGAGAAAAGCAAAGATGGAGGCATACAATTCCAGACTTCGAGTCTGGAATATTACGAAGCTGTAATAGTCAAAACAGTTTGGTATTGGAACAAAAATAGATCCATAGATCAATGGAACAGAACAGAATATCCAGAAATGATCCCCCAACTAATCTTCAACAGAGCAGGGAATTAATCTTCATCAGAGCAGGAAAGAATATACAATGGGAAAAAGACAGTCTTTTCAACAAATGGTGTTGGGAAAACTGGACAGCAACATACAAAAGAATGAAACTAACTACTTTCATACACCATACCCCCAAATAAATTCACCATGAATTGAAGACCCAACTGTGAGAGCTGAAACCAGAAAACACAGAGGACAACACAGGCAGTAGGCTTTTTGACACTGGATGTAGCAACTTCTTTCTATGTATGTCTCCTGAGGCAAGAGAAACAAAGCAAAACTAAGCTATTGAGACTTCATCAAAATGAAAGCCTCTGCACAGTGAAGGAAAAAAACAACTAGACAACACACAGAATGGGCAAAAGTATTTGCAAACGATAAAGAGTAAGTATCCAAAATATGTCAAGAGCTTCTAAAATTCAACACTCCCCAAAATGAATAATCCAATTAAAGATGGGCAAAAGACATAAATAGACATTTTGCCTAAGGAGACATATAGATGACCAACAGACACATGAAAAGATTCATAATCAGAGAAATACAAATCAAAACTACACTAAGATGTCACCTCACACCTGTCAGAATGGCTAAAATTAACAGCGCAGGAAACAATAGGCTCTGGTAAGGACATAAAGAAAGGGGAGACCTCTTGCACTGTTGTTGGGAATGCAAGCTGGTGCAGACACTGTGTAAAACAGTATTAAGCTTCCTCAAGAAGTTAAAAATAGAACTTTCCTACAATTGAACAATTGCTCTATGAATGCAAAAACACTGATTCAAAGGGACAAATATACCTTAAGGTTTATAGTAGCATTATCAGCAATAGCCAAATTGTGGAAAGAGTCCAAATGTCTATAAACTGATGAATGGAGAAAGATGTGGTCTGTGTGTATGTATGTGTAGCTCTTTCCATAATTTTACTATTGTTGATTTCACTGCCATATACATTGGGGTGCATGTGCCCATTAGAATCAACATTTTTTTATCCTTGGATAAATAGTGCAATTGCTGGGTCATAGGATATTTCCATTTTTAATTTTTGGAGGAACCTCCACATTGTTCTCCAGAGTGGTTGCACCAGTTTGCATTCTCATAAACAGTGCAAAAGTCTTCTCCTTTTACCACATCCTTACCAACATCTCTTGTTTCCTGAGTTGTTAATTTTAGCCATCCTGACAAGTGTGAGGTGATATCTCATTGTGGTTTTGATTTTTATTTCCCTCATGGTGAGTGAAGTTGAGCATCTTTTCACGTGTGTGTTAGCCATCTGGAAGTCTTTGGAAAAGTGTTTATTCATATCTTCTGCCCATTTACTCACTGGAATATTTGTTTCTTGGATGTGGAGTTTGATAAGTTCTTTATAGATTTTGGATACGAATCCTTTATCCAGTTTGTCATTTGCAAATATCTTCTTCCATTCTGTCCATTGACTTTTAGTTTTGTTGATCGTTTCCTTTACAGTGCAGAAGCTTTTTATCTTGATGAGGTTCCAATAGTTCATTTTTGCTTTTATTTCCCTTGCCTCCAGAGACATGTAAAGTCAAAGTGGTTGCTGCCTGTTTTCTCCTGTAGAATTTTGATGGTTTCCTTTCTCACATTTATGTCTTTCATCCATTTTGAATTTATTTTTGTGTATGGTATAAGAAAGTGGTCCGGGTTCATCCATCTGCATGTTGTTATCCAGTTTCCCCAGCACAATTTTCTGAAGACACTGTCATTTTCTTCCATTAGATACTCTTCCCTGCTTTGTCAAAGATTACTTTGCCATATATTTGTGGGCCCAATTCTGGGTTCTCTCTTCTATTCCATTGATCTATGTGTCTGTTTTTGTGTCAGTACCATACTGTAACAATGATTACAGCTTTGTAATACAACTTGAAGTCTGGAATTGTGATGCCTCCAGCTTTGGTTTTCTTTTTCAACCTTACTTTGGCTATTCAGGGTCTTTTCTGACTCCATACAGATTTTCTGATTGTTCTAACCCTGTGAAGAATGCTGGTGTTATTTTGATAGGCATTGCAATAAATGTGTAGATTGTTTTGGACAGTATCAATATTTTAATAATTTTGTATTTCCCATCCATGAGCATGGATTTTTTTTTCCATTTGCTGTGTCTTCTTCAGTTTCTTTCATAAGATTTTTATAGTTTTCAGCATTATAGCTTTATTACCTCTTTGGTTAGGTTTATTCCTAGGCATCTTATGGTTTTTGATGCAATTGTAAATGGGATCAATTCCTTGATATGTTTTTCTTTCTGTTGCATTATTGGTGTGTAGAAATGCAGTCGATTTCTGTAGATTGATTTTACATCTTGGGACTTCGCTGAATTCATGTATCAGCTCTAGTAGTTTTTAGGTGGAGTCTTTTGAGTTTTACATAGAGAGTATCATGTCATCTGTGAAGAGTGAAATTTTGGATATTTTTTTTCGTTAATTTGGATGCTTATTATTAGTTTTTGTTGTCTGATTGCTGAGGCTAGGACTTCCAGTACTATGTTGAACAACAACTGAGAGAGTGGACATCCCTGTCGTGTTACTGATCTTAGGGAGAAAGCTGTCAGTTTTTCCCCACTGAGGATGATATTAGCTGTGGGGCTTTCATATATGGCTTTTATGATGTTGAGGTATATTCCCTCTCTCTACTTTCTTGAGTGTTTTTATCAATAAAAGTTGTTGTATTTTGTCAAATGCTTTTTCTGCATCTATTGAAAGGATCATGTGGTTCTTATCCTTCATTTTATTAATTTGGCATATCACGTTGATTGATCTGTGAATATCGAAGCAGCCCTGCAAGCCCAGGAACAAATCCCACTTGATCATGGTGAGTTATTCTTTTAATGTACTGTTGAATTTGATTTACTATTATCTTTTTGGGAATTTTTGCATTGAGGTCCATCAGGGATATTGGCCTGTAGCTCTCCTTTTTAGTGGGTCTTCTGGTTTTGAAATCAAGATAATGCTGGTTTCATAGAATGAGTTCGGAAGCTTTACTTCGATTTTATTTTTTTTGGAAAAATTTGAAGAGAATAGGTATTTACTCTTGTTTAAATGACTGGTAGAATTCCCCTGAGAAACCATGTGGCCAAGGACTCTTAAGTTTTGGAGATTTTTGATAACTAATTCAATTAATTTGCTTGCAATGGGCCTATTCAATTTTTCTATTTCTTCCTGTTTGAGTTTTGTTAGTGTGTGTGTCTAGGAATTTGTCCATTTCTTCCAGATTGCCCAGTTTGTTGGCATAAAATTTTCATTGTATTCTCCTATATATTTTTTTATTTCTGTGGCATTGGTTGTGATCTCTCCTCTTGCATTTGTGATTTTATTTATATAGGTCCTCTCTCTTTTCCTTTTGAGAAATATGGCTAGGGGTTATCAATTTGTTTAGTCTTGCAAAAAATCAGCTCTTAGTTTCATTGATCTGTTCTAATGTTTTGTATTCTATATCATTTTTTTCTCCTCTAATCTTTATTATTTCTCATCTTCTACTGGTTTTAGGCTTTATTGGCTGCTCCTTTTCTAGCTCCTTTAGGTGTAAGGGTAGGTTGTGTATTTGGGATCTTTCTTGCTTCTTGAGATAAGCCTGAATTGCAAATCATTTTCTTCTTAGGACTGCCTTTGCCACATCCCAAAGGGTTTGGACTGTCATGTTTTCATTTTCATTTGAATCCATCTATTTTTTAATTTGTTCTTTAACATCATGGTTAACCCCTTTTAGCAGGATGTTCTTTAACCCCCATGTATTTGCAGACTTTCCAAATTTTTTATTGTGGTTGATTTCAAGTTTCATAGTGCTGTGATCTGAAAATATGCATAGTATGATCTCGATCTTTCTGTACCTGTGGATGGAAAATTTGTGACCCAATATGTGATATATTTTGGAGAATGTTACATGTGCAGTTGAGAAGAATGTGTATTCTGCTGCTTTATGATGAAATATTCTGAATACATCTGTAAAGTCCATCTGGTCCATTGTGTCATTCAGAGACATTGCTTCCTTGTTGATTTTCTGTTTACAGGATCTTCCCATTGCTTGAAGTGGAGTATAGTCTCTTACAATAATTGTATTGTTATTAATGAGTTTGTTTATGTTTGTTATTAATTGGTTTGTATAATTGGGGCCTTCAAGTTGGAAGCCTAAATATTTACAATTGTTAGCTCTTCTTGATAGATAGACCCCTAAGTTATGATATAATGTCAATCTCTTGTTATTCTTTGTTTTAAAATCTAGTTTTACTGGTATAAGTACAGACACTGCAGCTTTCTTTTGATGTCCATTAGCATGATAGATGGTTCTCTAACTTTCAATCTGCAAGTGTCCTCAGGTCTATAATGGGTCTCCTGTGGGCAGCATATCGTTGGATCTTGTTCTTTAATCCATTCAGAAACCCTATGTCTTTTGATTGGAGCATTTACTCCGTTTACATTGAGAGTGATTACTGAAAGATACGAATTTAGTGTCATTGTGTTATGTGTAGATTTCGTGTTTCTGGTAATGTTCTCTGGTCCTTTGTAGTCTCTGCTATTTTCCACTCACAGAGCCACCTTAGAATTTCTTGCAGGGATGGTTTAGTGGTCATGAACTAATTTAGTTTTTGTTTTTCTAGCAAAGTCTTTATCTCTCCTTTTCTGAATGACAGTCTCACTGGATAAAGGATTCTCGGCTACATATTTTTTCCTCTTCAGCACATTGAACATTTCCTGTCATTCCTTTCTGGCCTGGCAAGATTCAGTGAACAGGTCTTCTATTAACCTTATGTGTCTACCCTTGAAAGTTAAGGGCCTTTTGTCTCTAGCTGGTTTCAGAAATCTCTCTTTATCTTTGTATTTTGCAAGTTTCACTATGATATGATGTGCTGTTGACCTGTTTTGTGTTGATTTTGAAGGCACATGATTTCTCTGTGCCTCTTGGACTTGGATGCCTGTTTCCATCCTCAGATTAGGGAAGTTCTCAGTTATAATTTGCTGAAATAAACCTGCCCCCTTGTCATGCTCTTCTTCTGGGACTCCTGTGATATAGATGTTTCATTTCATGGAATCACATAGTTATGTAATTCTTCCCTAGTGATCTAGTAATTTTCTTTTCCTTTTCATTATTTTACATAATTTTATCTTCTATTTTACCTATTATCTCCTTTGCTTCTTCCATCTTCACTGTCACTGTATCTAGTTTGTTTTGCATGTCAGCTATAGTATTTTTAAATTCATCCTGACTAGTTCTTAAGTATTTGATCTCTACATCCAGGGTTTCTCTGGTGTCTTCTATGATTTTCTCAAGTCCATCTAGTAGTCTCATGACTTTTGTTCTAATTTTTTTTTCAGATATATAGTTTATATCTGTTTTGAGCATGTATCTAGCTGTGATTTCTTCTTGACCTTTCTTTTGGGGAGAATTCCTCAGTCTTGTCATTTTGGCTAAGTTTCTGTCTTTTGTGTGTTTTTAAAGCATGTTATGTTTCGTGCATCTGAGAGTACTACTATATTAAAAAGGAGTCATACACTGTCCAGGGCCTGACATTCCCAGCAAGTGTTTCTGGTGTATGTTGTGTGCACTTTGATGTTGCATTTTGGCTGCTCTATCCAACTGGCCTGTCCTTTGCAGAGTTCCTCCTTGCTTGCAGTGGTGGAGTGTTTTGACTTTTAACTATGTGTGCTTTGATTTTTTTGTTGATGTAACCCTGGAAAAAAAAGGGAGGGGGAAGCCTTATTCCATAAAAAGAGAAAAATGAAAGGGGAGAAAAGATAACCAAACAGAGAATCAAAACCTATAATGCTGGGTCCAAGGAAAGATAAAGAAACTAAAAGAAGAAAAAAAAAAAAGCAGAAGAAAAGAAGGAAAAAGAATAGAAAAAAAACCTGTATAAAAATTATACATATATATATATATATATATATATATATATATATGAAGAAATGCTTTCTCTTTACTATAATCTTGTAAGGACAAGAATGGCATCATACTATTTGCTGTGTTTCTTACAATGTCTAGCATAATATACAGAACACAGTAAGGAATGTGGTAAACATCTTTGAATAAATCTGACATTCTGTCATGGAAGTTTTTTTTTAAATTTCTGTCATGAATAACATTATTAGAGACACCATAAATGTTCTATAAAAACTAATAAGTGTATGCAGCAAGATCATAAATGCTGCAGAAGGTCCAGAGAGGATGCAGGAAAAAAAGATTATTGCAGGCTTATGAATTTAAGCTATCTTACTAGGGAATAGAAGGTTTGAGCTGGTTTTTATATAAGGGCATGATTTGAATTGTCAGGAAGACAGGAATAAAGGATTTAAGGGAAAATTGTATGATCAAAGGAGAGGAAATAGGAAGTAAATAAAGGAAGGTGTTTCCAGTTTCTGGCGTTAAGTTGGCAGTGCAGTAGCAGGACTCTGGGCTAGTCTCCTCCCTCAAGCGCAGCTAGATCAACATCAAATCATTTGAACACCTAGGAAATCAATCTGAGGATTAAGATAACAATTTGGATAATTTGAGGGAGAGAATGTGCAGATTGGGATTTGGGGGAGAAAAACACTGCAGTGCCACAGTGGGGTGGAAGCCTTTTTCTTGGAGAGAAAGAGAGGAGGAGCAACAGTAGTGCATTGGGTTTGAGCAAGAAAATCACTTTCCCAAAACCATTGATGGGGGAATCATGAGGAGCTGAATATGACACGTTTTTGCAATCAGTGGAGCTGAAATTCTGAGTGTTTGGAATCCTGCATCATTTGTTGGAGAAGACTCAGGTGGGTGGTGATGCTCCTGGAGAGAACAAGGGGAGGCTAAGGAGCAGACAGTGGAGGTGTGGGGATTCCTTGGGTCTCATCGGGAGAGAAAATTCTCCTTTCCTAAGTGAATTTGGAAGAAGGAATATTGCCTCTCCAAGGACAAAAGACCTGGCTAGCACCTTTGAACAGCAATTCAACAGCAGGCGACAGAGGTGCATACAGAGGGTGGATAAAATGGTCACATATTTTGCTGTGTTTCACCATAAACTCTAGACACCTGTCCAGCTGTGGGACTGCTTTTCTGGGACAGAATGGCACCATATGCAATGCTGTGAGGCTCTCCTCTGGAGAGGGGAGAGGAGAGTGTGTCTGTGCTTTGCTGGGTGCTTTAATATTTGTAGTTTTGAATCCCAGTGTATACTAAAGATATATCATAGGAGACATGTGGTGCCAAGCATGTTGATTACCTGGGCACAGAAGGGTTGAGAGCAAGGATCTGATGGCAGCCTGGGACACAGGAGGCAAGATTGTTTGTCTGTGAGGGCTACGTGAATGGCAGTGGGCACTGGCTCCCCTACCCAGGGATGTGAGAGCTGGTGATGCCATCTCCTCCTGCCCATCAGCATGGTTGGGCTTCAATGAGTAACACAGTGACCCCCAGTTGATGCTGGAGCCACTACACCAAACCCACCGCCCTGCACTTTGCAGGGGCAACTTTATTAGGACAGGTCTGACTGTGAACCAGCGCAGTGGACCTCTCCCCCAGAGAACAGACACAGGGACTCCTGCATGCACCTAGTCTACTGATCATACAGTGCTCCAGAGCAACAGCTTCACATCTTCGTTCTGGTGGAAATAGTACCAGGGATTTTTAAAAAATGAGACTTGTTTTGTTTTGTTTTGTTTTGTTTGTTCATTCATTTGTTCTTTTCATTTCCTTACTCATTTTTTGGAACAAGCTTTTTCTTTCTTTCTTTCTTTCTTTCTTTCTTTCTTTCTTTCTTTCTTTCTTTCTTTCTTTCTCCTTCTCCTTCCTCCTCCTCCTCCTCTTCTTTCCTTTTGCTTTATTTTGCTTTGGAACCAAGCTTATGGTTTTTTGCTTCTCTATGTGTTTGGCTTTTTTGGTGCTGTTTTTCCTTTACCTCTTCTCTTTTTTTGGATAAGGCTTTTTTTTTTTAAATCAGGCTTATTTAAAGAAAACAAATCAAAACACACTTATTAAAGGTCCAAACACTCCCCACTGTAAACAATGAGGAAATATGCAGAGGACTGACCAGGGGTAAAGAGCAGCCAAATCACAACAGCAGAGTGCACACAGTATACCCCAGAAACATTTCCTGAAGTGCCAGACCCTGGAAAGTGTATAACTCCTTCTTAATACAGCATTAATCTCAGGAGCAGGAAACATAACAAGCTTTCATAACACGCAAAAGACACCTAGACAAAATGACAAGACAGAGGAATTCTCACAAATGAAATATCAAGAAGAAATCACAGCCAGAGATTTGCTCAAAACAGATATAAGTAATGTATCTGAACAGGAATTTAGAAAAACTATCATAAGAATACTACCTGGGCTTGAAAAGGAGCATAGAAGATACCAGAGAAACCCTTGCTGCAGAGATCAAAGACCTAAAAACTAGTCAGGCCAAAATAAAAATGCTATAACTAAGATGCAAAACCAACTAGGTGTAATTACAATGAGGATGGAAGAAGCAAAGGATCAAATAGTTGATATAGAAAAGAAAATTATAGAAAATAATGAATCTGAAAAGAAAAGGGAAAGATAACTATTAGATCACAAATATAGAGTTAGGGAATTCAGCAAATCTAAAGTGAAATAATATACAAATCATAGAAGTCCCAGAAGAAGACAAGCAGAAGAAAGTGGCAGAAAGTTATTTGAACAATTATAGCTGAGAACCTCCATAATCTTGGGAAGGGAACAGGCATTCATGCCCAAGAGCTGCTCTAAAAATCAACAAAAACAGGGGCACCTGGGTGGTTCAGTCGGTTGAGCATCCGACTTCAGCTCAGGTCACGATCTCGCGGTCCGTGAGTTCGAGCCCCGCGTCGGGTTCTGGGCTGATGGCTCAGAGCCTGGAGCCTGCTTCCGATTCTGTGTCTCCCTCTCTCTCTGCCCCTCCCCCATTCATGCTCTGTCTCTCTCTGTCTCAAAAATAAATAAAAAACGTTAAAAAAAATCAACAAAAACAGATTAACACCAAGATATATCATAGTGAAACTTGAAAAATACGGATAGAGAATTCTGAAAACAGGTATGGACAAAAGGTCCTTAACCTACAAGGGTGGACACATAAAGTTAGAAGCAGACCTATCCACAGAAACATGGCAGGCCAGAAGTGAGTTGTATAATATATTTAATGTGTTCAATGGGAAAAATATGCAGCCAAGAATAGTTTATGCAGCAAGGTTTCCCTAGAGAATAGAAGAAGAGGTAAAGAGTGTCCAAGAAAAGCAAAAGATAAAGGAGTTTGTAACAGTAAACCAGCTCTGCAAGAATTATTAAAGGGGATCCTTTGAACAGGAAATAAAGACCAAAAGCAACAAAGACTAGAAAGGAACAGAGACAATCTACAGGAACAGCAACTTAACAAGTAATACAATGCACTAAATTCATATCTATGAATAATTACTGAGTGGATTAAATCCTTGAATCCTAAGACGTAGGCGTCAGAATGGATAAAAAAAAAACAAGGACTACTTATATACTGCTTACAAGAGACATATTTTAGATCCAAAGAGACCTCCAAATTGTAAGTGAGGGGGCAGAGAACCAGTTACCATGCTAATCAACATCAAAAGAAAACTGGAATAGCTATACTATGATCAGACAAACTAGATTTTATTTTATTTTGTTTTATTTTATTTTATTTTATTTTATTTTATTTTATTTTATTTTATTTTATTTTATTTTTTTAATATATGAAATTTATTGTCAAACTGGTTTCCATACAACACCCAGTGCTCATCCCAAAAGGTGCCCTCCTCAATACCCATCACCCACCCTCACCTCCCTCCCACCCCCCATCAACCCTCAGTTTGTTCTCAGTTTTTAACAGTCTCTTATGCTTTGGCTCTCTCCCACTCTAACCTTTTTTTTTTTTTCTTCCCTTCCCCCATGGGTTTCTGTTAAGTTTCTTAGGATCCACATAAGAGTGAAACCATATGGTATCTGTCTTTCTCTGTATGGTTTATTTCACTTAGCATCACACTCTCCAGTTCCATCCATGTTGCTACAAAAGGCCATATTTCATTCTTTCTCATTGCCACGTAGTATTCCATTGTGTATATAAACCACAATTTCTTTATCCATTCATCAGTTGATGGACATTTAGGCTCTTTCCATAATTTGGCTATTGTTGAGAGGGCTGCTATAAACATTGGTGAACAAGTGCCCCTATGCATCAGTACTCCTGTTTCCCTTGGATAAATTTCTAGCAGTGCTATTGCTGGGTCATAGGGTAGGTCTATTTTTAATTTTCTCAGGAAACTCCACACTGCTTTCCAGAGCGGCTGCACCAATTTGCATTCCCACCAACAGTGCAAGAGGGTTCCCGTTTCTCCACATCCTCTCCAGCATCTATAGTCTCCTGATTTCTTCATTTTGGCCACTCTGACTGGTGTGAGGTGATATCTGAGTGTGGTTTTGATTTGTATTTCCCTGATGAGGAGCGACGTTGAACATCTTTTCATGTGCCTGTTGGACATCCGGATGTCTTCTTTAGAGAAGTGTCTATTCATGTTTTCTGCCCATTTCTTCACTGGGTTCTTTGTTTTCCAGGTGTGGAGTTTGGTGAGCTCTTTATAGATTTTGGATACTAGCCCTTTGTCCGATATGTCATTTGCAAATATCTTTTCCCATTCCATTGGTTGCCTTTTAGTTTTGTTGGTTGTTTCCTTTGCTGTGCAGAAGCTTTTTATCTTCATAAGGTCCCAGTAATTCACTTTTGCTTTTAATTCCCTTGCCTTTGGGGATGTGTCGAGTAAGAGATTGCTATGGCTGAGGTCAGAGAGGTCTTTTCCTGCTTTCTCCTCTAAGGTTTTGATGATTTCCTGTCTCACATTCAGGTCCTTTATCCATTTTGAGTTTATTTTTGTGAATGGTGTGAGAAAGTGGTCTAGTTTCAACCTTCTGCATGTTGCTGTCCAGTTCTCCCAGCACCATTTGTTAAAGAGACTGTCTTTTTTCCATTGGATGTTCTTTCCTGCTTGGTCAAAGATGAGTTGGCCATACGTTTGTGGGTCTAGTTCTGGGGTTTCTATTCTATTCCATTGGTCTGTGTGTCTGTTTTTGTGCCAATACCATGCTGTCTTGATGATTACAGCTTTGTAGTAGAGGCTAAAGTCTGGGATTCTGATGCCTCCTGCTTTGGTCTTCTTCTTCAAAATTACTTTGGCTATTCGGGGCCTTTTGTGGTTCCATATGAATTTTAGGATTGCTTGTTCTAGTTTTGAGAAGAATGCTGGTGCAATTTTGATTGGGATTGCATTGAATGTGTAGATAGCTTTGGGTAGTATTGACATTTTGACAATATTTATTCTTCCAATCCATGAGCAGGGAATGTCTTTCCATTTCTTTATATCTTCTTCAATTACCTTCATAAGCTTTCTATAGTTTTCAGCATACAAATCTTTTACATCTTTGGTTAGATTTATTCCTAGGTATTTTATGCTTCTTGGTGCAATTGTGAATGGGATCAGTTTCTTTCTTTGTCTTTCTGTTGCTTTATTGTTAGTGTATAAGAATGCAACTGATTTCTGTACATTGATTTTGTATCCTGCAACTTTGCTGAATTCATGTATCAGCTCTAGCAGACTTTGGGTGGAGTCTATCGGATTTTCCATGTATAAAATCATGTCATCTGCAAAAAGCGAAAGCTTGACTTCATCTTTCCCAATTTTGATGCCTTTGATTTCCTTTTGTTGCCTGATTGCTGATGCTAGAACTTCCAGCACTATGTTAAACAACAGCGGTGAGAGTGGGCATCCCTGTCGTGTTCCTGATTTCAGGGAAAAAGCTCTCAGTTTTTCCCCGTTGAGGATGATGTTAGCTGTGGGCTTTTCGTCAATGGCTTTTATGATCTTTAAGTATGTTCCTTCTATCCCGACTTTCTCAAGGGTTTTTATTAAGAAAGGGTGCTGGATTTTGTCAAAGGCCTTTTCTGCATCGATTGACAGGATCATATGGTTCTTCTCTTTTTTTTGTTGTTGTTAATGTGATGTATCACGTTGATTGATTTGCGAATGTTGAACCAGCCCTGCATCCCACTTGATCATGGTGAATAATTCTTTTTATATGCCATTGAATTCGATTTGCTAGTATCTTATTGAGAATTTTTGCATCCATATTCATCAGGGATATTGGCCTGTAGTTCTCTTTTTTTACTGGGTCTCTGTCTGGTTTAGGAATCCAAGTAATACTGGCTTCATAGAATGAGTCTGGAAGTTTTTCTTCCCTATTTCTTGGAATAGCTTGAGAAGGATAGGTATTATCTCTGCTTTAAACGTCTGGTAGAACTCCCCTGGGAAGCCATCTGGTCCTGGACTCTTATTTGTTGGGAGATTTTTGATAACCGATTCAATTTCTTCGCTGGTTATGGGTCTGTTCAAACTTTCTATTTCCTCCTGATTGAGTTTTGGAAGAGTGTGGGTGTTTAGGAATTTGTCCATTTCTTCCAGGTTGTCCAATTTGTTGGCATATAATTTTTCACCGTATTCCCTGATAATTGTTTGTATCTCTGAGGGATTGGTTGTAATAATTCCATTTTCATTCATGATTTTATCTATTTGGGTCCTCTCCCTTTTCTTTTTGAGAAGCCTGGCTAGAGGTTTGTCAATTTTGTTTATTTTTTCAAAAAACCCAACTCTTGGTTTCGTTGATCTGCTCTACAGTTTTTTTAGATTCTAAATTGTTTATTTCTGCTCTGATCTTTATTATTTCTCTTCTTCTGCTGGGTTCAGGCTGCCTTTGCTGTTCTGCTTCTATTTCCTTTAGGTGTGCTGTTAGATTTTGTATTTGGGATTTTTCTTGTTTCTTGAGATAGGCCTGGATTGCAATGTATTTTCCTCTCAGGACTGCCTTCGCTGCGTCCCAAAGCATTTGGATTGTTGTCTTTTCATTTTCGTTTGTTTCCATATATTTTTTAATTTCTTCTCTAATTGCCTGGTTGACCCACTCATTCATTAGTAGGGTGTTCTTTAACCTCCATGCTTTTGGAGGTTTTCCAGACTTTTTCCTGTGGTTGATTTCAAGCTTCATAGCATTGTGGTCTGAAAGTATGCATGGTATAATTTCAATTCTTGTAAACTTATGGAGGGCTGTTTTGTGACCCAGTATATGATCTATCTTGGAGAATGTTCCATGTGCACTCGAGAAGAAAGTATATTCTGTTGCTTTGGGATGCAGAGTTCTAAATAGATCTGTCAAGTCCATCTGATCCAATGTATCATTCAGGGCCCTTGTTTCTCTATTGACTGTGTGTCTAGATGATGTATCCATTTCTGTAAGTGGGGTGTTAAAGTCCCCTGCAATGACCACATTCTTATCAATAAGGTTGCTTATGTTTATGAGTAATTGTTTTATATATTTGGGGGCTCCGGTATTCGGCGCATAGACATTTATAATTGTTAGCTCTTCCTGATGGATAGACCCTGTAATTAATATATAATGCCCTTCTTCATCTCTTGTTACAGCCTTTAATTTAAAGTCTAGTTTGTCTGATAGAAGTATGGCTACTCCAGCTTTCTTTTGGCTTCCAGTAGCATGATAAATAGTTCTCCATCCCCTCACTCTCAATCTAAAGGTGTCCTCAGATCTAAAATGAGTCTCTTGTAGACAGGAAATAGATGGGTCTTGTTTTTTTATCCATTCTGATACCCTATGTCTTTTGGTTGGCACATTAACCATTTACATTCAGTGTTATTATAGAAAGATACGGGTTTAGAGTCATTGTGATGTCTATGTTTTATGCTTGTAGTGATGTCTCTGGTACTTTGTCTCACAGGATCCCCCTTAGGATCTCTTGTAGGGCTGGTTTATTGGTGACAAATTCCTTCAGTTTTTGTTTGTTTGGGAAGACCTTTATCTCTCCTTCTATTCTAAATGACAGACTTGCTGGATAAAGGATTCTCGGCTGCATATGTTTCCTGTTTAGCACACTGAAAATATCGTGCCAATCCTTTCTGGCCTGCCATGTTTCAAAAGAGAGATCAGTCACGAGTCTTATAGGTCTCCCTTTATATGTGAGGGCACGTTTATCCCTTGCTGCTTTCAGAATTTTCTCTTTATCCTTGTATTTTGCCAGTTTGACTATGATACGTCGTGCAGAAGATCCATTCAAGTTACTTCTGAAGGGAGTTCTCTGTGCCTCTTGGATTTCAATGCCTTTTTCCTTCCCCAGTTCAGGGAAGTTCTCAGCTATTATTTCTTCAAGTACCCCTTCAGCACCTTTCCCTCTCTCTTCCTCCTCTGGGATACCACTTATGCTTATATTATTTCTTTTTAGTGTATCACTTAGTTCTCTAATTTTCCCCTCATACTCCTGGATTTTTTTTATCTCTCTTTCTCTCAGCTTCCTCTTTTTCCATAACTTTATCTTCTAGTTCACCTATTCTCTCCTCTGCCTCTTCAAGCCGAGCCGTCGTGGTTTCCATTTTGTTTTGCATTTCGTTTAAAGCATTTTTCAGCTCCTTGTGACTGTTCCTTAGTCCCTTGATCTCTGTGGCAAGAGATTCTCTGCTGTCCTCTATACTGTTTTCAAGCCCAGCAATTAATTTTATGACTATTATTCTAAATTCACTTTCTGTTATAGTATTTAAATCCTTTTTGATCAGTTCATTAGCTGTTGTTATTTCCTGGAGATTCTTCTGAGGGGAATTCTTCCTTTTGGTCATTTTGGATAGTCCCTGGAGTGGTGAGGACCTGCAGGGCACTTCCCCTGTGCTGTGGTATATAACTGGAGTTGGTGGGCGGGGCCGCAGTCAGTTCTGATGTCTGCCCCCAGCCCACCGCTGGGGCCACAGTCAGACTGGTGTGTGCCTTCTCTTCCCCTCTCCTAGGGGCGGGATTCACTGTGGGGTGGCGTGGCCCGTCTGGGCTACTTGCACACTGCCAGACTTGTGGTGCTGGGGATCTGGCATATTAGCTGGGGTGGGTAGGCACCGTGCACGGGGGCAGGAGGGGCAGGCTTAGCTTGCTTCTCCTTAGGTGATCCACTTCAGGAGGGGCCCTGTGGCAGCGGGAGGGAGTCAGATCCGCTGCCGGAGGTTTGGCTCCGCAGAAGCACAGAGTTGGGCGTTTGCGTGGAGCGAGCAAGTGCCCTGGCAGGAACTGGTTCCCTTTGGGATTTTGGCTGGGGGATGGGCGGGGGAGATGGCTCTGGCAGCACCTTTGTTCCCCACCAAACTGAGCTCTGTCATCCGGGGGCTCAGCAGCTCTCCCTCCCTTTGTCCTCCAGGCTTCCCGCTTTCTGAGCAGAGCTGTTAACTTATGACCTCCCAGACGCTAAGTCGCGCTTGCTGTGGGAACACACTCCGTCCGGCCCCTCCGCTTTTGCCAGCCAGACTCGAGGTCTCTGCTTGGCCGGCAGGCTGCCCCTCCACCCCGGCTCTCTTCTGCCAGTCCGTGGAGCGTGCACCGCCTCGCCGCCCTTCCTACTCTCTTCCGTGGGCCTCTTGTCTGCGCTTGGCTCCAGAGACTCCATTCTGCTAATCCTCTGGTGGTTTTCTGGGTTATTTAGGCAGGTGTAGGTGGAATCTAAGTGATCAGCAGGACGCGCGGTGAGCCCAGTGTCCTCCTACGCCGCCATCTTCTTCAATCCAGACAAACTAGATTTTAAAACAAAGACTATAATAAGAGATGTAGAAGGGCACTATATCATAATATAGCCTATCCAACAAGAATATCTAATAATTGCAAATATTTATGCCTCCAAGTGGGAAGAGCCAAATACATAAATCAATTAATCACAGGCATAAAGAAACCCATTGATATTAATACAATAATAGTAAGGGACATTAACACCCCATTTACATCAATGGACAGATCATCTAAGCAGAAAATCAACAAGGAAACAATGGCTTTGAATGACACACTGAACCAGATGACTTAACAGATATAGTCAGAGCATTTCATCCCAAAACAGAAGAATACACATTCTTTTCAAGTGCATATGGAACATTCTCCAGAATAGATCACATACTGGGTCACAAATCAGGCCTCAACTAGTACAGAAAGATTGAGATCATACCATGCATATCTTAAGACCAAATGCTATAAAAAGTCAATGACTTTTGTCGAAGTCTTTGACTAGAAAAGTATTGGAAAGACAACCAATACATGGAGATTAAAGAACATCCTACTAAGGAAAGAATGGGGTAATGAAGAAATTAAAGAAATTTTAAAAAATACATGGAAGCTGATGAAAATGAAAACATCACAGTCCCAAACCATAGGGATATAGCAAAGGCAGTCATACGAGGGAAGTATATAACACTCTGGGCCTTCCTAAAGAAGGAGAAAAAGTTTCAAATACACAACCTAACCTTACACTTTAAGGAACTGGAAAAAAACCCCAGCAAATAAAGCCTAAAACCAGCAAAAGAAGGGAAATGATAAAGACTAAAACAGCAATAAATGATATGAAATTAAAAAGAAACCGGTAGATATATCAATGAAATCTGGAGCTGGTTCTTTGAAAGAATTAACAAAAATGATAAACCCCTAATGGGACTTACCAAAAAGAAACAGTGAAAGACCCAAATAAATAAAAATCACCAGTGACAGAGGAGAGATAACAACCAAGACTGCAGAAATACAAACAATTATAAGATCAGCAACTATATGCCAACAAATTGGACAATTACAAACACATAAACTATTGGGACGCCTGGGTGGCTCAGTCAGTTGGGCATCCAATTTGGGCTCAGGTCATGATCTCATGATTCGTGAATTCAAGCCCCACTTCAGGCTCTGTGCTGACAACTCAGCACAGATTCTGTGTCTCCCTCTCTCTCTGCCCCTCCCCCTCTCAAAAAAATTTGAAAATTAATTAAAAAGAAATACACTATCAAAACTGAAACAGGAAGAAATAGAAAATTTGACAGACTCATAACCCTCTACTTCCATCCACGTTGTTGCAAATGGCCAGACTTAATTCTTTTTCATAGTTGAGTAGTGTGTGTGTGTGTGTATATATATATAGTGTGTGTGTATATATATATATATATACACACACACACACATATACCACATCTTCTTTATCCATTCTTCAGTCAATGGACATTTGGGCTCTTTCCATAGTTTTGCAATTGTTGATAACTCTGCTATAAACATTGGGGTGCATGTGCCCCTTTCAATCAACATTTTTGCATCCTTTTGATAAATCCTATAGTGCAGTTGCTGGATTGTAGAGTAGATCTGTTTTTAATTTTTTGAAGATCCTCTATGCTGTTTTACAGAGTGGCTACACCGGTTTGCATTCCCACAAACAGTGCTTTTTGTATGTTTCTAGACATTAATCCATTTTATCCAGATATTCAATTTCTTAGGGTACAATTGTTTGTAGTATGCTTTTCTATTTCTGTAAATTCAGTTGTGATGTCAGTTTACCTTTATGTTTTTAAAATTCAGTTATCTCTATTTTTTGTCAATGTACCTAAACATTTGTCAATTTTATTGATCTTTTTGGAAAACTAACTCTCCATTTCATTTTTTTCTTTATTGTTTTACTATCTTCTGTTTTATTTATATCTGTTCTAATATTTATTATTTTCTTCTTTCTGTTAGGTTTGGGTTTAGTTTTTTTCTTTTCTTCTGGTTCTGGTTCCAGTACAGTTAACATACAGTGTCATATTAGTTTCTGGTGTATAGGACAGTGACTCAACAATTCTGTACATCACCCAGTGTTCATCACGACAACTGCACTTCTTACTCCCCATTGCCCATTTTAACTGCCCCTTGCCCATCTCCCCTCTGTTAACCATCAGTTTGTTCTCTATAGTTAAGAGTCTGTTCCTTGATTTGTCTCTTTCTCTCTCTTTTTTTCCTTTGCTAATTTTTTTGTTTGTTTCTTAAATACCACATATGAGTGAAATCATATGGTATTTGTCTTTCTCTGGCTTATTTCGCTTAGCATAATACTCTCTCCATCTATGTCATTACCAGTGGCAAGATTTCATTCTTTCTCATGGCTGAATAGTATTCCATTATATATTATATATTATATGGAATATATAATATATATAATATTCCAAATGTATATAATTATATATAATATTCATACATATATATATATATATATATATATATATATATATCAACAAACACTTGGGCTGCTACCATAATTTGGCTATTGTAACTAATGCTGATATAAACATAGTGATGCATGTATAACTTTGAATTAACATTTTTGTATATTTGGGATAAATACCCACTAGTGTGGTTACTGGATTGTAGGATAGTTCCATTTTTAACTTTTTGAGGAAACTCCATACTGTTTTCCAGAGTAGATGCACCAGTTTGCATTCTCACCAAAAGTGCATGAGAGTTCCTTGTTCTGCACACTCTCAACACTTGTTGTTTCTTGTGTCTTTTTTTATTTTAGCCATTCTGACAGTTGTGAGGTGATATCTCATTGTAGTTTTGATTTGAATTTCTCTGATGATGAGTAATGTTGAGTATGTTTTCACATGTCTGTTGGCCATTTGCATGTCTTCTTTGCAGAAATTTCTGTTCATATATTCTACCCATTTTTAACTGTATTATTCCTTTTGGGGGTGTTGAGTTTTATAAGTTCTTTATAAAACTATGTAAGTTCTTTATACTCTATATAACCTTTTATTGGATATGTCATTTGCAATATTGTTTCTTCCATTCAGTAGGTTAGCTTTTACTTTTGTTGATTGTTTACCTCATTGTGCAGAAGCTTTTTATTTTGATGTAGTCCCAATAGTTTATGTTTACTTTTATTTCCTTTGCCTCAGGAAACTTATTTAGAAAAATATTGCTACAGCTGATATTAGTGACATTACTGCCTGTGCTCTCTTCTAGGATTTTGATGGTTTCAGGTCTCACGTTTAGGTTTTTAATCCATTTAAAATTTATTTTTGTGTATGGTGAAAGAAAGTGGTCCAGTTTCATTCTTTTGCCTGTAGCTGTCCAGTTTTCATAGCATCATTTGTTGAAGAGATTGTCTTTTGCTAATGGAATATTCTTTCCCGCTTTATAAAAAATTAATTGACCATATAATTGTGGGTTCATTTCTGAGTTTTCCATTATGTTCTATTGATCTATGTGTCTGTTTTTGTGCTAGTACCACATTTTCAGCTTTTTTATTATTACAGCTTTGTAATATTACTTGAAGTCTGAACTTATGACACCTCCAGCTTTGCTTTTCTTTTTCAAAATCGTTTGATAGTTCAGGGTCTTTTGTGGTTCCATGTAAGCTTTAGGATTTTTTGTTCTAGTTCTGTAAAAAAATGCTGGTGGTGATTTTATAAGGATTGCATTAAACATGTGATTATTTGGGGTAGTATAGACATTTTAACACTATTTGTTCTTCCAATGCATGAGCATAGAATGTCTTTCCATTTTTTGTGTGTGCCTTCTTCAATTTCTTCCATCAATTTTTTATAGTTTTCATACCCCAGGTTTTTCACCTCCTTTGTTAAATTTATCCCTAAGTATATTATCATTTTTTATGCAATTGTAAATGGTTTGATTTATTAATTTCTCTTTCTGCTGCTCCATTATTAATGTATAAAAATAGAACAGATTTCTGTATATTGATTTTGTAAATTGTGACTATATAAAATTCACTATCAATTCTAGTAATTTTTTGGTGGAGTCTTTGGGATTGCCTATATATAATATCATGTCATCTGGAAATAGTGAAAGTTTTACTTCTTTTTTACCAATTCAGATTCCTTTTATTTCTTTGTTTTGTCTGATTGCTGTGGGTAGGACTTCCAGTACCAAATTGAATAAAACTGGTGAGAAATGACATCCTTGCCTTGTTGCTGATTTTAGGGGAAAATCTCTCAGTTTCAACAGTAACTCTCATTAGTTGTGGGTTTTTCATATATGACCTTTATTCTATTGAGATATGTTCCCTCTACAACTATTCTGTTGAAGTCTTTTATTATCAATAAATGTTATAATTTGTCAAATGCTTTTTCTGCATCTTTTGAAATGGTCATATAGTTTTTAACTTTCTCTTGTTGAGGTGATGTAGCACGTTGATTAATTTGCAAATACTGAACCACACTTGCATTCTAGAAATAAATCCCCCTTGGTCATGGTGAATACTTTTTTAACATGTTGTTGCATTATATTTGCTAATATTTTGTTGAATATTTTTACATCTATGTTTACCAGAGATATTAGTCAATAGTTCTCTTTTTGTGTGGTTTCATGTCTTGGTTTTGGCCTCATAGAATGAATTTGGAAGCTTTCCTTCCTCTTCTACTTTTTAGAATAGTTTGAGAAGAATAAGTATTTACTGTTCTTTAAATGTTTGATAGAATTCACATGTTAAGCCATCTATTCCTTGATTTTTGTTTGTTAGGAGTTTTTTGATTACTGATTCAATCTCCTTGCTGGTAATAGGTGTGGTCAAATTTTCTATTTCTTACTGACTCAGTGTTGGTAGGTTATACGTTTCTAGGAATTTATTCATTTCATCTAAGTTGTCCAATTTGTTGACATATAATTTTTCATAAATTTCTCTTAAAATCTTTTGTATTTCTATGGTGTTGGTTGTTACTTGCCCTCTTTGATTTCTGATTTTATTTATTTGAGTCCACTCTCTTTTTTCTTTTGATGTATTTGACTAAAGTATCAATTTTATTGTTTTTAAAGAACCAGTTCCTGGTTTTATTGCTCTGCTCTATTGTTTTTTAGTTTCTATATTGTTTATTTCTGCTCTAATTTTGATTATTTACTTTCTTCTACTGGTTTTGGGTTTTGTCTTCTTCTTTAGCTCATTTAGATATAGTTTGGTTCCTTATGTGAGCTTTTCCTTACTTCTTGAGGTAGGCCTGTATTGCAATAAACTGCCATCTTAAGACACCTTGTGCTGCATCCTGTAGAATTTTACCACTGTGTTTTCTTTTGTTACCATGTATTTTTTATTTTCTCACTGATTTTGTATTTGACCCATTCATTGTTTAGTAGTACGATATTTAACTTCCATGTATTTGTGTACTTTCCACATATTTTCTTGTGATTAATTTCTAGATTCATAGTTTTGTGGTCATCAAACAAGCATGGCATGACCTCAATATTTTTTTAATTACTTGAGACTTTTTTGTGGCTTAATATGTGTCTATTCTGGACAATGTTCCATGTGCATTTGAAATGAAAGTATATTCTGCTATTTTAGGATGGAATGTTGTGTATATACCTGTCAGATCTATCCAGTCCAATGTGTCATTCAAAGCCACTGATATCTCATTGATTTTCTGTTTGGATGACCTATTCATTGATGTAAGTGAAGTGTTAAATTCCCCTACTATAATTGTATTACCATCAATTACTTTTTAATGTTTGTTATTAGCTGTTTTATGTATTTGAGTGCTTGCATGTTGGGTTCAAAAATATTTACAGTTATTTTATTTTCTTGTTGTTTTGTTTTGTTTATGATTATGCAGCATCCTTCGTAGTCTCTTGTTACGATCTTTGTTTTAAAGTGTATTTTGTCCAATATAAGTATCACTACCACAGCTTCGTTCTCTTTTCCATTTGCATGATATTTTCCATCCCTTCACTTTCAATATTCATGTCATTAGGTCTGAAATTATTCTGCTGTAGGCAGCATACAGACAGGCCTTGCTTTTTTATCCATTGTGTCACCCCATGCCTAGATTGGAGCATTTAGTCCATTTATGTTCAAAGTAACTATTAATATTGACCTTTTGCCATTTTCTTACTTTTTAGGGTTGTTTTTGTAGATCTTGTCTGCTCTTTTCTTCTCTTCCTCTCTTCTGTCACAGTTTGCTGGCTTTCCTTAGTGATATACTTGGATTTCTTTCTCTTTATTTTTTGCATATTATCCATTTTTGATTTGTGGTTACTATTAGGTTTATATATATCATCTTATGCATATAGCAGTTTATAGTAAGTTGGTAGTTGCTTGAGTTTGAACACCTTCTTTTTTTAAGTTTATTTATTTATTTTGAAAAAGAGAGTGAAAGCACATTTGCATGTGAGCAGGGAAGGGGCAGAGAGGGAGGGAGAGAGAGAATTCCAAGCTGGTTCTGTGCTGTCAGCACAGAGCCTGATGTGAGGCTCAAACCCACTAACTGTGAATCATGACCTGAGCCCAAACCAAGAGCTGGATGCTCAACCGACAGACACCTAAGTGCCCCTGAACCCATTCTTTACCACTCTCTGCCCTGTTCTACATTTTGGGTATATGGTGTCATACTTAATGTCCTTTAATTTTGTGAATCTCTTGACAGATTTTTATAAGCATACTTAATTTATTGTTCTTGTACTTCCTATTTTTTTTCTTCTACTTATTGTCTTTCCTTTCCATTTAAGGTGCCCTTTTTAACATTTCTTTTAGGACCTCTTTAGTGGTTATGAATTCTGTTAATTTTTTTTTTTTTTATGTCTGGGAAACTCTTTACCTCTCCTTCTATTCTGAATAACAGTCCTGCTGATAGAATATTCTTGTTTGCAAGATTTTTCTTTAAGAATTTTGAATATATGATACCACTTCCTTCTGGCCTGCCATGTTTCTGCTGAAAAATCAGCTGATAGCCTTATGGGGTTTCCCTTGTATATAACATTTTTCTATTTTCTTTCTGCTTTTAATATTCTGTCTCTATCACTACTTTTTGCCATTTTAATTACTATGTGTCTTGGTATGGACCTCCTTGGGCTGATTTTGTTGGGGATGTTTGTGCCTTCTAGATCTGTATTCTTATATTCTTCCCAGATTTGGGAAGTTTTTAGCTATATTTATTAAAATAGATTTTCTGCCCACTTCTGTCTCTCTTCTCCTTGTGATATCCTTGTAATGTGAATGTGACTATGGTTGATAGTGTTGCTGATTTCCCTTGGTCTATTTTAATTTCTTTTTTTTTCTGTCACTCCTGCTCAGCTTGATTGCTTTCCATAACTCTGCTTTTCAGGACACTGACGTATTCTTGTGTTTCCTCTAGTCTACTATTTATGCCCTCTAAGGTATTTTTAATTTCTGTTATTGTGTTCTTCATCTCGGATTGGCCATTTTTTATGTTTTCTATCTCTTTCTTGAGGGTCTCACTGAGATCCTACACTCTTTTCTCTAGTCGAGTAACTGTTTTTATGACATTGCTTTATGTTCTTTTTTCCATTCAAGCTTTTATTTAAAATCTAGTTAGTTAACATATAGTGCAATATTAGTTGCATGTAATGCAATCAGTACTTAGTGATTCATTATTTACATATAACACTCAGGTCTCATCACAAGTCCCCTCTTCAAAACCCATCACCAATTTAACCCATCCCCCTTAAAAGCTCCCATCCAGCAACTCTTAGTTTGTTTTCTTTAGGTAATGTTCTGTTCTATGGCTTCCCTCTCTCTTTTCTCCCCCTATGTTCATCTGTTACATTTCCTACATTTCACATATGAGTGAAATCATATGGTATTTGTCTTTCTCTGACTTCCTATACTCTCGACCTGCATCCGTGTCACTGCACATGGCAATATTTCATTATTTTGTAAGACTAGTATTCCATTGAATATATATATATATATGTATATATATATATATATATATATAGTATACATTGTATATATATATATATATATACATTGTATATATATATATATATATATATATACAATGTATATATATATATATATATATATATAGTACACACACACACACACACACACACCACAAGATCTTTATCCACCCATCAACTGATATACATTTGGGCTCTTTCCATACTTTGGCTATTGTTGATAATGCTGCTATAAACATTGGGGTATGTGTATCCTTTTGAGTCAGTATTTTTGTATCCTAAATGCCTAACACTTCAATTGTTGGATAGTAGTAGGTATGAATATATTTAACTTTTTGAAGAAACCCCATGCTGTTTTCCAGAGTGACAGCACCAGATAGCACTCTCACAAAGAGTGTAAGAGGAATCCCCATTTTCTGTATACTTGCCAACACCTATTTTTCCTGTGGTGTTAATTTTAGTCATTATTACAGGTGTAAGGTGGTCTGTCATTGTGGTTTTGATTTGTCTTGTCCTGATGATGAGTGACGCTCACCATCTTTTCATGTGTCTGTTAGCCATCCATATGTCTTCTTTGGAAAAATTACTATACATGTCTTCTGTCCATTTTTAACTAGATTATTTGTTTTTTGGGGTTTTGACTTTTATAAGTTCTTTATGTATTTTGGATACTAACCCTTTATCTGATATGTCATGTGCAAATATCTTCTCTCATTCTGTTAGTTGCCTTTTAGTTTTGTCAGTTGTTTTTTTTTTGTGGTAGTGCAGCTTTTTATCTTGATGAGGTCTCAATAGTTCATTTTTGCTTTTTTTCCCTTGTCTCCAGAGACAGGTCTAGTAAGAAATTGCTGTGGTCAAGGTCAAAGAGGTTGCTGTCTGTTTTCTTCTGTAGGATTTTGATAATTTCCTGTCTTACACTTAAGTCTTTCATCCATTTTGAGTTGACTTTTGTGTACATCGTAAGAAAGTGATCCAGGTTCATTCTTCTGCATGTTGCTGTCCAGTTTTCCCAACACCATTTGCTAAAAAGACTGTCTTTTTTCCATTGGATATTCTTTCCAGCTTTGTCTAAGATTAGTTGGCCATACATTTGTGGGTTTATTTCTGGGTTCTCTCTTCTATTCCATTGATCTACGTGTCTGTTTTTGTGCCAATACTATACTGTCTTGATGATTATAGCTTCATAATACAGCTTAACATCCGGAATTGTCATGCCTCCGGTTTTGGTTTTCTTTCTTTTTTATTTTTATTAACTTGTTTTATTTTTTATTTTTTTTTAAATTTACATCCATATTAGTTAGCATATAGTGCAACAATGATTTCAGGAGTAGATTCCTTATTGCCCCTTACCCATTTAGCCCAACCACCCTCCCACAACCCCTCCCGTAACTCTCAGTTTGTTCTCCATATTTATGAATCTCTTCTGTTTTGTCCCCCTCCCTGTTTTTATATTATTTTTGTTTCCCTTCCCTTATGTTCATATGTTTTGTCTCTTAAAGTCCTCATATGAGTGAAGTCATATGATTTTTGTCTTTCTCTGACTGACTAATTTCATTCAGCATAATACCCTCCAGTTCCATCCACATAGTGGTTTTCTTTTTCAACATTACTTTGGCTATTCAGGCTATTTTCTGGTTCCATACCTGTTTAGAATTGTTTGTTCTAGCTCTGTGAAGAATGCTGGTGTTATTTTAATAGGGATTGCATTGTATATGTAGATTGCTTTGGGTTGTATAGACATTTTAATATTTGTTCTTCTAATACAAGAGCATAGAATGTTTTTCCATTTGTTGTGTCTTCTTTAATTTCTTTCATACATTTTCTATAGTTTTCAGTGTACAGATCTTTTACCTCTTTGGTTAGGTTTATTCCTAGGTATCTTATGGTTTTTGGTACAATTGTAAATGGGATTGATCCCTTGATATCTTTGTTCTTTTTGCTGCATTATTGCTGTATAGAAATGCAGTCTATTTCTGTACACTGATTTTATATCCTGGCACTTTGCTGAATTCATATATCAGCTCTAGAAGTCTTTTGGTGTAGTCTTTTTGGTTTTCCATGTAAAGTATCATGTCATCTGCAAAGAATGAAAGTTTGACTTCTTCCTGGTTGCCTTGGATGCCTTTTATTTCTTTTTGTTGTCTGATTACTTAGGCTAGTACTTCCAACACTCTGTTAAACACCAAAGTGAGACTGGACATCCCTGTAGTGTTCCTGACCTGAGGGGGAAAGCTCTCAGTCTTTCCCCATTGAGGATGATACTAGCTGTGGGTCTTTCATATATGACTTTTGTGATATTGAGAAATATTCCCTCTATCCCTACTTTCTTGAATGCTTTTATCAAGAAAGGATGTTGTATTGTGTCAAATGCTTTTTCTGCATCTATTGACAGGGTCATATGTTTCTTATCCATTCTTATATTAATGTGATGTATCACATTGATCAATTTGCAAATGTTGATCCAGCCTTACATCTCAGGAATATATCCCACTTGATTGTGGTGAATAATTCTTTACAGGCCAATTTCCCTGATGAACATGGCTGCAAAAATTCTCAACAAGATACTAGCAACCTGAATCTAATAATATATTAATAACTTTTCTTATATAAGTATTGTTACTGTGGCTTTCTTTTGACATCCATTTGCGTGGTACATGTTTCACCATTCCCTCACTTTCAATCTGCAGGTGTCTTTGGGTCTAAAATCAGTCTTTGTAGGCAGCGTGTAAAGGTGTAATTTTTTTTATCCATTCTGACACCCTGTGTTATTTGATTGGAGCATTTAGTCTGTTTACATTCAGGGTAATTATTGATAGATATGAATTTAGTGCCATTTTATTACTTGTTTTTCATAGTTTCTGGAAATTTTCTCTGTTCCTTTCTAGTCTTTGTTGCTTTTGGTCTTTTTTTCCCCACTCAAAGAGTCTCCTTTAACATTTCTTGCAGGGCTGGTTTAGTGGTTATGAACTCCTTTAGTTCTTTTTGTCTGGGAAACTCTTTATATTTCCTTCTATTCTGAATATTACCCTTGCTGGATAGAATACTCTTTTTTTTTTTCATTCAGCACATTGAATATATCATACTACTCCCTTCTGGCCCAGCAATTTTCTGTGGAGAGTTCTGCTGCTAACCTTATTTTTTTCCCTCATAATTTAGTTGGTCTTTTCTCTTGTTGCTTTTAGGATTTTTTTATCTCTATATTTTCCAAATTTTACTACAACCTGTCTTGGTGTTGGCTTGCTTTGTTGATTTTAATGGAAATTCTCTGTGCCTCCTGAATTTAGAGGATGTCTGTTTCCTTACCCAGATTAGGGGAGCTTTCAGTTATAATTTCCTGAAATAAATCTTCCTCCCCCTTTTCTCTCTCTTCCTCTGGAACTGGTAATATATTTATGTTAATAGCTTTGATGGAGTCATTAAGTTCCATTGTTGTGATCCAAGATTTCTCTTTTGTTCAACTTTATTATTTTACATAATTCTATCTTCTATGTCACTTTTTCATCCCTCTGCTTCTTCCATCCTTGTGGTCATTACATACATTTGGTTTCAAATCTCAGTTATTGTATTTTTCATTTCAGCCTCATTGGTTTTATGCTCTTTTATCTCTTCAGTAAGCATATACCTGATGTCTTCTCCAGCCCAGCTAGTATCCTTATCATTGTTGCTTTAAATTCTGGACCAGGTATATTACTTATATCTGATTCAATTAGATCCCTGGCCATGATCTTTTATTGTTCTTTCTTTGGGGATAAATTCCTCCATCTTGGTGCTTTTTCTAGGTCTCTTCTTCTGTGTGTTAGGAAAGCCTGTTATTTTTCCTGCTTCTGAGAGTAATGGCTTTACGAAGAAGAGGTCATGTACTGCATAGGGCCTGATGCTTCAGGAAATGTCTCTAGTGTGCTACATGCACTCTGCTGCTGTGTTATGACTGCTCCATCCCTCAGGTCACTTGTATTCATAATTTTTCCTTTTCTGCAGTGAGGAGTGTTTAAACTTTGGTCAGAGTGTGGTGAATTTTAACTAGGTATGCTCTGTTCTGCTTGTTAAAAGAGACCTGATGCTATTTCCATTAGAACTGAATCCTTGCAGAACTCTGTTGTCAGTAGGTATGGTGCATGTGGGGTTTTCCGCTGGTCTTTTGTGGGAGAATCCCACTGCTTTTGTCCTTATACACACTTGACTGAGAAAAGCAGTACCAGTGGAGTGCAGAGGGGTGGGACTTGGTGTGAGAATGTAAGGCAGTTGGTGTTTGCACTGTGCTATTTACTGATGTTGATTTATGCTGAGGCACAGGAGAGGGAAATGGTGCTATCCAACCAAATCTCCTTTGTCCCTGGAGAGGAGAGCTCACACTTGCTGCTGTCAAGGAAGCCGCCCCAGAAGAGTGAATATTTTCCCCTTGTGCATCCAAGGAGTTTTTCAGATCATGGCTTTCACACTCCATGTTTGGGTTGCTTGCCTGCCTGGAGCAGTACAGTGCATTTTGTGCTCTATCCCATCTATGGCCAGCTGAATTTTAAAACCCCAAACATTAGGGATTTGGTGTGGCGGGGACCTGTGCTGATCTTCTGGTAGAGCGTCTTGCAACACTGGGATTGATACAATTTTGACCCAGAAGAGTATTCACACCAAAGCACAGGAGTGTGGAATTTGGAGCAAAGCACACAAAACAGCAAGTGTCTGGGTTAGTTGACCTCAGCAGGTGTCTGTACTTCTGTGTTGAGGGATGGGGGAGGAAAATGGCATCCACCAGCTCTTTCCTCCCTGGAGAGACAATGCCACCTCTCTCAGATGTGCTTCAAGAAGCGGGAAGAGTCTCACCCAGTGTGTCTTAGGTGATCCTCAGTTCATGCTGTGCTCCTGGGTTACCTGGCTCCCTTCTCCATAGAAGCACTGCCTCGCCCTCAAGGCTGTATATGATCCACGCCATGGAATTTTAAAACTTCAGTCTTTGAGTCTCACTGGTTGCAAAAACTCATGAAAATCAGTTCCTTTTATTTTCCTAGTCAACGGCTTTGAGGGAAGTGTTCTCCTAGTTATTTCCACTGTGTGTTCCTCTCTTACCTTTCTCTGTGACCAGGGCTCCCTTCCCCTCTGCAGTACCTGCCATCTGTTTCTTTCCCAACCCACATCTCTGCACCTCCTACCTTCTACAAAATGGTCCCTTCTCTCCTTCTAGTTGTGCAGTTTGTTCTGTCAGTCCTCAAATCAATTTCTTTGACATTCAGAATGATTTGATATTTCTCTAGCTGTATTCAGGTGAAGAGGCAAACCTAGGGTCCTACTGCTCTGCCATCTTAGCTCCTCCATGATCATTGCTTTAAATTCTCTATCAGCCATATTACTTATCTCCATTTTATTGAGGTGTCATATGTAATTTTCTCCTGTTCTTTCATTTGGGACATATTTCTGTGTCCCCACTTTGTCTAACTCTCTGTTTCTGTTTCTATGTATTAGGACTTCAACTACATCTCCTTCCCTTGAAAGTAGTGGACTTTTGAAGAAGAAGTCTTGTATTCTCTTCAGGTAAAATGTCCCCTTTTCGCCAAAACCTGGCTCTTCAGGAGTGTCTATTATGTGTGTTGCATGTGGCCTACTATTGTAGTTGAGTTGTGTTTGCCTTTTGTCTAGTCATGTGCAATGGCTCTCTTGGCCTATTTTTGGTAGGGTTTGGTCCCTGTGTTGTTAGTGGGTGAGTCTAGAGTCACCCTGGCCTTGAGTTGAGTCAGATGAGGCATTTGCTAAAGATGCAATACCATGGATCTACAGGGCACTTTCCCTGTGCTTTCTCTTGAGCTTTCATTGGTGAGTGGCACCTGCAGTCAGACCTGATGATTCCTTCCATCCCACTACTGGGGCTGCAGTTGGACTATTGGGTGTGGTTATATTCTCTTCTCCCTGGGGTAGGAGTCACTTTTTAGAGCTGATGGCCTTTTGGGGGCTATTTGCACACTCCCAGGCTTCTGGTACTGTTTTCATGGGCTCTGGCCAAGGGCAATTGGTGGGGACAGGTCTGTATCAGAACACAGGGGTTGAGAGGTATGGTGCTAGCAAGGTCTGTATTGGTCTGTGGGAGGGTACCTGCAACTACCTGGGACAATTCCTGCTGAGGCCAGACATGTTAGAGGGGACAGGTATGCAGAAGTGTGCCAGGGCAGGTCACTGTTATCAAGCTTGGTGGAACGTTTTGGCACTACCCTGGCCTCCACAGGTTTCTGTGTATCTAGGCTAGGGAATGGTGTAGGTAAATGGTGCCTGCTAGCTCTTTTGTTCTTGGGTAAGTCTTACAAAGATACCTGCCCCTCCAACACAGATACAAATAAAATCTTTCTGTATCCTCCAGGCATTTTTCAAATTGCTGCTTCTATGCTATATCTCAGTGGGGCTGTCTGCTGTGATGTCTCTTTAAGGGTGAGGACTCCACCCTTCCAGCTCTCCCAGAGCTGAGCTGCTGATTTTTAAGGTTCCAGGAGTTGAGCTTCACTGATTGTGAGGACTTTCTGGTTTTCAGAGCCAAATGTTTTGGGAATGTCTCTCCCCTATGCAGGTCAACTGTGCCTAGGGTGACTGGTTTTGGGGTCTGGTCCTCTTCCCTACCTAAGTCCACCACATCCCTACCTTCTGAGGACAGTCCTGGGAGTCCATTTGGTTCCTGACTGTGTCTCCACCCTTTTTACTCTTTTCAACATGGCCTCTACATTTAGCTGTGGAGAGTTAGTCATGTAAGTCTTCAGGTCATTTTCTGGGTTATTTGCACTGATGTGGCTATTATGTAGTTGTATCCATGGGATGAGGTGAGCTTAGGACCCTCCTATTCTGCTGTCTTACCCAGAAGTCACCTATTGTTATAAATTATTTTTTTAATTATTTAAAATTAAGTTAGTTAACATATAGTACAATATTGGTTTCAGGAGTACAATCCAGTGATTCATCACTTACATACAATACCCAATGCTCCTCACAACAAGTGCCCTCCTTAATACCAATCATCCATCTAGTCCATCTCCCGTCCACCTCCTTATATGCTCTGATACAGGGTCTTTGGCCCATTTTAAAAAATATTTATTTAAATTCAAGTTAGCTAACGCATAGTGTAGTATTGGTTTCAGGGGTAGAACCCAGTGATTCATCACTTACATATAACACCAAGTGCTCATCCCAACAAGTGCCCTACTTAACTCCCATCATCCATTTAGCCCCTACACATACCCACCTCCCCTCCAACAACCTTAAGTTTATTCTGTGTATTTAAGAGTCTCTTATGGTTTGCCTCCCTCTCTGTTTTTATCTTATTTTTCCTTCCCTTCCCCTATGTTCCTTTGTTTTGTTTCTTAACTTCCACATATGAGTGAAATCATATGGTATCTATTTCTCTGACTGACTTATTTTGCTTAGCACAATACACTCTAGTTCCATCCTCCATCCACATTGTTACAAATGGCAAGATTTCATTCTTTTTGATTGCTGAGTAAAATTTCATCATATATATATATATATACAATTTTTTTTTCTATTTTTTTAAGGTTTATTCATTTTTCAGAGACAGAGAGACAGAGCGTGAGTGTGGGAGGGGCAGAGAGAGAGGGAGACACAGATTCTGAAACAGGCTCCAGGCTCTGAGCTGTCAGCACACAGCCCGATGCAGGGCCCGAACTCATGGATGGCGAGATCATGACCTGAGCTGAAGTCGGATGCTTAACCAACTGAGCCATCCAGGCGCCCCTATATACCACATCTTCTTTATCCATTCATCAGTCAATGGATATTTGGGCTGTTTCCATAATTTGGCTATTGTTGATAGGGTGCATATGATCTCTTTGAATCGTCATTTTTGTATCCTTTGGATAAACAACTAATAGTGCAATTTCTGGGTTGTAGGGTAGTTCTATTTTTCACTTTTTGAGGGACCTCCATACTGTTTTCCTGAGTGGCTGCACCAGTTTGCACTCCACCAACAGTGCATAAGAGTTCCCCTTTCTCTGCATCCTCAACAACATCTGTTGTTTCCTGAGTTGTTAATTTTAGCTATTCTGACAGTTGTGCAGTGGTATCTCATCGTGGTTTTGATTGTATCTCTCTGATGATGAGTGATGTTGAGCATCTTTTCATGTGTCTGTTAGCCATACAGATGTCTTCTTTAAAAAAGTGTCAGTTCTTATCTTCTACCCGTTTCTTCACTGGATTATTTGTTCTTTTGGGTGTTGAGTTTGATAACATTCTTTATAGATTTTGAATACTAACCCTTTGTCTGATATTTCATTTGCAAATATCTTCTCCCATTCCATTGGTTGCCTTTTAGTTTTGTTGATTGTTTATTTCGCTCAGGTTTTTGGCCCACTTCTAATAAGTTTTTTTTTCTTATTGTTGAATTTTAAGTGTTGTTTGTATATTTTGGTTAATAATCTCTTATCATATGTGTTTTTTGTAAAAAGTTTTACCCAGTCTGTGGCTTATCTTCCAATTCTCTTGACATTGACTTTCACAGAGAAGAAGTTTAAAAATTTTAATCAAGTCCAATTGATCTATTATTTTTTTCATGGATTATATCTTTGTTAAATATAAAAAAAAGTCATCACTATATCCTAGGACATCTAGGTTTTCTCCTGTGTTCTTCTAGGAGTTTTGTAGTGTTGCATTTTACATTTATGCTTATAATCCAATTTGAGTTAATTTTGGTGAAGAATGTAAGTTTGGTGTCGATTTTTTTTTCCTTTTCGGTGTCCAGTTGTTAGCAAAATTTGTTGAAAAGACTATCTTTTCTCCGTGGTACAGCCTTCACTCACTCGTAAAAAGTGCGTTGACTCTATTTATGTGGGTCTATTTGGGGGCTGTATATTCTGTCCCATTTATCTATTTGTCTATTCATTTACCAATACCACATTCTCCTGATTACTATGACTTTATAATAATTCGGGAAGTCAGATAGTGTCGGTGTTCCAACTTTGTCCATCTCCAATAGTGTTTACTATTCTGGATTTTTTACCTCTCCATATTTTCTTTAGATTCAATTTGTCAATATTCACAATATCCCTTGTTGAAATTTTGAATGTATAGATCAGGTTGGAAAAACTAAAATCTTGACAATATTTAATCTTCCTATCCATAAGCATGGAATATCTATAAATTTTTTTAGTCCTTTAATTTCTTTCATTAGAGTTTGAAGTTTTCCTCATTTAGATATATATGTTACTTTTTAAAACATTTGTACCTAACTGTATACTTTTTTGGGTAGTAGTATTAAACAGTAATGTGTTTTTAATTTTTAAGTGGTTTTTCATTGCTGGTATGTTAAAAATATACTGATTTTTGTATATTAACCTTGTATACTCCAACTTTGCTATAATCACTTATTAGTTTTAGTTTTTCATTGATTCTTTCAGATTTTGTACATAGATGATCAAGTCAACAGCAAAGACTGTTTCATTTATTCCCTCCAAATCTGTATGTATTTTCTTTTCTTTTCTTGCCTTCTTAGCTAAGATTTCTATTATGATAATAAAAATAGAGTAGTAAGAGGGGCCATTATTGCCTTGTTGCTGATATTAGTGAGAAAGTTTCAAGTCTCTCACCATTAAGTATGATGTTATCTGTAGGTTTTATATAAGTGTTCTTTATTAAGTTGAGGATGTGCCCTCTCTTCCTAGTTTGCTGAGAGGTTTTAACCAGTATAAGTTTTGCATGTTGTTAAATGCTTTTTCTGCATGTATTGGTGTGATTATGTAATCCGTCTGTGTAGTCTGTTGATATGGATTGCATTAATTAATTTTCAAATGTTGAACCAGAGTTGCATACTGGGATAAATCATACTTGGTAATGATATATAATTACTCCTGTACATTATTTGATCTGATGTGGTAATATTTGGTTGAGGATTTTTTCACTATGTTAATGAGAGCTATTGGTCTATATATATATTTTTTGTAATGTTTTTGTTAGATTTTACTATTAATGCTGGCCTCATACAGTAAGTTAAGAAGTATCATCTTCCTCTAACTTCTGAAATAAATTGTGAAGAATTCACACAATCTCTTCCTTAGATATTCGGTAGAATTAATGTAAATCCATTTCGGCCTGGTGCTCTATTTTGGAAGTTTATTAATTAATGATTTGTTGTTTCATAGATATAAGGCTTCTCAATTTGTCTATTTCTTCTTGTGTGAGTTTTGGCAGATTGTGTCTTTCAAGGAATGGTCCATTTTATCTAGGTTACAAAACTTTTGAATATAGAGTTCTTCATAGTATTCCTATATTATTCTTTTAATGTCCATGAGTCTGTAGTTGTGCCTTCTTTTATTTCGGATATTAGCAAATTGTATCATCTCTTTTTTTGTTAGTTAGCCTGCTTAGAGACTTAAGATATTACTGTTTTTTCCAAAGTACCAGATTTTTGTTTCATTGATTTTCTCTATTAATTTCCCATTTTCAATTTAATTGATTTCTGTTGCAATTTTCATTATTTCTTTTTTCCTGCCTACTTTGAATTCAATTTACCATTCTTTATCTGAGGGAAAATTATTGATTTTAGATCTTTTTTCTTTTCTAATATGTACATATTCAATGTCATAATTTCCCTGTAAATAATGTTTTTACTGCATCCCTCAAATATCTATAAATCGTATTTTTATTTTCATTTATTTAAAAATATTTTTAAATTTCTCTTAAATTTTTTGTTTGACCCATGTTTTTTTAGAAGCGCTTTGTTTAACCTGCAAGTATATCGAGATTTTCCAACTTCTTATTGAGATTTCCAATATTTTTTTGCTATTGATTTCTTCTTTAATTCTATTGTTGTTTGAGAGCATAATTGTGTGCTTTTGATTCTTTTAAATTTGTTAATGTGTGTTTTATGGCCCCAAAAGTGATCTATCTTGCCTTGAGATCCATGTAATCTTGAGAAAAATGTGTATTCTGCTATTGCTGGATGAAGTAGTCTATAAATGCTAATTATATCCAGTTGATTGATACTGCTGTTGAGTTCAGCTGTGTCTTTATCAATTTTCTGCATTTTAGATTTGTCCAATTTCTGATAGAGGGGAATTGAAGTTTCCAACTATAATAGTGGGTTCATCTGTATTTTTGCAGTTCTGTGTTGCCTCACAGATTCTGATGCTTTGTTAGATGCATACACATTAAGAACTGTCAGATTTTCTTAGGGCATTGACCTAATTATCATTATGTAATACCCCTTAGGATCTTTGAAAATTTCCCTTCCTTTGGAATCAGTTATGTCTAAAACTAGTACATGTACTTTAACTTTCTTTTGATTAATGTTACATTGTAGATCTTTCTCCATTCCTTTACGTTTAATGTATACGTGTCTTTATATTTAAAATGGATTTTTTGTAAACAATGATAGGGTTCAGGATACACTACTGAAAAGTGTGGCATCATGCATTTTGAATATTTTGAACTGAAGGAATTTGAGAAAACCAAAGAAGCAGGAAGGTCACTTTGACCTTCTTCCCACACTTTTCCTACAAACAGGTCATAAAACCTTCAGGTGAAAAATGCCCTTCATATACGCAGAGGATAGGAGCATCCTTATCTTAGAAGATAAAGATAAAGGGATGCCAAGAAGAATCCTAACAAACATGATTTGCTAAGTTTCTACCATTTTAATGCACTTACCTCATACTTTTTAACCTATCATATTTCTACATGAATGTCCACTTTTTATCAAAACTTGCATAAAAATATCGAAGCCTGTTTCTTAATCTTCATTTCCTTAAGAAGGCTCCCACATCTCATAAAATTTATATTAATTAAATTTTAATGCTTTCCTCTTGTTAGTCTTTTTTTGTCAAATTAATTTTAAGGTCCATCCATAGTACCTAGGAGTGTCAAGGAAATACTTTTTCTCCCCTACAACTACATATACTTGGATATTGTTTTTTGATACATTCTGAAAATCTCTGTATTCTAATTGGTGTACTTAAACCACTAACATTTAAAGTGATTATTGATATAGGTGGCTTAGGATCCACTTTACTATTTGCTATTTTCTATTTATTGTTCTTGTTATTTTTTCTTGTTTGTCTTGTACTCTTTTGCCACTTATGGTTTTAATTTACTCTACTTTTCTTCTTTCTTCATATATTAATTTTTTAAATTTTAAATTACTAGTTGCCATGGTGCTTGCAAAATACATTTCTAAGTATTCCAAATCCACTTTTAAGTACTATTATACAATTTCATGAGTAGTGTGCCTGATAATGAAAAAAAATTAATTTTCCCTCCCATCCTTTATGTCATTGCTGTTATTCATTTCTCTTATACATATGCCATATATCAAATACATTGCTGCTATTGTCATTATTTATTTAAGTTTTATTTAAATTCCAGTTACTTACCATGTACTGTAATATTAGTTTCAGGAGTAGAATTTAGTGACTCGTCACTTGCATACAATACTTCATGCTCATCACCACAATTGCCCTGCTTAATACCCATCACCCTGCCCACCTCCCCTCCAGCAACCTTCAATTTGTTCTCTTTAGTTAAGACTTTATTATATGGTTTGTATCTCTCCCCCCCCCAGATAATCTGTTTTGTTTCTTAAATTCCTCATATGAGTGAAACCATGTCGTATTTGTCTTTTTCTGACTTATTTTGCTTAGCATAATACACTCTAACTCCATAAACATTGTTGCCAATGGCAAGATTTCATTATTTTTTTTATGGCTGAGTTAAAAAGTTTTATGGCTTTTTTAATATGTATATAATATATATATAAATATATATTAAATATATTAAATATATATTAAATATATCTGATATATTTTAAATAAATTTAAATATATATTAAATATATTAAGTATATATATTTATATATATATATGCTATAAATATCAGAGTGCATATGACCCTTTTAATCAGTATTTTTGCATCCTTTATGTAAATACCTACCAGTGCAATTGCTGGATAGTAGAGGAGTTCTATTTTGAACTTTTTTGAGAAACCTCTATACTGTTTTCCAGAGTGGCTACACCAGTTTGCATTCCCACCAACAGTGCAAGAAGTTTCTTTTTTCTCCACATCCTTGCCAACACCTGTTGTTTCTTATGTTGTTGATTTTAGCCATTCTGAGAGGTGTGGAGTGATATCTCATTGTATTTTTTGGTTTGAATTTCCCGACGATGAGTGATGTTGAGCATGTTTCATGTCTGTTAGCCATCTCTATGTCTTCTTTAGAAAAGTGCTTGTTCATATCTTTTGCCATTTCTTAATGGGATTTGTTTTTTGGGGGGAATATCAAATCTGATAAATTCTTTATACATTTTGGATACTAACCTTTTGTCATATATGTCACTTGCAAACATCTTCTCCCATCCTGAAGGTTGTCTTTTAGTTTTGTTGATTGTTTCCTTCACTGTGCAAAAGATTTTAAATTGATGAAGTCCCAATAGTTAATTTTTGCTTTTGTTTCCCTTGCCTCAGGAGGTATATGTAGTAAGAAGTTGCAATGGCCAACGTCAAAGAGGTTGCTGCCTGTGTTCTCCTCTAGGGTTTTGATGGTTTTCTGTCTCACATTTAGATATTTCCTCCATTTTGAATTTATTTTTGTGTATGGTGTAAGAAAATGGTCCAGTTTCATCCTTCTGCATGTTGTTGTCCAGTTTACCCAACACTGTTTATTGAAGAGACTATCTGTTTTCCATTGGATATGCTTTCCATCTTTGTCAAAGATTAGCTGACCAAATAGTTTTGGGTCCATTTCTGGGTTTTCTATTCTGTACCACTGATCTATGTGTATATTTTTGTGCCAGTACCATACTGTGTAGATCAGTACAGCTTTTTAGTAGGACTTAAAGTCCAGAATTGTGATACTTTCAGCTTGGGTTTTCTTTTTAAAGATTGCTTTGTCTATTTGGGATCTTTTGTGGTTCCACACAAATTTTAGGATTGTTTGTTCTAGCTCTGTGAAAAATGCTGGTGGTATTTTGATAGTGATTGCATTAAATGTGTAGATTGTGGGGCTCCAGGGTGGCTCAGTTTGTTAAGCATCCTATTTCATCTAGGTCATGATCTTATGGTTCATGAATTCGAGTCCTGCATTGGGTTCTCCGTTGACAGTGTGGAGATTCTCACTTGGGATTCTCGTTCTCTCCTCTCTCTCTTCCCATTCCCTGCTCACGTTCTTTCTCTCTCTCAAAATGAATAAATAAAAAACTTAAAAAAATAAATGTGTACATTGCTTTGGGTAGTATAGACATTTTAACAATATTTATTCTTCCAATTCATGAGCATGGTATGTGTTTCCATTTTTCTGTGTCCTCTTCAACTTTTTTCATATGAGTTCTATAGTTTTCAGAGGCACCTGGGTGGCTCAGTCAGTTATGCATCCAACTCTTGATCTTAGCCAAGTCACAATCTCATGGTTCGTGAGATTGAGCCCTTTGTTGGGCTCTGCACTGACATCGTGGAGCCTGCTTGGCATTCTCTCCCTCCCTCTCTCTCTCTCTCTGCCTCTCTCCCGCCCATGCACTTTCTCTCTCTATTTCAAAATGAAGAAATAAACTTAAAAAATGGGGGAATTCTATAGTTTTCAAGAGTACAGATCTTATACCACTTTGGTTAGGTTTATTCCGAGGTATCTTATGGTTTTTGTAAATGGAATCAATTCCTTGATTTGTCTTATGCTTTATTATTTGTGCATAGAAATGCAACTGATTTATGTACATTGATCTTACATCCTGTGACATTTCTGAATTCATGTATCAGTTCTAGCTATTATTTTGGTGGGGTGTTGGGTTTCCTACATAGAGTACCATACCATCTGTGAATAGTGAAAGTTTACTTTCTTCCTTGCCAATTCGGATGCTTTTTATTTCTTTTTGTTGTCTGATAGGTGAGATTAGGATTTCCAGTACTAACTTAAATAACAGTAGTGAGAGTGGACATTCTTGTCTTTTTCCTGACTGTAGAGGAAAAGCTCTCAGTTTTTGCTCATTGAAGATTATATTAGATGTGGGTCTTTCATATATGACCTTTATGATGCTGAGATATATTGTGGTCTCTATATCCCTGCTTTGTTGAGGGTTTTTATCAAGAATGGATGCTGTATTTTGACAAATGTGTTTTCTGCATCTATTGAGAGGATCATATGGTTCTTATCCTTTTTTTTTAAATTAATGTGGTGAATTACATTGATTGATTTGCCAATACTGAACCACACTTTTAGCCTAAGAATAAATCTCATTTGATCATGGTGAATGATTATTTTAATGTATTGTTGGATTCAATTTGCTAGTATTTTGCTGAGAATTTTTGCATCCATGTTCATCAGAAATATTGGCCCGTAATTCTTTTTTAGTGGGGTCTTTGTCTGATATTGTAATCAAGGCAATGCTGGTCTTCTAGAATGAGTTTGGAAAAATTTATTCCATTTCTACTTTTTGGGAAAGTTTTAGAGGAATAGGTGTTAACTCTTCTTAAATGTTTGGTAAAATTCCCCTGCGAAGCCATCTAGCCCTGAACTTTTGTTTGCTGGGAGATTTTGATTACTGATTCAATTTCTTTGCTGGTTATCAGTATGTTCAAGTTTTCTATTTCTTCCTGTTTCAGTTGTTTTTTACATTTTTAATGTATATTTATTTTTGAGAGAGAGAGAGAGAGAGAGTATGAGAATGAGAATGAGCATGAGCATGAGCAGGAGAAGGGCAGAGAGAGAAACACACAGAATCCGAAGCGGGCTCCAGGCTCTAAGCCATCATCACAGAGTCCGATGTGGAGCTTGAACCCATGAGCTATGAGATCACTACCTGAGCTGAATAAGTCAGACACTTAATGAACTGAGGTGCCCCTTCCTGTTTCTGCTTTATATGTTTGTAGGAATTTATCCATTCTTCTAAATTGTCCAGTTTTTTGGCAAATATTTTTTTCATAATATTATAAATATTTGTATTGCTGTGGTGTTGGTTGTGATCTCTCCTCTCTAATTCATGATTTTATTTATTTGGGTCCGTTTTCTTTTTGATAATCTGGCTGAGGGTTTATCAATTTTATCAATTCTTTTAAAGAACAACTTCCTGGTTTCATTGAACTGTTCTACTGTTTTGGAGGAGTTGTTTTATTTTGTATATTATTTATTTCTGCTCTAATATTTATTATTTCCTTCCTTCTGCTGGCTTTAGGCTTTATTTATTGTTCCTTTTCTAGCTCATATAGGTGTATGGTTAGATTGTGTATTTGAGACTTTTCTTGCTGCCAGATGTAAGCCTGTATTGTTATATACTTCCCTGTTATGACAGCTTTTGCTGCCTCCCAAATGTTTTGGACTTTCATGTTCATTATCACTTATTTCCATGTATTGTTTTATTTATTATTTAATTTTCTGGTTGTCCAATTCATTCTTTATTAGGATTTTCTTTAATATCCTTGTATTTGTGGTCTTTCCAAGTTTTTACTTGTGGTTGACTTCAAGTTCCATTGCATTGTGGTTGGAAAATATGCATGGTATGATCTCAATCTTTTTGTACTTCTCTGAGCCAATCTGTGACCCAATATATCATCTCTGCTGGAGAATGTCACATGTGGACTTGAAAAGAATGTGTATTCTGCTGCTTTAGGATGAAATGGTCTTAATATATGTTAAGTCCATCTGGTCCTGTGTGTCATTAAAAGCCATTGTTTCCTTGATGATTTCCGCTTAGATGATGTGTCCATTGATGTACATGAGGTGTTAAAGTCCCTTAATTGTATTATTAATAAGGAGTTCCTTTATGTTTTCTATTTTTTTAATATTTTGGTTCTTTTAAATGGGGCCATAAATATTTACAACTATTAGATCTTCTTATTAGATGGACCCTTTTATTTATTATATAGTTCCCTTCTTTATCTCTCTCTCTCTTTTTTTTTACAGTCTTTGGTTGAAAATCTAGTTTGTATGATAAAAGTATGGCTACTCCATACGTTTCTTTTGACATCCATTAGCATGATAAATAGTTTTCTATTCCCCCTCTTTCAATCTGCAGGTGTCTTTAAGTCTAAAATGAGTCTTTTGTAGGCATCATATTGATGGGTCTTGATTTTTTTAATCCATTCTAACACCCTATGTCTTTTGATTGTAGCATTTATTTCATTTACATTTGAGTTATTATTGATAGATATGAATTTAGTGCCGTTGTATTACTTGGCAAGTCATTTCTGGAGATTTTCTCTGTTCCTTTGTAGTCTTTGTCACTTTTGGTTTTTCTCTCTTGCTCTACTTTCTTCCAGGCTAGTTTAGAGGTCACTCTTAGTTTTCGTTTGGGAAACTCTATGTCTCCTGTTCTGAATTATACCCTTGGTGGTTACAGTATTCTTGGCTGCAGATTTTTCCCATTCACCATACTTAATATATCATGCCACTCCCTTTGCTCTTCTAAGTTTCTGTGGAGAGATTTGCTGCTAACCTTATCTGTTTTTCCTTGTAAATTAGGGACTTCCTTTTCTCTTGCCACTTTTGGGATTTTTTCTTTGTCTCTATATTTTGCAAATTTAATCACAATATGTCTTGGTCTTGGCCTGCTTTTGTTGATTTTGATGAGAGTTCTTTGTGCTTCCTGAATTTGGATGTCTGTTTCCTTCCCCAAATTAAGGAAGTTTTCAGGTATAATTTCGTCAAGTAAACTTTCTGCCCCTTTTGCTGTCTTCTCCTTATAGAATCCCTACAATATGAATGCGTTATGTTTTATGAAGTCCCTGAATTCCTTTTGTCTACTTTCATGATCCAATATTTTTATTTTCCTCTTTTCAACTTCTTTATTTTCCATAGTTTTATCTTCTATATCGCTTATTCATTTCTGTGCTTCTTCCATCCTTGTGGTCATTACCATCAGTAAGTTTCACATTTAGGTTACAGTATTTTTATTTCAGCCTTACTAGGTTTTAGGTCTTTTATCTCTGCAGTAAGGGACTCCCTTGTGTCGTCTATGACTTTCTCAATCCCAGCTAGTATCCTTATGATTTTTGCTTTAAATTCTGGATCAGGCATATTAGTTACATCTGTTTTAATTAGATCCCTTGCCATGATCTTTTCTTGTTCTTTCTTTTGGAATGAATACCTCCATCTTGGTGTTTTTTCTTCATCTCTGTCATCTTGTGTGTGTTAAGAAAGCCTTTTATGTTTTCTGTCCTGAGAGTAATGGCTTTATGAAGAAGAAGTCATATACTGTCCAGGGCCTGGCACTTCATGAAGTGTCTCTGGTGTATGCTGTGTGCACTCTGCTCTGCTCCTGTGTTATGACTGCTCTTTCCCTCAAGCCAGTCGTCTGCTGAGTTTCTCCTTGCCTTCAGTGCAGAGTGTTTGGTCCTTGACCAGAGTGTTGTGAGTTTTAAGTAGGTTTGCTCTATTCTGCTTGTTAAATGAGACTATGCTATTTCCACTAGAACTAAAATTTTGCAGAACTCTATTTTCAGCAGTTATTGTGAGTGTGGGATATTTGTACTATTCTGTGGGACTGTCCCACTGCTCTGGTTCTTAGGCACACTTGCCTGAGAAAGCAGCCCCTGAAGAATGCAGGTGGGCAGGACTTGGTGTAAGTGGTTTAGGCCTCCAGTGTTAGTGCTGTGCTGCTTACTGAGGGTAGTTTATGCTTAGGGGCAGAGGAAATAAAGGGCATCAGCCCCCTCCTGGTCCCTGGAGAGGGGTGTTCGTGCCCCTGGAAGTCCTCCCTGAAGAGCATACGATCTCCACCTCATGTATCCCAGGTGTCCCTCAGATTCCCTCCTTCACCCTGTCTATATCCAGGCCATCTGCCCACTCAGCCGCACAGTACACCTGTGTTCTATCCTATGCAGGCTTGCTGAGTTTTTAAACTCCAAATCATTGGGACCTGGCATGGCATGAACATGTGCTGGTCCTCTGGGGGAGCATCTCACAGCACTGGGACTGATGCAGGCTTGACCCAGAATGACAGCTGCACCAAATTACAGGGGTGTGGAGTTTGCAGAAAAATGTAGCCTAGCAAAAGACCAGTGTCCAGGTTAACTGCCCTCAGCAGGTGTCTCTGTGCCTATGCTAGGTGGTGGGGTGGGTAATGGTGCCTGCAGGTTCTTTTGTCTCCTGAGAGACAAATGCCACCTCTCCCAGATTTGCTCCAAGAAGGGGGAACTGTCTCTCCCAGTGTGTCCTATGGAGTCCTCAGATCACAATGTCTGCTACTGGGCTTCTGTGCTCCTTCTCCACAGGAGCACTGCAGTGCCCTCAGGGCTCCACATCAGCCACAAGCACACCTCTAAAACTCCAGTCTTTGAGTCCCACTGGTTGTAAAACTTCATGAAAATCAGCCCCTCTCATTTTCTAGTCAATGGCTTTGGGGAAGTGCTTGCCTCATGTGATCCCCTATGTGGATCTCTCTCTCTCTCTCTCTCTCTCTCTCTCTCTCTCTTCTCTCTTCTCTCTTCTCTCTTCTCCCTCCTCTATCCTCTCTCTCCATGACCAGTACTCCCTCTTCTCTACAGCACTCATGATCTGTTTCTCCCCAAAATCATGTCTCCACTCCTCCTACCTTCCACAAGGAAGGACTGAAATTCTAGGGCCCCTGGGATGCCCTAGAGCTTTTAACTCTCAGACTCATCCACATTGAACCTCCAACAAATTGTCTATTGCAATTTAGGTTTTTCTACCCTAATAGTGGTTCCTACAGATATTTCTGTTGGTGGGGTGTTCTGTTCTGAAGTTTTCATTTTCTGTGTCTGCCTGTTTGTCTCTCCAGTTTTAGGGTTAGCAGTTTTTCCTGTGGCTTCAATTCTCTGATGAATCTAAGATTTGTTGTTTTTTCAGCTTGTTCAGCCTTTTACTTGTTAGTATGGATTGGCAACGCCTAATCTCCTTACATGTTGGACATGAAACCAGAAGTCCCTCTATTAGAATTTCATCCTTTTTCCCCCCTCTTCTTGTGTAGTTTGTTCTGTCAGTCTTCAGATCAACTTCTTGGGTATTCTGAATGTTTTGGTATTCATGTAGCTGTTTTTTCAAACCAATTATGATAAGAAAAATAAATTTTCACTTATTCCTTCTCAGATGTTCTTCCTTTCTTTATCTAGATCTGGATTCCTGACCTGTATAATTTTCCTTCTCTCTGAAGACCTTTACTTACAAGCAAATCTATTGGCCACAGATTCCTTCAATTTTTGTTTGTTCAAAAGTCTTTATTTATTCTAGATTTTTTTAATGAATAATTTTGTAGAGCACAGATTTCTAGGTTGGTGTTTTTTTTTCTTACAGCACTTTAAATATTTAAGTCCACTCTTTTCTTGTTTCCATGGTTTTTCAGAACATATGAGATGTAATACTTACCTATGCTCCACTATGGAAATAATGTGGGCTCTTTCTGGCTTCTTTCAAGATTTTTTTTCATGTTCTCTTTATGTTGATTTTCTGTAATTTGAAAATGATATGCTTGGTTGTAGTTTTTTCTTTTCTTGGTATTTATCTTGCTTGGTGTTTTCTGAGTTTCCTGAGTCTATGATGATGTCTGACATTAAGTTGGAGGAAATTCTCAGTCATTATTGCTTAAAATATTGTTTCTGCTCCTTCTTCTTTTTTCTCTTTATGATATTCCCATTATGTATATGTTACATTTTTGTTGTTATCCCATAGTCCGTTATATATATATATATATATATATATATATATATATGTGTGTGTGTGTGTGTGTATTTCTCTGTGTTTTTTTTTCAGCCTTTTTAATATTTGCTTTTAAGTCTTAGAAGTTTCTTTATACATCCTCAAGGTCAGAGATTCTTCTCTCAGCTGTGTCTAGTCTACTTATGAGTCCAACCAAGGCATTCTTCATTTCTGTTACAGTGTTCTTTATTTCACACATTTATTTTTTATTCATTGTTGGAATTTCAATCTCTCTGCTTACATCACTTATTGGTTATTGCATATTATCTGCTTTTTCCATTAAAGCTTTTAGCATATTAATCATAGTTATTTTAAATTAACAGTTTGGGTAGTTCTAACATTTCTGCCATATCTGTCTCTGATAATGATCCTTGTTCTGTCTCTTCAAACTGTGTTTTTTGCCTCTTTGTATCACTTGTAATTTTTTGTTGAAAGGCGCACATAACATAGATGATGTAGAGGTGGAAGGAATTTGGGCAAATAGACTTTTAGTATTACGGTGGTATGAGTGTGTGTGTGTGCAGGTGTGTGTGTGTGTGTGTGTGTGTGTGTGTGTGTGTGTTTGTGTAGGGGCTATAATCTATAGTCTCTCAGTAATGTATGTCTTTGGTGATCCTGTGTCTCTAGACTGTGAACTTAACCAGTGCTTCTCAGGTTTATCTTTTTCTGGGTGGGACAGGATGTCTAAAGTGGGCTGGAGTTGGGCATTTCTCTTTCCTTAGGTAGGTATGCACTGATAAAACCCCAGCAAGTTAGGCTCTGGTAAAGTAGTTTCTCCTGAGGGCCAGCCTTGTTAATAAGAACAGAAAGTTCTAGTTGATTTTAAAATGTTTACTTTTCACCTCTCACTTCCAGTATTAGGAAGGTAATATTCTCTGACACTCACTGAAAACCTAGTAGAGTTCCTGGAGGTAAAATTCACAAAAGTGTGGAGGCCTCTCTCTGAATGGGATGCCCTGGAATTTTGAAAAAAAAAATTTAATGTTTATTTATTTTGGGGATAGAGGGGGAGGGGCAGAGAGAGGGAGACAGAGAATCCAAAGCAGGCTCCAGGCTCTGAGCTGTCAGCACAGAGCCCAATGTGGGGCTTGAATTCACAAACCATGAAATCATGACCTGAGCCAAAGTCAGATGCTTAACCAACTGAGCCACCCAGGCGCCCCTGGGATGCCCTAGAGCTTTTAACTCTCAGACTTGTCCACATTGAACCTCCAACAAATTGTCTATTACAATTTAGGTTTTTCTACCCTAATAGTGGTTCCTACAGATATTTCTGTTGGTGGGGTGTTCTGTTCTGAAGTTTTCATTTTCTGTGTCTGCCTGTTTGTCTCTCCAGTTTTAGGGTTAGCAGTTTTTCCTGTGGCTTCAATTCTCTGATGAATCTAAGATTTGTTGTTTTTTCAGCTTGTTCAGCCTTTTACTTGTTAGTATGGATTGGCAACTCCTAATCTCCTTACATGTTGGACATGAAACCAGAAGTCCCTCTATTAGAATTTCATTCATAAAATCCTTAAGTCTAGTTAACTGGAAGATTATTTCCTGATATTTCAAGCAAAGAGATGAGAATGGAGAATAAAGAACTGCAAGAAAGATGTAGGGATAAGCTCACGGGTCTCTTGAAAATAGCAGTGAGCTATGGGAACAGGGGAAGAAGCAGAGGTGGAGAAAAAGAAGATCAGGGAAGTTATGAGGGACAGTTTAGGAACTGGATGACCAATTTGGAAACCCACGGATGTGGTTGAGGATAAAAGTGACTAGAATGGGTTTAGAGAATATAAGGAAAGATATCTTATTGGATCTTAGGTGTCTATATTACTTTTTCTTGCTGAGATGGATGGTTGAAAAAATATGGGGTGGGATGTGGATAGACAGAATGCTGATTTGTTTTATGTGCATATGAATATAGTGAAGCTGAGGTGTCAGAAAGAAGCATCTCACATGCAGTAAGGACCCGAAATAGAGAAATGTTTGTATATCTAGTGTCTAACGTAGCTCCTGGAACTGAATGACTGCTCAATAAATATTTCCTGAATGGATGCATAAATAACTCTGCACAGTTTAATCAACACTTTTTGAAAAGTCCCTATAATAAAAATTAATTTGACAAAAAGGTTTATCTTTTATTTCTGTAAGATTTGTCAATGAAAATATAAAAATAAGCATCCCAGGATGCCTGGGTAGAAATCAGAATCTCAAATTCTAGACCATATAGGAATGCATTGCATCAGCAATCCTATTCATTTACTTTGCAATTAATTCAATTCAGTTTAGTTCCTCAATCTTTTTTCAAATCCCTCTCTTCAACTCCCATCCTCCTACTCCTTTTCTCCTCTTTCTTCATCTCTTTTCTCCTCTTTCTCTTCCCTCTTCTTATCTCCTCACTTCTCCCCCTTTTCTTCATCCTTTCCTCTCCCTTTCTTCATCTGTTCCTCATGGACCTTGAGGGAAGTAGTCATGGTGGGTACATACATGTGATGTTTCTGAGAGGGGGAAGGAAAGGGAAACAGGCAACAGGGATACAGTGAATTTCTGTAATAGAAGAGTGTAAGGGAACAATTTGGCTGGTGATACCTGGTGGTAGTGGAGGGTTGGAGGATATGTTTGAAAGCTTCCTTTACACAACATGCACATATTACTTACATTAAATGGTTTTTTGGGGTGAGATGACTGATGAAGATTATTCCAACCACTCCCAACAACGTTGGAGCTGCCACTGTAGGAGAATAATTTAGCAGTCTATTGCAATTATCCAGGCCAGATATTATAGCAGCTGGAACAAAAATAGCAGCAGAAAAGGGAGGAGAAGACAAATTGTAGAAAATGAGCTAATGAGAACTGCAGAACTCTCAGCACATAACTCTGCCTAAACCCCTGCACGAAGAGACTTTCTACGCCCCTAGGATGACTCCCAGCTCTCTGTTGATTCCAAACCTCCATTAAAGTGCCTGAGAAAGCTCAACACATCAAAGATAACTTACTGTTTGTTCTATACAGCCTGATGATAGGTCCCTCACCTATTTTTCTCAGATTATTGTAAAGGGCTTACAATTGTGAATATGTATCTCTTACAACTCAGAAGTGTCTTTTTCAAGGACTTGAAAGCCATCCCATTGAAATACAATAATCAGGAAGGATAGGGCTTTTGTTTTCAAGTCTCTGTGGGAAGATAGATCCCTGACTTTGATAACTGCCTGCTAACAAACAGCTTAATTGCATTTATACTGACCAACCTTTATAGATTTTCATTTTTCTGACTCAAATGAAGCCCAGTTCTTCCCCCTCCCTCATTGTCCTTTTAAAAGGCCCAGTTACCTCTGCACATATTGGAATGGAGCTCAGCTTTTCCTTCTACTGTCAGTAGTTACTGAATAAAATCTGTTTTCACTGCTTTAACTCAGACTCTGTTTATCTTTGACACTAAGCATGGCTTAGTTTCACTGTCTGGTATGGCCAGCAACGAATCTAATGAATCTATGGAGGGTTTTGGGACTCAGTCTTTCACCACACACACACAAAATTGAACAAATACTTGTTTGGGGGAAGCTGGTAAGAAGGAGGAAAATAGGGAGTGATAGGGCTAAGGAAGCTGTGATCAGAATGAAATAAGTATTTCATGAGGCATGGCAGCTGTGGTGAGAAGGGATCATATAGAACAGCAATTGGGGAAATCTGGAAGCAGATAGCACCCTGGTTCTATCCAGTTTCCTTTCCCTTCCTCCCTCCCTTCTGTCATTCTTTCTTTCCTTTCCTTTCTTATTAAGTAACATATACACGTGATATACCCATCTATATCTATATCTCTAGATATAGATAGATAGTACAAAAGGGCTTAAGATGAAAAGCAATAGTCCCCTCACTTCCTTTACCCTGCTCCTCTCCAGAAGCAACCCCTTTGAACTTTTTTGGCCATTTTATCTGGAGGTCTCTATGTCTAAATATATTATGTAAATACCTATCAATGTCCCTTCATCATCAATTTTAGACTTTATTGACTTCTTACTATGGTCAGTGAGAATTTATTTCCCTTCCACTTTTAAACAAGTTTGGAGATGAGTATGCTTTCTAGACTTCCCAATGAATACCTGGTCCCAGCAATAACTTTCATTGTGTGCATAGTATGTGAAAGACTTAGTTGTAATCACTTTGGATGTAATAAGTCATTTCATTACAAGCTCGGTTACAGGGACTAATAATAAAAAGAAGACAAAGACTTAAAAAGCAGGAAGACAAAAACGATGCTCGGCCTTCCTCACAGAAAAATGTTAAGGGTGAAATAGCAATTAAAACAGCAACAACAAAACAACATCAACAACAACAACAACACACACACGCTCTCTCTCACACACACACACACACACACACACACACACACACACACACACACACAAAGAAGCTAGCGTTGAAGAACTGAAATTGAAAACGTCTCCTTTAATTCTGCGTGGCAGGCCAGTTGGGCCAGGCCAGCCCACAAGGAAACAGCTTACAGGATGTTAGCTTCCCACCCGACTCAAGGCGGAGCGATAGCAGCTATGGCGACTGGCGGCGCTCTGTCTTTCTCCGCGCAGTATCTATGGTAGTCTTCCCAGTCCACCCGCCCCTTGGGTAGCAGCCCGTCACATGACGGGCTTTGGGATTACAGGAGGTGCCCACGTGATCCTGGCCTGCTGTCGGTGCCCGCGGTGAGGTACCTGGGCTCCTGAAGGGCGGGCGTTTAGGTCATAACTGCCGCTGCCGGCGGACGCTCTCGGGCGACCAGGGTCGGTAACGACAAGCCGGCGGGGACAGTCACTACTTAGTGCCTACCGCACGGGTCTGCTCTTTCTGCCACCTCCGCCGTCTCCACCTCTTTTCGGGTGAAGTCACGTTTGCGTTTCGAGACTTTGGGTCCTGAGGCCCAAACTCGACACGAGTCCCCACCACTCCTCTTTTTCACTCATCCTCCGTCTCTTCCTTTGCACCACCACATCATTTAGCCTTTGAACTGGCCAGCTAGGCTGTTCCTTGAGGCCAAGTTCAAGGCGGTTTAAAGTAACCGTGGGGAAAGCAGCCCCCCAGTGGACAAAGGCGGAGGCAAGAATAGAGCAGGCCTAGCGGCCACAGGCAATTAAAGTAGGCGACTGAGGGTGTGAACAGGAAAAAAGGAAAAAAAAAAAAAAAAAAGAAAAAGAGTACTGCGGTTTAGAAAGGACTGGAAAGGACTTGTTGCACGATGGAAGAATCTGACTCTGAGAGAAAGATGGAGAAAGAGAATCTGGGGCCAAGAATGGATCCTCCCATAGGGGAACCTGAAGGATCGCTAGGGTGGGTGAAGTTTATTATGTCAAACCTAGAATGGGGGTTCTAACTGAAGAAAATGTCATGAATTAGAACATCCCACCTATGATAAATTGCTTCGATTTACCAGTAAGGTTGATTGGTGTCATGCTTTTGGTGACAGGATAAACTGGAAAGAGGATCGATTGGTCGTTAACTGGGCAGAAACAACCCTTGGGATGGGCCTAATATTAGTCCTGAGGTTGAGGGAACTGTTCTAATTGAGAAGATAGTTTTGAGTTTCTTTGAATTATCAGTAAAGGAGATTTAACATCATCATGTTGAGGATAAGACGACTAGGGAGAAGGTTGGTATTTCCGGGGCAGAGATCAGTGGCTTGAGAGTACTTTCAGTGCATTTTTGTTCCTGAACTTGAGATTTCTATTGTATATACTTTGTGCATGTAATGAGTAAAATATGACTTGGAAGGACAGCTGACTAAACATACTTCCAGGTTTTAAAAATAGGCTAACTTAAAAATAATAGAGGACATTCAAATAGGACAGTATTGTTTCACTAAAGCACTTATATATGTTGCTTTGATAATTTTTTTTAAGATAATAAAAAATTAAATCTTGAATTTTATGGCTCATTTATATCACTAAATAAACCTTAGGAGCCGTCTCCTGAGCACTGTAATTAGGGGTTAGGGAACTTGAATCCAGTTTTATAATTTAGGAGAACAAGGACCTCTTTAACGGAGTTCCTGCACACAGCTGTACTCAGCTGTTGTGCTAAACATGTTCTTTTGCAACTCCACATTTATTTGTATTTTTTAAATTCCAATTTCTAAGGCAATGGATCCTGGAAACTGTCTTTTGGTTTATATCTGCAGGTGGGTGCTACCAAATACAGCCATGAAGAAAAAGGTAAGACATGTTAATTACATCAAATACATAAAAGTGAAGGTAAGAAGATATGATTCAGGAAATAAATTTGTGGTGTATATATATCATCTTTCCTGGACCATTTCAGGAATCTTCTACATTTTCTCTTTGACTCTTATCCCCTTCTCTGCTATCAGATTTAATTTTTCTAATATTTAAATCTAACTGGGTCATTCACATACTTCCCAAAGCCCATAGAATGAAATTCAAGTGACTTCATAGTATAGAATGCCCTTTAAAAATTTTCCTGACTAAACCAATCTGCCACACCTGTGCACCTTGTCATAGCTATACAGAATCTGTTTTTCTACAAATTACGAATTTGCATTTTGTGCAAGCCATACACAAACACTACACAGGCATCTTCCTGCACATTTTTGTGGAACCCAACGAACCCAACTTAAATGTTACCTCTATAATGTCTTATATGAGTTTTCCAAGTGGAATTGAACATTCCTTCCCTTGTGCTCTTATGGTACTGTGCCCCACCTGGGGGTTAGACAGAATCAATAAGGGCACAGTTCTGGAGCAAATTTCTGAAATTTGGGCTTTCAGTTTCTTCATTTGTAAAATGGTGATAATAATATGATCTATCTCATAGGGCTGTTATGAAGTTTAAATGAGTAAATGCATGTGTAGGCCTTAAGTTAGCACCTAACACCGTTAGCCTTGGTTACTCTTTCCTAAGCAGTTGAAGATTTCTTAAATTAAAAAACACAAGAAAAACACCATATTTACCCGTAACTTCATCCAATAATTCAGTTATATAATTCAGTTTGCTAAAGGAATGTTCTTAATGAGCCTGTCCAAAGTTGCTATTGGGGTAGCTTACTCTTGATTTTGGCTCAGTTTATGATCTCATGGTTCATGAGATGGAGCACTACATCTGTCTCTGCACTGATGGAATGTAGCCTGCTTGGAATTCTCTCTCTCTCTCTGCCCTCCCCCACTAGCACTCTCTCTTTCTTTCAAAATAAATAAATACACTTAAAAAAACTAAAGTTGCTGTCAATAAGGTTGGCTAAAAATACCAGAAATTTCTGTGTGATTAAGAATAAAACAAAGTAATTTTTCCAACAGCCTTAGACTGGCTTGTCAGTAACATTTTGTTAGATAAAGTTATGTAGCTAAATAGCTAGATTAGATTAAATTGAGTCTGAGTGCAATACACTTTTGTCAATACTCCCTACATTTGTAATTAGAAAATTTCATAAATTATTTAGGGTTGAAGATATAACCGTACCCCCTTCATTTGAAAAGCAAGGTAATTGGAACTATAGTCCATAAAGTTTAAAGTTTGAAAAGACTGAAAAGTTACCTTACCAAATTCCCTCCAGTGCAAGAATCTACAGTATCTTTGATAGGTGTTTTTCTGTCTTTGTTAGGTGCTGACTTTGATATGATGGCTATTCACCTTCATAAGTTCACCTTTTCCATTGGAAAGTTCTCATCATTAAAAACTTGCTAGGTTTATGTCTTTGTTTTGATAGCTTGGTCATTCTTTTGATGAACATATTTTAAGCGTCTGTTATATGTTACGCACTGGAGATACAAAGGGTATTCTCCCTGCTATTCAAGAACTCAGAGTCTTGTGAAAGACCAAAAAAATCCCAGATAACCGCAGTGCATTATGGTCTTTGCAATGCTCTACAAGTGCCATGGGAGGAAAGAGGTGAGATGCACCCAAGCCACCTTAGGACATTGAGATCAGAGAAGCTTCTTGAGGAGTTTATTACTGAACCAAGTCTTGAGAGATGAATGGAGCTTAGCTGAAGGAAGAAAAAGGAATGGAAAGTTATTGGCAGAGAATACAGCATGAAACAGAGACATAGATCTGGGCTGCCTGGAGTTCTGGGAGCAATCAAAGTGGATATAAGCAGTTCAGTTCAGTTCAGTATGGCTGGACTCTAAAAGTTCCAAGCCAGGAAGGTCAGGAGGTAATTACAGAGAAGTAGATAAGCCAGATCAAGGAAGGTCTTATATGTTGTTTAAGGACTTGATCTTGTAGGCCATGGGACACTTAAAAAGAAAAAATATACAGACTAATTAAAGAATAAAATCATAGAGTAAGTAGAAGGCATGAGATCAAGGGCAGAGGTGGAAAGGTTGACCTTAATCAGGAGGAGGAACTTTCAGTTACAATGAAATCCCCTGCCAGGTAGTTCAGTGCGTGAAGCATTAGATTATGAGTCAGGGTTTGATTTCCTCAAGTTGTTATTTCTCTAACATAGTTCTGAATATATGATAGTGTATAATGGTAGCATAATAAATTCATGCGATTATATTGCCAAGAGGATGTGTGATCCATGACTGGTAAGTGCCTGGTCCCTGGAATTTTAGGTATCTCTGTATTCACCATTGGTCAGGGAACTAGTTAGTTACAAGTATTTGCAGCAGGTTGTTGGTACTGTCACTTCAGTAAAACATCAAGTACAGGAGAGACATGGGTCCCTTTATACTTGATTTGCTCTAGATTTCTAACTTCATTGTTTTTTCTCACTTTGTCCTTAGGTGCTGTTGATGGGTAAAAGTGGGTCTGGTAAGACCAGTATGAGGTCTATTATCTTTGCAAATTATATTGCCAGAGACACACGTCGCCTTGGTGCAACAAGTAAGATGTTTTATCTTATTGTGAAATCAGGTGATCTTACCTATTAATAGTCTGCCTAAGGCACTTGATTGCAGTAAGTTAGGGATGCAGAGGTTGAGAGATTTGTTTTGGAGCATGTTTCTCCTTTGTTTTTCATTCCTTCTCAGAGGGGTGTGGCCTAATTCTGGTTACTACTACTTGCTCTCTTGGGAAGGTCCCTTCTAGGTTGCTTACCAAGTAGGATACCCTTGTCCAACTTGTTTTTTATCCTGCTGTTTCTTAAATAAACATAGGGACCCTTTTGTTTGATTATTTTTTCCTTTTTTGTAGGGGGTTGTTTTTATTATATAAAAGGAAATAACATGATAGCTATTAATAAGCATAACAATAAAATCTCTAAGACTTTTTTAAAGCTGTTAGTCTATAAAAGGTAAATTCTGGGTGGCGGGGGCTGTGGGCAGGAGGTTAGCTTGATGTGTATTCTCTGCTGCTTCTCTTCCTGGATATATATATAGATGTTCTCAATGGAGTTCCAGCTCTGACTTGAGATATGTTTCATTGCCCTTTTTTGTTTGAATGTTAAATCTGGCTTTGTAATATAGGCTAACTGGGCTGCTGTGGCTGCCAGTTCAGTGGATCTATGCTTCTGGAAGACCTCTTCTGTCTCTAGGTTGTAATGCCAATTTATTTTGCAACATCCAGGCATTTCTGGATTCTGCCATGGTCCTTGGCCTCTAAGTGATGAAAGCATTGCCCTACCTGGCTTTCAAAGATTCCTGATCTGGGTTTCTAGCATCTTGAACACTTTTAGGGACAAGTCACCCACTACTTCATAAGGTATCTCATTCTTGTTTCAAGAACCACAAACATTTTAAAACAGCTTATGTTCCACACCCTAGGATACAAAGAAGGATACCTCATTTTTGTTTATAAAGTACTGGGAGTATCATATATATATGTGTGTATATATATATATAGACACACACACACACACACACACACATACTGTCAAAATTGGAGCAGCCTTAAATTTTTTTTTAATGTTTATTTTTATTTTTGAGAGACAGAGAGACAGAGTAGGGGAGGGACAGAGAGAGAGGGAGACACAGAGTCTGTAGCAGGCTCCAGGCTCTGAGCTGTCAGCATGAGCCCAATGCGGGGCTCGAACTCACGAACCCTGAGATCATGACCTGAGCTGAAGTTGGTCGCTTAACCAACTGAGCCACCCAGGCACTCCTGGAGCAGCTTTAATAGTTAGAAAGCTATTTCTTAGTTAGAACCCTAAATCTATTTCCCTTTTGTTAGCTGGTCCTCTTTTTGTTCCTTTGTGTCTCTACAAATATTTGAGTATGATTAATGTCTCAATCTATCCTTGCTTCCCAAATCTTATCTACCTAAGTTAAATATCTCCAGTTCCTCCATATATTCCTCATTTGACATCATTTTGAAGCATTTTAAGGACTTGTTTGAATGTGTCTATGTTTTTCTTAAAGTGCTGAGACTTGAATATAGATGTGATCTGATCAGATCAGGGTAGGACTATTATATTTCTTATTCTGGGCATTGCACTGCTGTTAGCACAGTCTAGCCCCCTACTCTTATTTTTTGGAGTGGTTTTCATTATATTGAGTCATACTAAAAAAAAATCCTTTTCACATACATTGTTACTAAAACACATATCATCCTTTTGATTCTTGTGCAGCTAATATTTAAAATCTAAGAATAAATTCTTATATCTATTAAATTACTCAGTTTTGTTTGTTTTAGCCTTTATGTTCCTGTACCCACTGTTTGTTAACTGTGAAGTCCAGGATGAGTCATTATCTCTCAGGGCCTCAGTTTCCTTATCTGTAGAAAAAGGATCCAATACTGTTTTCATTTTATATGCTTATTATCTCATCTGTTCTGTTAGCTATTCTTCTTAGCTTGGTGCATTTTGTACATTTGATAAGCATCTCATCTAGTTTTCATCTAAGCCATTCCTCAAAAATTTTGGTCAGGACAAGGTCCTATGGCTTGTCATGCCTTGAGAGACTTCCTTTTAGAAAAGTACCTCTCCAGACTTCTTCATGTCTTGGTTTGCTAGATTTTAATTTGTTTCTATTCTCCCAAGTTAAATAACTGGACCTAATAATCATATGGTTTCAGTATATTAGAGGAAGCTGGTATTTATTATATGCTTTTTTATTTACTCTTTATATTAACTTCATTTTGATAGATGAACTAGAAGTTGAGCTTACTCAACTAGCAAGTGTTAGAACTTAAATATCATTATATGCTCCTGCTCTGTCCATTGTTCTATAGCCACCATGCCTGGGGAATTTCATTCTTTGTGTGTTTTAAATTATGTCCATTTTACTGAAGTACCTTTTTCTAGTCAATTAATATTTTTGTGTTTAGCTAATCAGCAGAGGTTGATTTACTACCCTAAGTCTAGTGAATAGTCATGCAACCCAAATTTCAAAACTATTCAAGCTACTTGAAATAGTTTTGAAGTAATCTAGCAGCAGCATTAAAAGGTTACAAACAGAATGTTGCAAATTATATGAACCCATATATTCAAGCAGTCCATTTATTCAACAAGTGCTTTTCTCGATCGTCCTGTGTGCCAGGCACTGTGAATGGGACAGGACACTTGTCCTTAAGAATATCTCAGGTGGGAGCTTTATTGATATACTTTGCTAGCAGTTACTATATTTCCTTAAAGGTAGTAAAATATGCTTTAAATAATTATGTTGGACTTAATGCTTGAATGTATCATTAGTTAATTTGTCATTGCTGAAGAAAAGTCTGGATTCTACTGCTAAACTTAAAGACTACTTGAAAATACATATAGTGCTTTGATTTTCACTTATTGGTTTTTTTATGCAGTTGCTGATTTTCTTTAAAAGTAGTAAAAGAGTACTTCTAAAATATTATGTCACCTTTAATGTTTTTCTAGCTTGTCATTGCTGAAAAAATCCAGTTTTATTTTGTTAAACTTAGAGCCTACTGTGTTTTAAACTTTGAGGTAAAGATACAGAATGGTGATATAATTAATTTATTAGAGGGCTATTAAAATGTGTTTGTTGGAATAGTAAACTTGTCAATAAAAATATAATTTTGAAGTATTTTAGTCACAAACACTGTTGACAGCTCCAAGATTTCTTACCTTCTCAAAATTCTGTTCCCTTGGCTTTTATTTAATGCTTTATTACCCTGGTTTTCTTCCTTTATCTTTAACTATCCCTACTCCTTTAAAAAATATTTTCTTCTTTCTGCCCCATAAGTGTATGTGATTTCCCAAAGCTCTCTTCTGGTTCTTTTCAGTTGCTCTTATGACAGCAGGACAGGAAGAATAGAAGTGGGAGGCAGAACGTAGGGGTTAGATCATAAAGTCTTATAACCCAAGTCAGGTAGTTTGAACTGAGGGTAGAGGGCAGCCCCTAGAGAATTTTAAACAGAAAAGTAACATCAGATTTTATTATTTTTAATTTTCAATTTTAATTACAAAAGTAATACGAAAAATTCAGGTATTATAGAAGTGTAGAAAGTCTACTCCTTCCCTCATCATCAGGCCTGCTTCCTAGGGACAACCACCATTAGTAGTTTGAAATTGTCCTTCTGGCCTTTTTTATTTTTCCTGGGTGTATACAATCATACATATACAGAAACTTTTTTTTTTCTTTTTAAAGAAGGATGGAGTAAAATCTGCATTTTGGAGAGACCATTATATCTAACATGGAGGAAAGATTGGACGGAGGCAAGGGTAGAAGCAGGTTGATAAATTAGGAAACTATTTTAGTAGACAAGGTAAGAGATGATGGGACCTTAACTTGGGTTAAAGTAGTGGTAGTGGATATAGTGAGGAGAAAATGAATTTGGGATATATTTAAGAGGTAGAGTTAATAGAACTTGCTGATAGGTTTGGGGGGAATAGTAGAGGAAAGGATGGATTCAAGGATAAAATTAAGGTTTTGGCTTAGGCAACTGGTTAAATTCACTGAGATGGAGAAGACTGAAAGAATAGATTTTGTAGGGAAAATGGTGAGATGAGTTATATTTGGATACACTGAGTTTGGGATACTTGTGCATTATTCAAGTGAAGATGTCCAATACATGTTTCAAAAAGGGAGAGGGACATCTATATTAAGAGATACACGTTTATGAGTTAACAGTATCCAAATGGTAAATAATAGAACTGGAATAGAAAGCTTGCCTGGGGGAAAAATCTAGAGAGAAAAGTAGGTTGCCAAAGGTGAAATCCTGAAGAACTCTAACATTTAAGGGACAGAAAGAAGAATAGGAGGATCTGCCAGAGAGGTTATAGGTATGATATCAGAGGCCAAGAGAAGAGAATTTCTTGAGAAGAGAGTAGTCAACAGTGTCATGCTGCAGAAAGTAAGACTAGGACTAAAAAGTCCACTGGATTTGATAATGGGGCCACTGGTCACTTGATGAGAACAATTTCTGATATGGGAGTAGAAACCAGATTTCTGTCCCATGTGCTTCATATCTAAACAGTCACTGAATCCTGTCACTTCTTTTGTTATTGTCTTTCCCTTTCTCAGTAGCACTTCTTTCCATTTTTTTTTTAGTACTAGACCGTTTACATAGTCTTCAAATTAATAGCAGTTTGAGCACCTACTCTCTCGTAGACTCTGTTGGAAATACAAAGACATGTAAGATATGATTCCTTTTCCAAGGAGGGGGAAGTAAGGGGAAGAAGGGAAATAGTTTGAGCACCTACTACGTGCCAGGCACTTGTATGATAACTCCTTTAAACCTCACAATAATCCTGTGAGGTCAGTAGCATGCCTTCCATCTTTTTTAATAGAAAAGGAAACATACTCAGAGGTTAAGTGACTTGCCCAAGGTCACACAGAGAAGTACAGCTGGTATTTGAACTAAAATTGTTTACCTCCAATGCCCATGTTTTTTATAATAATGCTTTGCTGCTTATGATCTAGGTTATAAGAAGATAAAATTGCACAAAGTTTAGAGAGCAGTCAATTTAAGCAATAGATTCAAGATAGTCATAGAAGAAACACCACTGTATGATTGATTGTCACATAAATTGTATAAATGATAATTGCTAGACTTTAAGGAAATTTTCAGGATAAGAATTTTCATTATTCCTCCTTGTGATTTTTGGTGCCTGGCAGAGAGTAGATGCTTAATAAATGTTTGAATGAATTCAGAGGGAGTGATGACGGTAAGTGGGGGTGGCCAGGTAGGGCTTTTAGAGGAAGTGGAATTTAATCTGGGTTTTAATAGATGAACATAACTTTGAAAGAAAGGTGGGGAGGACTTTCTAGGCAGATGAACAGAGTAGGCAAAGTATAGAGTACAGAGAGAAGTGTAAGGCAGAGGTCGCAAACAGGCAATCTATAAGCTGGATAAGGCCTGTAGATATGTTTTGTTTGGCTTGTACAATGTTTTAGAAAAATTGGAATTAGTTATTAATATGTAAAAGTTTCTGCAAAAATATGGATTTCCTACTACTATTGGAAGTTTTAAAGATATGATCATCTTGATCCCACATTCATGCCTGACAAATGAGCTACAGCTGAGTAATTGAGTAATTGACAACCACTCCATCATCCCCTTGGATGGATGTTTGCTCTCCATACATGATTATCTTTGCTTTTGTACATTTACTGGCCTGGCCCATATTAGCAAGTTTGCGACCCCTGGTGTAAGGTATATTGGGGGTTGGGGAGGTAGTGGGGTTGGGGAGGACTATGAACAAACCAAATTGGACTGAAGCAAAAGGCTTTATTAATGTGACTCACTGGGGATATAAAGGTAGATTGGAAGCCAAATTCTGAGGGACCTTGAATGCCCCCCTGTAGACATGGAGGAACCATTGAAATTTTTTTGAATGGGGAGTGACATGTTCAAAGTAGTGTTAAGAAGATGAACCTGACAGTAGCCTATAGGATGAAGTAAAGTGGGTAAGGTTTCCTGATGAGAGGTAATTATAGAGCTATTATAGTTATATAGGCTTGGAAAGGTAAAGGGCCTTCCTTAATGTTAGTGGCAAGTTGTAAAACAAGGTGTGGAATTGAGAGATTACAAAGGAATATCAATGAATGTGGACAGAGAAGTCTACAATGACCTGTTTCCCCCCCCCCCTCCAGATGGGACAGTGGTAGGATCATTAACTGAAATCGGGAAACCAATAGAGGGAGTGAGTTGGGTTATGTTTTATGCTTGTTTTGTATTTGGTGTTGGTATTAAATTTTTTTGTGGAGGGTGTTGGTGGGTTGGAGAAGAGCTATTAAATGGTATATGTCTCTGTCTTACATGTTGAAATGTTAACATTAATATTATAATTGGAGATTGTTTCTGCTGTAAGCACTAAAGTACTAAAAAGTAAAATGACGTACATGAAAGCCAGCTCTGTAGCTCAGACTAGTTTAGGTGCCCACCTTGCCACTAAACTACACTACTAAGCTAAATATCACCTTCTTGTTGTAGCTTTGAGCATTTCACTCCACTTTGGTCCTTCTAAATTCCATGGGTTAGTTCTTTTTGGGTTAGCTTATTTTGAATTTCACCTCACATGCTACAATACTAGATTTGTCATATTTGTCTTCCAGTTGATGTAGAACATTCTCATGTTCGATTTCTGGGAAACCTGGTATTGAACCTGTGGGACTGTGGTGGGTAAGTACCATCTGCTTGTTTGTAGGGCCAGTGACAATAATCATAGCACCTAGTATAATCAAGTGTAGAAAATACATTAAAGTAACTATCACTTGTAATAGATACATTCGATAGAAATTACTTCAGAACTGGCACTTGATTAAAGATTTCTGACTTTTATGTAATTGTGAACATGCCATATGTGACATGTTTAATCATCAGTAACATAAGCTATATCTAGGTATCTGTAGTATGGGATAGATTATCACCCTCTTTTGCAGGTGAAGAAATTAGGTTTTTATCTCAAGTGTCATAACACCAATGCTGAGTTCTTAGTCATCATACCATACCACCTCATTCTTTATTATTTTCAATCTCCAGGCAGCCTAAGCACTGTAGATTGCCCTAAGTATATATTCTCCAGCTGACTTACCAGCTGTTGGAGGAGTAGGAAACAGTTTTTCCTCTCATGGCTGAGGCACTTCCAGAATAGTCCATCACAAATGCACATTCACTGTGCTTATATGTGGATATTGCTCCCTACAATATGGCCATTTGCATCTCCATGCTGCACAGTGGTTAGGAGCCTAGGCTCTGGAGTTAGATTGGGGTTTATAGCACACCTCTGTTAGCTGTGTTATCTTGGGTAGATTACTTAAACTCTTGAGCTACAGTTTCTTCATCTGTACAAAAGGGATAATAGTGGTACCCACTCAATAGGGTTGTTTTGATGATTCAGTAAGATGATATATAAATGCATAGGAAAGTTCCTCACAAAATAGACAGACATTATTGTTAGCTCAGTGTTTTACCAGCTCCTGGCATAGAACCAACCATATAACAGGTGCTGAATGAATTTTTTGTTGAAAGAATAATGAAATAGCCAAATATTCTATAAGAAAATGACTCCATTATTGCTAGCAGATGGTTCACTTAATGCTCTAGGAGCTCTCTCCATACAAATCCTTCCTCATTATAATTCTTCTAGTTCTGTAATCTATTTCAAGAGATTAGTTATAGTTCCTTGCTTTTAGGCACTAAGGTGTTATTAATTTTGCAGATAAGGCAGCTGACGTCCAGTGAGCTTATGAATCCCCCAAGGTCACACAGCTAATTAATAACAAAGTACAAGACTAAAAGCTTGTGACATGACAAAACTGTTTTTTTATTATTTTATTTTATTTTAATTCCAGTATAGCTAGCATACAGTTTCACATTAGTTTCAGGTATACAATATAGTGATTCAACAATTCCATACAGTAACTGGTGCACATCACGATAAATGCACTCCTTAATCCCCATCACATATATCACCCATCTCCTCCACCTACTTCCCTTCTGGTAACCATCAGATTGTTCTCAATACTTAAGAGTTTGTTTTTTGCTTTCTCTCTCTCTCTCTCTCTCTTTCCTTTGCTTACTTGTTTCGTTTCTTAAATTCCAACAAAACTACTGTTTTTTCACTGGCTGCCTGGTAATTGAGAAGTTCTTGGTAAGCAGCACACAGCCTAAGGGTCAAAGAACAACACTTATAAAAAGTTATCTTGGAGTCATTGTCATATAGTTTAGAGTATATGACGGTTATTCATTCAATAAACATTCGCTGAGCACCTACCCTATGGCAGGCTCTTTGCATAAAGCTGGGAAACAACGACAGACAGTAAAAGACATAATCCTTGCTTTCATGGAATATATTGTGTAGGGAAGTGAATTCCATTAATTAAAAATTTGCACAGACACATGTAATATCACATTTGTGGTTAAGTGTGAAAAATAAAAACAGTGTTGGGGCACCTAGGTGGCTCAGTCAGTTAAGTGTCCTATTTGGCTCAGGTCATGATTTCACGGCTCATGAGTTCGAGCCCCGCATTGGGCTCTCTGCTGTCAGCACAGAGTCTGCTTTGGATCCTCTTTCTCCCACTCTCTCTGCCCCTCTCCCACTTGTGCACATGCTCTCTCTCAAAAATAAATAAATATTAAAAAAAACTGTTATATTAGGGCCTATGGTGACTGGACTTGCTCAAGACAGGGATATCAGGGATAGTTTCTGTGAGGAAATATGGATTGAACTGAAATCTAAAGGGACAAGTAGGAGTTAATTAGATGTGGAGATAGGGGAATAGCATGTGCAACAGAGTAAACAATGTGTAAGTGCCCCTTGTTGGGTATACCACAGGCTAGTCCAAATGAGAGAAGGTCAAAGTGTATTTGGAACACAAGGAGAGGAGCAAAGAGTGGTGCAAGGTGGGGCTCAAGAAATAAGGTGAGGCCATACCTTTTTGGCCTATTTATTTTACTATTTATTTGCCTAGTAATTTGAAGCTGTAAGATTATCTTTCACATTGATTAAGCCAACAAAAATAGATTGTAAATAGGAGTGACTAAACCAAGGACTTGTTTACTACCTAGATTTTTTTTTTTCCTACTAGACAGGACACTTTCATGGAAAATTATTTCACTAGCCAGCGAGACAACATCTTCAGAAATGTGGAGGTTCTGATATATGTGTTTGATGTGGAAAGCCGTGAATTGGAAAAGGACATGCATTATTACCAATCATGCCTAGAGGCTATTCTGCAGAATTCTCCAGATGCCAAAATCTTTTGCTTAGTACACAAAATGGATCTGGTACAGGAGGATCAACGGGACCTGGTAAGAAATATAAAGGGTGCTGCACAAAATGGTTGACATGCTTTCTAAACTTCTTTTCTACAGATATAGGTAAATGGTAGGATTGTTTTTAGGAAGAATAAATCTCAGCATAAGCACTCAAAGTTTTTTAAAAATACTCATAAATTTTCCATGGTAAGGGAAATATAATATCCATTTGGCAAGTAATTTTCAGGTTTATGTAAGGAACTTGTCAATGTGATATCATTAAGCAGCCTGTATGTTTTCTTAATTAAGTAAAATTAACATATAGTGTTATATTTCAGCCGTACAGTATAATGATTCATCAGTTCTATACATTTCTCACTGCTTATCAAGGTAACTGTATTCTTAATCCCCTTTATTTCATCCATTTTTCCCAGCCACCTCCCCTCTGGAGACTAGGAGTTTGTTCTCTGTATTTAAGAGTCTGGTTTTTTGTCTTTTTTTCCTCTGTTTATTGCTTTGTCTTGTTTCTTAAGTTCCACAAATGAATAAAGTTATGTGGTATTTATCTTTCTCTGCCTGATTTCACTTAGTATTATATTCTCTAGGTTGATCCCTGTTCTTAAAAATGGCAAGATTTCATTCATTTTTATGGCTGAATAATACTCCATTGTATATATATACCATATCTTCTTCATTCATTTATGGATGGACACTTGGGTTGCTGCCATATCATGGCTATTGTAAATAATACTGCAGTATAGGGACCCACATATCTTTTTACATTTGTATTTTCCTTTCCTTTGGGTAAATACACAGTAGTGGAATTACTAGATCATATGAAAATCATATTTTTAATTTTTTTGAGGAATCTCCTTACTGTTTTCCTCAGTGGCTGCACCAATTTACCTTCCCACCAACAGTGTATGAGGGTCCCTTTTTCTTTACATCCTCGTCAACACTTGTTATTTCTTGCGTATTTTTATTTTAGCCTTTCTGAGAGGTGTAAAGTGATATCTTGTTATGGTTTTAATTTGGACTTCCCTGATAATTAGTGATGTTGGACATCTTTTCATGTGTGTTGGTCATTTGTATGTCCTCTTTGGAAAAATGTCTATTCATGTCCTCTGCCCATTTCTTAAATTGGATTTTTTGGGGTTTTTTTGGAGGGGGGGGGTTGAATTATTATTATTAAGTTTTTTATATATTTTTTATATTAACCCCTTATTAGATATATTATTTGCAAATATTTTCTCCCATTTGGTAGGTTGCCTTTTTTGTTTTATAGATGGTTTCCTGTATTGTGCAAAAGCTTTTTATTTTTATGTAGTCCCAGTAGTTTGATTGTGCTTTTGTTTCCCTTGCCAGAACAGATGTAGCTAGAAAAATGGTTCTATTGCCAGTGTCAAAGAAATCATTGCCTATGTTTTCTCTTAGGAATTTTACATTTTCAGGTCTCACATTTAGGTCTTTACTCCATTTTGAGTTCATTTTTTGTGTATGGAGTAAGAAACTGGTCCAGTTTCATTCATATGCATGTAGCTATTCAGTTTTCCCAGTAACATTTGTTGAAGAGATTGTCTTTTTCCTATTGTATATTCTTGCCTCCATTATGGTAGATTAATTGATCATATAAGCGTGGGTGTATTTGTGTTCTATTTTGTTCCATGGACTCTATGTTTATTTTTGTGCCAGTACCATACTGTTTTTATTACTACAGCTTTGTAATAGATCTTGAAATCTGGGATTCTGATACCTCCAGTTTTGTTCTTATTTTTCCAGATTGCTTTGGTTGTTTGGGGTCTTCTGTGGTTCCATACATATTTTAGGATTATTTGTTCTACTTTTGTTAAAAATCCTGTTGGTATTTTGATAGGGATTGCGTTAAATCTGTATATTGCTTTGGGTAGTATGGACATTTCAGTATTTGTTCTTTTGATCCATGAGCATGGAATATCATTTCCATTTGTTAGTGTCATCTTCAGTTTCCTTCTTCAGTATGTTACAGTTTTCAGAGTACAGGTCTTTTATCTGCTTGGTTTATTCCTATATATTTTATTCTTTGTTTTGCAATTATAAAAGGGATTGTTTTCTTAATTTCTCTTTCTGTTACTTAATTATTAGTGTATGGGAATGCAGATTTCTGTATATTAATTTTATATGCTGCAACTTCACTGAATTCATTTACCAGTTCTAATAGTTTTTTGATTGAGTCTTTCGGGTTTTCAATATATAGTATCATGTCATCAGCAAACAGTGTAAGTTTGAATTCTTCCTTACCAATACGGATGCCTTTTATTCCTTGTTTGATTGCTTTGGCTAGGACTTCCTATTAATACTATGTTGAATAAAAGTAGTGAGAGTGGACATCCTTGTCTTTTTCCTGATCTTAGAGGAAAAACTGTCAGTTTTTCACCATTGAGAATGTTAGCTGTAGGTTTTTCATATGGTCTTTATTATGTTGAGGTATGTTCCTTTTAAATCTACTTTGTTGAGAGTTTTTATCATGAATGGATATTATATTTTTTCAAATGCTCTCACTGCATCTATTGAAATGATTGTATGCTTTTTCTCTTTTCTGTTGCTAATGTGGTGTATCCCATTGATTGATTTGCAAATATTAAATGCCTTGTATCCCAGATATAAATGCCACTTGATCATGGTGAATGATTTATTTACTGTATTGTTAGATTGAGTTCGTTAATATTTTGTGGAGGATTGTTGCATCTTTGTTCATCAGTGAGTTTGCCTGTAGTTTTCTTTTTTGTCGTGTTTTTATCTGGTTTTGGTATCAGGGTAATGCTGGCCTCATAGATTGAATTTGGAAGCTTTCCTTCCTCATATTTTTTTGGAATAGTTTGAGAAGAATAGTATTCATTCTTCTTTAAATGTTTGTGCTGTCAGCACAGAGCCCAACTCAGGGCTCAAACTCACGGACTGCAAGATCATGACCTGAGCTGAAGTCAGATGCTCAACCGACTGAGTCACCCAGGCGCCCTAGTCTCCATGTATTTGTGATCTTTCCAGATTTTTTCTTGTGATTGAGTTCTAATTTTGTACCATTGTGGTCAGAAAACATGCATGATATGCTTTCACTCTTTTATAATTTACCGAGACTTACTTTGTGGCGTAACATGTGATCTGTTTTGGAGAATATTCCATGTGCACTTTAAAAGAGTGTATTCTTTTGTTTCTGGATGGAATATTTTGAATATATCTGTTAGTTACATGTGGTCCAGTGTTCAAAGCCACTATTTTTTTTTGGGTGATTTTCTGTCTTGATGATCTATCCATTGATGTAAATGGGGTGTTAAGGTCCCCTGCCATTATTACTTTCAATGCTTGTCTTTGTGTTTATATGTTTGTTTCTTTATGTTCTTTATTTAGGTACTCCTATGTTGATTGCATAAATATTTATAATTGTTCTTACCTCATATTGGACCATTCCCTTTATCATCATGTAGTTGTTGTCTCTTGTTACATGATGCTTTGTTGTCTCTTATTACAGTATTTGTTTTAAAGTCTATCTTGTCTTATATAAGCTTTGCTACCCCATCTTTTTTTTCACTTCCATTTGCATGATAAATGTTTTTCCATTTCTTTGCGTTAAATCCGCATGTGTCTTTAAGTGTGAAGTGAGTCTCTTGTAGACAGGGTCTTGCTTTTTATACATTCAGTCATGCTGTGTCTTTTGATTGGAGCATTTAGTCCATTTAAACTCAAAGTAATTATTGATAGATATGTACTTATTGTTGTGTTGTTATTTGTTTTATGGTTGTTTTTGTAGTTTTTCTGTGTTTTTTTCCCCTTGTTCTCTTCTTTGTGGTTTGATGGCTTTCTTTACTGATACGCTTGAATTCCTTTCTCTTTATTTTTTGGTTATCTATTATAGGTTTTTGATTTGTGATTACCATTATGCTCATATATAACATCTGATGACTATAGCTGTCTATGTTAAGTTGATGTGTTGCATCCACATGACTCCTGAAACAGAATGCTATGGGCACCAGTGACAGTCACAACAAAGTTTATTGCAATGAGAGGCAAGGCCAACCGATCGGGACCAACACTCTTGATAAGAGTGTGGCCCTGAACAACCAGGATACAGAGTTTTTATGGCTGATCACATCGTTTTATTATCACCTGGGAACAGAACAGAGAAACAGTTCCCAGATGAGCTAGAAACAGTTGCCGGATGAGGTGATTGTTTTAGACTTTCTGCGCTAAGTTGCAACCAGTGGATCTCCTTGACCGTGCCTCTGATGCTCTTTTCTTTGAGCTTTTGTTTCCTTCATTGGTGAAGCCTGATTTACAAGAGTGTGAAGCGTAATTTACAAGAGTAAAGCAAGGCTATTATCTCTTGACCTTCAGTGTCAGAACAAAGCTGTTATTTTTTAAGCTACGTTAGCCCTACACTACAATTTAACCCATACAGATGGTCACTTTGAACCCATTCTAAAAGTACTAAATTTTTACTCCTGCCATCAACAACCTGTTATGTATATGATGTCATAATTCATAACTTTTTATTTTGTGAATCTATGGAGAAATATTTATCGATATAATTGATTTTAATCCTTTTGTGTTTAACCTCCATACTGGTATTATAAGTAATTAGTCTACTTTTATTATGTTTATATTTACCTATGAAGTGTTTTCATTTCATAATTTCATCATAATTTCATAATCTTTTTCCTGGTCATGCCTTTTCTTTCCCCTTGAAGAATTCCCTTTAACTTTTTTAAGGCTAGTTTAGTGGTAGTGAACTCCTTTAACTTTTGTTGCCTGTGAAACTCTATCTCTTCTTCTATTCTGAATGATAGCCTTGCTGGGTAAAGTATTCTTGGTTGCAGATTTTTTTGTTTTAGTACTTTGAATGTATCATGCCACTCCCTTCTGGCCTGCCAAGTTTCTGCTGAAAAAGCAGTGGATAGCCTGATGGGATTTCCTATGTGTATAAGTTTTCTTATGCTGCTTTTAAAATTCTCTATTTCTCACTACTTTTTGCAATTTTACTTTAATGTGTCTTTGTGTGTACTCCTCTGGTTGATTGTTTTAGGTGTTCTCTGTGCCTCCTGGATCTGGATATCTGTTTCCTTGTCCAGATTAGAGAATTCTTCAGCTATTATTTCTTCAAATACATTTTCTGCCCCCTTCTCTCTCTCTTTTGGAATCCCTATAACGTAAGGGTTATTACACTTAATGATGTTGTTGACTTTCCTTAACCTATTATTTTTTATTATTCCTTTTTTTTTTCTTGCTCTTCAGTTTGGCTCTTCCTATTAATTACTCTCTCTTCCAGCTCTATGATCCAGTCTTCTTCCTCCTCTAAACTATTGATTCCATCTTCCTCTTGTGTATTTTTAATTTCAGCTATTGAATCCTTCATTTCTTATTTGTTATTTTTATATTTTCTACCTCTTAAAAATCCAGTGAGTATCTTCTTTATGGCCATTACTTTGAATTCTTTACCACACATATTGCTTATCTTCGTTTCACTTAGCTGTTTTGCTTTTATTTTCTATTGCTATTTCATTTGGGACATACTCTTCTGCCTCCTCATTTTATCTAACTCTGTGTTTGTTTCTGTGTCAGATCATTTATGTCTCCTGGTATTGAAAGTAATAGCCTTATGAAGAAAAGTTCTTGTTGTGGCTTGTAGCACAATGTCCCTTGTTTATCAGAACCAGGTGCCTCAGGAGTTTCTCCTGTGTGGATTGTGTATGACTTATTCTTCTGGTTGAGCCACATTTGCCTTCCTATCAGTATGCTATAATGGCCTGCTTTGCCTATTATGCACGCACTGGGTAGGATTTGGTCCCTGTTCTGTTAAGAGGACAGTCTGAAGCCACTGTGGGCTTATCATTGGGTGGTTTCAGCAATCAGACCAGATGCCTGCCCTCAGCACATTTGCAGGGGCTACAGTAGCATCAAACTGCAGTGCACTCTCCTTGCATTGTCTAATGAGAGGCTTTCATTTGTGGACAGAGTCTGGAGACGAACCAGCTCTCTTCTCCTGGTCTGTCTTTAGGGGCTGAAATAGCACCTACCAGCAGAGTGCTCTCCCTGCCTTGTCCCTTGAGAGGCTTTTGTTGGTGTGTGGGGTCAGGAGTCAGGCCAGATTCCCGCAGGGCCTGCAGGAGTAATGTCTGGCAGGACTCTCTCTCTTTTTTTAAAAAAAATTTTTTTTTAGTGTTTATTTATATTTGAGACAGAGAGACAGAGCATGAATGGGGGAGGGTCAGAGAGAGAGGGAGACACAGAATCTGAAACAGGCTCCAAGCTCTGAGCTGTCAGCGCAGAGCCCGAAGTGGGGCTCAAACTCACGGACTGGGAAGTCATGACCTGAGCCAAAGTCGGACGCTTAACCGACTGAGCCACCCAGGTGCCCCAGGACTCTCTATACTGCCAGTTATAAGGCTTGGTTACCGAGGCTTTAGTCGAAGGGTTATCTTCCCCTCTCCCCAGTACAGGAGTTACTTCGGAGTAGTGCTGGCCCCTGTAGGATGAGACATGCAGGACCTGCTTTGGAGGGACTCCTCTGTAGAGTGGGTTGGATAGGACCGGTCCACAAGAGATTGTGAGGGTGAGCTACATAGTGTTAGCAAGCAAAGTGGAAAGTGTTCATGGTATTTTCTGCAAGTGTCTAGCTATCTAGGCTGTGGGTGCAAAGAAATGGCTCCCACCAGTTCTTTTGTTCTTGGAGAAGTCTCCTAAAGATCCCTTGCCCTCCTTCACATGTTCTGAGATTGGAAAATAAATCTCTTTAATGTGTACCCTAAGCACTTTTCACACTGCTGCTTCTATGCAGTATCTCAGTGGAGTTGTTTGATATGCTGACTTTTTGAGGATGAAGACTTAGTTTCCTATTGCCTTCCAGCTCTCCCAGAGCTGAGCCAGCTGATTTTAAAGTACCTGAATTTAAGCCCCCTGACTATAAAAACTCATAAAGTTAAGCCCCACTTGTTTCGAAACCAAATGTTAGGGGGACTCATCTTCCTAGTGCAGATCCCTATGTCTGGGGTGCCTAATGTGGGGTCTGCTCCTCTCCCTTCTCCATGCTTGTGGTGTACCTCCCATTTGTGGTTAGTCTGGCTGAGAGTTTGGTTCCCCACATCTCTGCCCCTCACCCTTTCAGTGTGTTCTATTAGCTATGGAAACTCTTTCTGCCAGTCTTTAGATTATTTTCTTGTTTGGTTGCACTGATGTGACTGTTATTTTTGTGTGTCCGTGGGATAAAATGAGCTTAACATCCTCCTAGTCCGCCATCTTCTCCACTTACATCCTCCTTTATGTATGTTTATGTTTACTTATCCTGTTTTATTGTCCTTCAGAAGAGGTAGTTACTGTGAAGGCTAGAAGACCCACCAGGGGTGAGATGAAGAAGGGTTATTGCATTCACTAGGTTAACTTAGAAAATATTTATGCACCAATAGAAGTGCCAATCACTTTGGGTTAGGCTCAATGCCCAGTCCCTCTTAATTACACTGATATGGTATCTTTGGCTTCTTTTCTAGCATGGGGATTAGTACATATAAATTAACCAAAGAAGACACAGTAGAAAGAGATGACTCCTAGCTAGCTATGAGACCCCAGGTCTGGCAAGTAACAAAAATAGTCCAACTTTAGTTTATGCAATATAAGAGGATTTGATTTTAAAGTCTAAGCTGAAAGAGAAGATCCTGTAAGGATAAAGGTAAGAAAAGCAGTTTCAGAATATTTTGGTGATACAGAAGAATACAGTTCCTTTTTGGATTGGAACCTAGGAGTCTAAGGATACCCTTTATTTAAAGGAATTTTATGGTAATAGCTACAGTCAGGAATACTTTTTTTGTATAACTAGTTACAGTATTGCCTCCAGTGTTTGGTGTTTGGGCATATTTTGGTGTTTCTAGGTAACTTACAGGTTATAAACAACTTGACCGGGTTCTGTATTTGACTCTGAAAACTATTTTTGAGTATCTAGTCTTTTTTCCTTCTCTCTCTCCTTTTCTCACGAAGTATTAATTCTGTTGTAATTCAGTAGAATATCTGCATGTAGCTTGAGTCTTGGGATTATGAGGGCTGTGTTATTGTTATTCTTGCTGTTGTTTTGTTTTCTGTTTTGTTTCCTTTAAAAATCACCTCATTACCTGGCCCAATTTGCAATAGAAAAACAGAGCATTCCAACAAATAAGGCCCTTATGGATTTTTTAAATTAATTTTCATTTTTATTAATCAATTTATTGTTTCCTAAATGCTTATAGAATATATCCCCAAAGATATATGATGTTCTTTGTGGTATTTTAATCTCAATTAATAAAAGTGTACTTCATTTAATTAAAGATTAAAACTTGCAAGTTTTGAAGTCAAAGTGGCTAGGGTGCTTCCCTAAATATCAATTTCAAGCAAGATAGATAGTTTATTGTATGTGTGTGGGTTCCCCAAGTAAACAGAATCAATAAGTGTGTGTGTGTGTGTGTGTGTGTGTGTGTGTGTGTGTGTGTGTGTGTGTATGTGTAGAGAGAGAGGGGGGATTGATTGATTGATTGATTGATTGGTTTTTAAGGAATTGACTTGTACAATCGTGGAGACTGGCAAGTCCAAAATCTGCAGGACAGGCTGATACAATAGAGACCCAGGAAAGAGTAGTTATTGCAGTTCCATTCAGAAGTCAGTGTGGAGGCAGAATTCCCCCTTCCTGGCGGAATGGTGACCTTTTTTCTCTTAAGGCCTTCAACTGATTGTATAAAGCCTACCCACATTATGGAGTAGTCTACTAATATAAATATTAATCTCATTTAAAAATGCCTCACAAGAAGATCTAAACTGCTGTTTGACCAAATGTCTGGGTACTGTGGCCTAGCCACATTGATACATCAAATTAACCACCACAGTGTATACATGCGCTCACTACAAACCCACCCAGTCATGGAAAATACCTGTGTATATATATATTTGTACAAATAGGTATTCTTCGATGTGTATGTGGGCATTTATACATAGATACATATCATACCAAAATGGATAGATATTTCTGTTTGTGTGTGGGGGGTGTTATATAGCCAAATAAATATAGTCCATTCAGAAATAACATATATGAGAATATATTTGAGTATATGCATATATTTGTGTGAGAGAGAAAAATACCTACAAAGGTTAAAGTATTTTAATTTACAATATTATTACCTTAAATTGACCCAGATTAGGTGATTTGGAACATTCGATATATTTTATAAACACTCCTCTGTATGGTAATTTTTTTTCCCAACACAGTGCTCTCAGTGAGCACTCAGCACAAGCAGCAGAAGCCTGAAGAATTCTAGTAGTTGTACTTTTAGACCTGACCTGAAATAATTTCTGCCATCCTATTTTACGAAGTAATGTACACACTCCTCTGAGGAAAGAGGAAATGTTCTTGTTTAAAATACACTGAAATAATTACATTTCAGATTTTACAATGAAAGAGAAGAGCTGTTATATGCTAATCTGTATGTGGACTTTTTAATTCAGATTTTTAAAGAGCGAGAAGAAGATCTGAGGCGTTTGTCTCGCCCATTGGAATGTTCTTGTTTCCGAACATCTATCTGGGATGAAACTCTCTATAAGGTGTGTATGTTTCCCTTAGTGCCCTTACTTAAGAAAATGAAAAAAAGCTAAAAGGGTATTGTCAAAAGTAAAAGATTTTAAACTCTGTCATATCCATTTAGATGTGTTGAACTGAAAAAGGAAATAATCTACAATAAATTATTTGCCCAGGTTAGGAAAGTTTTCCGTTATGATTTGCTCACATAACTCTTCTACCCTATTTGAAAACTATCAAACTTAACCTTAAGAGATTTGGGGTTTGATCTTGAATTGTGTTGAGATACCTACCAAGTGACACTGAACTAGCCAGTTTCATCATGATTAATTTCATACTGATCTTTGTGACAGCAGAGGTTTTACTGGCCATCATCCATTGTGACCTGTTGTGGTCTCAATGCTGATTGGATCTGTGTGTAATATTCAGGTATCTCTTCAGTATATAAACTAGTCTGCTTCAGTTTGGATGGCAGTAGAATAACAACATTTAGGGACGATATTGGAAAAGAGAGTCTTAAAATGAGATATGTTATGCCTAGAATATGGTAGCAGCAACTTTCATGCCATATTGGAGACTAGTATTCTTTTAACCAGGATTGTTTCCATTGCTGGAATGGAAACACTGCTTGTAGTAGTTGTAGAGGTTATAATAGCTATGTTACGGATTAAGCTGAAATTACATTATTGGCACATAGGCTCCTTATCCTGCTTTTTCCCTACTGATCTGGTGATTTGAAAGACTGGCTTCTTTGGGGTCCTCTCCTGGTCAGACCTTTCCTTCCTGCTGCTAATATTCATTGACAAGTCTGACTCTGGGTGGGAAAGCATCTTTCTCTGTCACTGGTAGCTACAGCCTCATTATCAACTGCATCTGACAATTATCTACAACCAGAGAAGCACAGAAACCTGATTTGCCAAGGAGAAAAACCAATGGGCATTAAAAATAGCCATTGATTTCTTTTTTAAACTAATTCATTTTTTCCCAATATTGTTGACTCAGCCTCACTCTAATAACAGATCATTTTGAGATACCTGTCTAGGAAATACTGCTCCAGATTAATTTGGGCCGAATTTCTCTCAAAGCCTTATTCCCATAGAACAGGTAACCGTGAATAAGGATGGACATGACGCACTGATAAGAACCAACTGCGGTGTGAAGGATGGCAATACATAACACGACCAAAGACAATTGGCTAATCACAACACTGCTGTGAGTGACAATGTCTCTGCTGTGGTTAGCTTTGGTGCCTTCTCCAAGGTAAATTCAGCAGTGACATTAACACCGACCTGGGAACTTGGAACCTGAACCCCTATGCTTAAGTAATAAAACTAATTGGAACAGAGACATGGCACTACTATCTCTTACATCAATGTTGCATAGAGCTGACTTAAATTTTTATTTTGTTTTATTCTACAAGCACTCGTTGCATAACTGCTTAATGCTGTTGGACACACAAATTGACTAAGACCAGGTTCCTGCCCTCTAGTAGGGGAGAGAAGAACAAGCTTGTCAGACAAATTGGAAGGAATTATTACAATGGAAATGCAAATAAAAGAGCCTTAAGAGAATAGAGGGAGGGTGTGGTTAATTTCAACTACTTACATTAGTAATACTTCTCTGGATGAAGTCAGTTTTAGGAATCACACAATGGACCATTTTTAATTCAATTGGATCAATAATTTATACAACTGACAATAATAAGCCTTTTGGAATGACAATGCCACTAATTTCTCTTGTGATTTCTTTTGTACATTATCCCATTAAGGGGAGGGGCCATTTTTCCATGTGACTCTGATGATATTTTTTACAAAATTGATTCTTGGATTTATGTTAAATATAGCACTATTATCTTCTGATATTTAGAGTGGTCTACATTATTGCACTTAAATATTTGTTGAATGGCTGGATTACAAACGTTTTATTTGGTCCAGTAAATCAGAGTTTTCAACTATTCTTAAGGCAAACGTCATGGAATTAAATTATTAATTTTTAAAAAATTATCAATGGAAAGAAGTTTCTCCAGCATTTTATAAGTGTTTGAAACTTTAAAAAAAATCCATCTGAAGGATAATAATCAAATATCACCTTCATCTCATTTTGTTTGTGTCATACCATATTCGTTACAAGTATTTGTTTGGGACTCTATATCACCATATTTTGCTGTCCATATGTTATAGTATACTTACTCATTTGCAAAGGTCTGGGACTGCCTACCTGTTAGTAATATTACACTGTGCTTCTGTTCCGTTAGGCTTGGTCCAGCATTGTTTATCAGCTGATCCCCAATGTTCAGCAGCTGGAAATGAACCTAAGGAATTTTGCTGAAATTATTGAGGCTGATGAAGTCCTTTTGTTTGAGAGAGCTACTTTTCTGGTGAGAACTTTCTGTTCTGCAGGTGTACTTCATACTTACCTTCTATCCAGCAACAGAGAACAACATGTTGTTACTTTCAGGAAGAACCTTTTTCCCTCTCGTCATTGCATCAGCATATATAACCTTATTTACAGGTGACCCAAAAGAAGTCCTTTGGTGTGTAGCTCTTTAGTAGTTAGTAAAACTTAGATTTTTACAAGCATGCCTTATTATAGAGTTTAGATTATTTCTGCTAAAAATTATTCATTTGTGTTAAATAATTCCTAATTTCCTATTGACTTTTATTATGAAATAAGGGGTATTTTCCTTTTGAGAAAACTCTTATCCTACCCCTTTCTCCAAAAGACTGATTTGAAAACTTTTAACATGGAAGAGGTATAATGGTCATTTTAGTGATTTAGCTAAGAGTTCAGATGGAGAGGTGGAAGGGGAAAGAGGTGCCTTGGCGTTTTTATTTTTCTCATATAAATTCAGCTTAACTATAGAGCCTACTGTGTGTATGGCCTTAAGGGGGTTGCAGTATTATATTTATAAGTAAAATTTTAAAGAACAGTAACAGAAGCTAATTAAGGATGTCATAAAACACTGCATATAATTGCTGATCAGTTTAATAAATATAATTCTAAGAGCAACTCACAGTAAATAATTGGTTACTGAGCTCTACCAATGCCTGATGGTTTTAAAACACATTTCTAAATCTATCTGAGCTTGGTTTCCCTTCTATAAAATGGAGATAATACATCTATATCATAAGTTTATTGTATGGAATAAATGGCACAAGGCAATGTTAAGCCCTAATACAAAGCTTACCATATAGTTGTCATACTATAAAAAGTAGGTTTTTTTTGTTATTATAGCAACAGAGGGCAGAGAATGTGTACTGTAATTTTTCCTACTCCATCCTTTGTGGAAACATTATTTGTAACTGTAGTTTCTGAGTCATCTATCCTGCTAGGTGGTACAGCTGCCGCAAGGAGTTCTAACTAGAGTGACTTTCTGCTTCAGCTCACTGGCAGGAGTCACTTGCTTGCAGTTTTACTACCCTGCAACCTCTTGCTTCTAGTGTGAATAGCAACAAACAAGTGAGCTATTCTTACCATCTTGATACACATTGGCATGGCAGAATCCTGCTTTCAGCAGTATTCTCCTGCCTTATCCACCACATATGATCATAGAGGTTAACCTTATATAAGTTCCCTCTTTCTCACTAACAGTAACAGGTGGCTTTGGTTTCTCTTGAAGACCAAGTTTAGTTGTGATCAACCATTTTCACTGAGCGAGTTGAAGTCAAGCAAGGGGAACCTGTTCCACCATTGGTCTAGGAATTACCTTTCGAAGGTTCACATGGTTTCAGTAAATTGCCCTGTGAATTTTCTTCTGGTGAGCAACTCATTTTTGCTTCCTACTAGAAACTTTATATCTAAATATTCAGCCTGTAAAAATACATGGTTTTATTAAAATCTGAAAGTGGTAGAAGTATTTTCAGCTGATGTGAGTGTTCATAATGAATAAGTTCATTTATAAATAGTAAATCCTTAGAGGTTGGAATCCTTTAGTTAAGATTTTCATTGTTTTTTATATATTTAATTTACAATTAAAAATTATTTTAATTCTAGTTAACATATAGTGTTATTATTAGTTTCAGATATACAATATAGTGATTCGACAATTCCATACATCACCCTGTGCCCATCATCACAAGTGTACTCCTTAATCATCATCCTCTATATCCCCCAACCACCTGGCCTCTAGAAACTATCAGTTCTGTTAATTAAAAGTATGTTTCTTGATTTGTCACTCTCTCATGCTGTCCTTTTTTCCCCTTTGTTTGTTCTATTTCTTAAATTCCACATATGAGTGAAATCATATGGTATTTATCTTTCCCTGACTGATTTACTTCGCTTAGCATAGTACTCTCCAACTCCATCCACTTCATTGCAGATGGCAAGATTTCATTCTTTTTTATAGTTGAGTAATATCTACTGTGTGTGTGTGCATGTGCATGTGTGTGTGTGTGTGTGTGTGTACATGTTATTATCCATTCATCGATTGATAGACACTTTGGGCTGCTTCCATATCTTCACTATTGTAAACAATGCTGCTGTAAACATAGGGTGTGTGTCTGTATCCCTTTGAATTAGTGTTCTTGTATTATTTGGATAAATACCCAGTAGTGCAATTGCTGGATCTTAAGGTAGTTCTACTGTTAATTTTTTGAGGAACCTCCACACTGTTTTCCAGAGTGGCTGCACCAGTTTGCATTCCCACCAATAGTGCAAGAGGGTTCCTTTTCATCTACATCCTCACCACCACCTGTTGTTTTTTATGTTGTTGATTTGAGCCATTCTGACAGGTGTGAAGTGATATCTCATTGTAGTTTTGATTTGCATTTCTCTGATAATGAGTAATGTTGAGCATCTTTTCATGGGTCTGTTGCCCATCTATATGTTGTGTTTGGAAAAACGTCTATTCATATCTTCTGCCCATTTTTTTAACTGGATTATTCCTTTTTTGGGTGTTGAGTTATAGAAGTTCTTTATATATTTTAGATACTAACTCTTTATCAGATATGTCATTTGCAAATATCTCCTCCCATTCCAAAGGTTGCCTTTTGGTTTTGTTGCTTGTTTCGTTTGCTGTGCAGAAGCTTTTAATGTTGCCATAATCCCAATAGTTTATTTTTGCTTTTGTCTTCCTTGCCTCAGGAAACATATCTAGAGACAAGTTTGCCATTGTCAAAGAAGTTACTGCCTGTGTTCTCTTCTAGGATTTTGATGGTTAACACGCCTCACATTTAGGTTTTTTCTAGTTCTGTGAAGCTAGTGGTATTTTGATAGGGGTTACATTAAATGTATAGCTTGTATTGGGTGGTATAGACATTTTAACATTGTTCTTCCTATCCATGAGATTGGAATGTCTTTACATTCCTTTGTGTCATCTTTAATTTCTTTCATCAGTGTTTTATAATTTTAGAGTACAGGTCATTCACCTCTTTGGTTAGGTTTATTCCTCGGCATCTTATTTTTGTTGCAGTTGTAAATGGTATTGTTTTTGTAATTTCTCTTTCTGCTGCTTGATTATTGGTGTATAGAAGTGCAACAGATTTCTCTACACTGATATTGTATCCTGTGACTTTAATGAATTTATTAGTTCTAGCAGTTTTGGGGTGGAACCTTTTGGGTTTTCTATATGTAGTATAATGTCCTCTGCCAATCATGAATATTTTATTTCTTACCAATTTGGATGTCTTTTATTTCTTTTTGTTGTCTGACTGCTGTGGCTAGGACTTCCAGTGCTATGTTGAATAAAAGTGGTGCCAGTGTACATCCTTGTCTTGTTCCTGACCTTAGGGGGAATACTCTGTTTTTCCCCATTAAGGATGACATTAGCTATGGGTATTTCATATATGGCCTTTATTATGTTCAGGTGTGTTCTCTATAAACCTACTTTGTTGAGGGTTTTTATCATGAATGGAAGCTGTACTTTGTCAAATGCTTTTTCTGCATCTATTGAAATGATCATATAGTTCTTACCTTTTCTCTAATTGATGTGATGCATCATCTTAATTAATTTGCAAATATTGGACTAGTTTTGCAACCCATGAGTAAATCCTACTTGATTGTGGTGAATGATTTTTTTAATTTATTGTTGAATTCAGTTTGCTGGTATTTTGTTGGTAATTTTTGCATCTATGTTCATCAGGGATATTGACCTGTAGTTCTCTTTTTTAGTAGTGTCTTTATATGGTTTTGGTATCAGGGTAATATTGACCTCAAAGAATGAATTTGGAAGTTTTCCTTCCTCTTCTATTTTTTGAAATTCTTTAAATGGTTAGTGGAATTTGCCTGTGAAGCTATCTAGCCCTGGACTTTTATCTGTTGGGAGAGTTGTGATTTCTTTTTTTTTGTTTGTTTATCTTTTTCTTTTTTATTTTTGAGAGAGAGAGAGTGAGAGCGAGAGCACCCAGCAGGGGAGGAGCAGAGAGAGAGGGAGACACAGAATCAGAATCAGAACCAGGCTCCAGGCTCTGAGCTGTTGGCATGGAGCCTGATTCGGGGCTCAAACTCACAGACGGTGAGATCATGCCCTGAGCCTAAGTTGGATGCTTAACTGACTCAGCCACCCAGTGCCCCAAGTTTTGATTTCTAATTCAGTTTCTTTGCTGGTTATCAGTCTGTTCAAGTTTTTTATTTCTTCCTGTTTCAGTTTTGGTAGTTTATATGTTTCTAGGAATATATCCATTTCTTCTAGGCTGTCCAATTTGTTGGCATATAGTTTTTCATAATATTCTCTTATGCTTTTTTATATGGTTGGTTGTTATTTCTCCTGTCTTATTTTATTTATTTGGGTCTTTTCTCCTTTTGTCTTGATCAGACAGCTTAGAGGCTTATCAATTTTATTTTTTCGAAGAATCAGCTCCTGGTTTCATTAATCTGTTCTATTGATTTTTTAATTTTCTCCATCATTTATTTCTGCTCTGATCTTTATTATTTCCTTCCTTCTGCTGGTTTAGGTCTTGTTTGTTTTTCTTCTCTACCTCCTTTTGATGTAGAGTTAGCTTGTTTGAGATTTTTCTTGCTTCTTGAGGTAGGCTTGTTAAACTTCCTTCTCGAACTGGTTTTGTTGCATCTGATAGGTTTTGGACCCTTGTTTTCATTTGTTTCCATGTACTTTATTTCTTCTTTGATTTTCTGGTTGATCCATTTATTGTTTAGTAGCATGTTCTTTATCTCCTTGTATTTGTAGTCTTTGCCAACTATTTCTTATGCTTGTCTTATAGTTTCATAATGTTGTAGTCAGAAAATATACGTGCCGTGATTTCGATATTGAATTTGTTGAGGTTTGTTTTGTGGGCTTGAGAAGAATGTATATTCTCTTGTTTTAGGATGGGATGTTCTGAATATATCTATTAAATCCATGTGTTCCATTATGTCTTTGAAAGCCATTGTTTCCTTGTTGATTTTCTGTTTAAATGATCTGTCCATTGATGTAAGTGTCTGTAAAGTCCCCTACTATTATTGTATTATTATCGATTAATTCCTTTATGTTTGTTATTAACTGCTCTATGTGTTTGGGTGATCCTAGCATAGGAAGCCTGTAACTAGTTAGCATGCCAGAGCCTTGTTTGTTATTGAAATTAACCAGGCAAATTGCTCCACAAACTAAAACTGGCCATGTACCACCATGCACAGAAATGGGAAAGAGCTATCGGTGTCAGTCCTGTCCATGTCTAAGCTGTGTGAGATTTCTTATGCTGACTCAAATTAAGCCACAGTCTCCAATTCTGGTGGTTCCCTTCCATCAATTCCTTTAAGTTTCAGCTTTGCAACCATACTCTTTCTGGAACCCAAAGACTTTGGTTTCCTACATGCTAGCTGGTGGGTCATGGTAATAATTCTGCTGCATCACCAGTCAGCATTGTTCGTGGTTGGAACTATAAAAGTATCAGATCATATTTGAATAATGACATTCATTCTTTTTTTTTTAATATGAGATTTATTCTCAAACTGGTTTCCATACAACACCCAGTGCTCATCCCAACAGATATCCTCCTCAATACCCCTCACGCGCCCTCCCCTCCCTCCCACCCCCCATCAACCCTCAGTTTGTTCTCAGATTTTAAGAGTCTCTTCTGTTTTGGCTCCCTCCCTCTCTAACCTGTTTTTTTTTTTCCTTCCCCTCCCCCATGGTCTTCTGTTAAGTTTCTCAGGATCCACATAAGAGTGAAAACATATGGTATCTATCTTTCTCTGTATGACTTATTTCACTTAGCATAACACTCTCCAGTTCCATCCAGGTTGCTACAAAAGGCCATATTTCATTCTTTCTCATTGACACATAGTATTCCATTGTTTATATAAACCACAATTTCTTTATCCATTCATCAGTTGATGGACATTTAGGCTCCTTCCATAATTTGGCTACTGTTGAAAGTGCTGCTATAAACATTGGAGTACAAGTACCCCTACACATCAGCACTCCTGTATCCCTTGGGTAAATTCCTAGCAGTGCTATTTCTGGGTCATAGGGTAGATCTATATTTAATTTTTTGAGGAACCTCCACACTGTTTTCCAGAGCAGCTGCACCAGTTTTCATTCCCACCAACAGTGCAAGAGGTTTCCCGTTTCTCCACATCTTCTTCAGCATCTATAGTCTCCTGATTTGTTAATTTTAGCCAGTCTGACTGGCGTGAGGTGGTTTCTGAGTGTGGTATTGATTTGTATTTCCCTGATGAGGAGTGACGTTGAGCATCTTTTCATGCGCCTGTTGGCCATCTGGATGTCTTCTTTGGAAAAGTGTCTATTCATATTTTCTGCCCATTTCTTCACTGGATTATTTGTTTTTCGGGTGTGGAGTTTGTTGACTACTTTATAGATTTTGGATACTAGCCCTTTGTCCGATATGTCATTTGCAAATATCTTTTCCCATTCCACTGGTTGCCTTTTAGTTTTGTTGATTGTTTCCTTTGCTGTGCAAAAGCTTTTTATCTTGATGAAGTCCCAATAGTTCATTTTTGCTTTTAATTCCCTTGCCTTTGGGGATGTGTTAAGTAAGAAATTGCTGTAGCTAAGGTCAGAGAGGTTTTATCCTGCTTTCTCCTCTAGGGTTTTGATGGTTTCCTGTCTCACATTCAGGTCATTTATCCATTTTGAGTTTACTTTTGTGAATGGTGTAAGAAAGTAGTCTCGTTTCATCCTTCTGCATGTTGCTGTCCAGCTCTCCCAACACCATTTGTTAAAGACACTGTTTTTTTTCCATTGGATATTCTTTCCTGCTTTGTCAAAGATTAGTTGGCCATACGTTTGTGGGTCTAGTTCTGGGGTTTCTATTCTATTCCATTGGTCTATGTGTCTCTTTTTGCGCCAATACCATGCTATCTTGATGATTACAGCTTTGTAGTAGAGGCTAAAGTCTGGGATTGTGATGCCTCCTGCTTTGGTCTTCTTCTTCAATATTACTTTGGCTATGATGGGTCTTTTGTTGTTCCATACAAATTTTAGAATTGCTTGTTCTAACTTCGAGAAGAATGCTGGTGCAATTTTGATTGGGATTGCATTGAATGTGTAGATAGCTTTGGGCAGTATTGACATTTTAAAACAATATTCTTCTAATCCATGAGCATGGAATATTTTTCCATTTCTTTCTATTTTCTTCAATTTCCTTCATAAGCTTTCTATAGTTTTCAACATACAGATCTTTTACATCTTTGGTTAGGGTTATTCCTAAGTATTTTATGTTTCTTGGTACAATTGTGAATGGTATCAGTTTCTTTATTTGTTTTTCTGTTGCCTCATTGTTAGTGTATAAGAATGCAACTGATTTCTGTACATTAATTTTGTATCGTGCGACTTTGCTGAATTCATGTATCCATTCTACCAGACTTTTGGTGGAGTCTGTCAGGTTTTCCATGTATAATATCATGTCATCTGCAAAAAGTAAAAGCTTGACTTCATCTTTGCCAATTTTGATGCCTTTGATTTCCTTTTGTTGCCGGATTGCTGATGCTAGCACTTCTAACCCTATGTGAAACAACAGCGGTGAGAGTGGACAACCCTGTTGTGTTCGTGATCTCAGGGGAAAAGCTCTCAGTTTTTCCCCATTGAGGATGATAATAGCTGTGGGCTTTTCATAAACGACTTTTATGATGTTTAAGTATGTTCCTTCTATCCCGACTTTCTCGAGGGATTTTATTAAGAAAGTATGCTGAATTTGGTCAAATGCTATATCTTCATCGAATGACAGGATCATATATCCTTTCTTTTATTAATACGGTGTATCACCTTGATTGATTTGTGAAGGTTGAACCAGCGCTGCAGCCCAGGAATGAATCCCACTTGATCATGGTGAATAATTCTTTTTATATGCTGCTGAATTCAATTTTCTGGTATCTTGTTGAGAATTTTTGCATCCATATTCATCAGGGATATTGGCCTGTAGTTCTTTTTTTTTTTTTTTTTTTTTTTTTTTTTTTTTTTTTTTTTTGCTGGGTCTCTGTCTGATTTAGGAATCAAAGTAATGCTGGCTTCATAGAAGGAGTCTGGACGTTTTCCTTCCCTTTCTATTTTTTTGGAACAGCTTGAGAAGGCTAGGTATTATCTCTGCTTTAAATGTCTGGTAGAGGGGCGCCTGGGTGGCTCAGTCGGTTAAGCGGCCGACTTCGGCTCAGGTCATGATCTCGCGGTCTGTGAGTTCGAGCCCCGCGTCGGGCTCTGTGCTGACAGCTCGGAGCCTGGAGCCTGTTTCGGATTCTGTGTCTCCCTCTCTCTGACCCTCCCCCATTCATGCTCTGTCTCTCTCTGTCTCAAAAATAAATAAAACATTAAAAAAAAAATAGATGTCTGGTAGAATTCCCCAGGGAAGCCATCTGGTCCTGGACTCTTATTTGTCAGGAGGTTTTTGATAACTGATTCAATTTCTTTGCTGCTTATGGGTCTATTCACATTTTCTCTTTCTTCCTGTTTGAGATTTGGAAGTGTGTGGGTGCTTAGGAATTTGTCCATTTCTTCCAGGCTGTCCAATTTGTTGGCATATAAGTTTTCATAGTATTCCCTGATAATTGCTTGTATCTCTGAGGGATTGGTTGTAATAATTCCATTTTCATTCATGATTTTATCTATTTGGGTCATCTCCCTTTTCTTTTTAAGAAGCTTGACTAGAGGTTTATCAGTTTTGTTTATTTTTTCAAAAAACCAAACTTGTTTTCATTGATCTCCTCTACATTTTTTTTCGATTCTGTATTGTTTATTTCTGCTCTGATCTTTATTATTTCTCTTCTCTGAGTTTGGGGTGTCTTTGCTGTTCTGCTTGTTTCCTTTAGGTGTGCTGTTAGATTTTGTATTTGGGATTTTTCTTGTTTCTTGAGATAGGCCTGGATTGCAATGTATTTTCCTCTCAGGACTGCCTTTGCTGCCTCCCAAAGCGTTTGGATTGTTGTATTTTCATCTTCATTTGTTTCCATATATTTTTTAATTTCTTTTCTAATTGCCTGCTTGACCCGTTCCTTCTTTAGTAGGGTGTTCTTTAACTTCCATGCTTTTCGACGTTTTCCAGACTTTTTCCTGTGGTTGATATTAAGCTTCATAGCATTGTCGTCTGAAAGTGTGCATGGTATGTTCTCAATTCTTTTATACTTATGAAGGGGTGTTTTGTGACCCAGTACGTGATCTGTCTTGGAGAATGTTCCATGTGCACTCGAGAAGAAAGTATATTCTGTTGCTTTGGGATGCAGGGTTCTAAATATATCCGTCAAGTCCATCTGATCAAATGTATCATTCAGGGCCCTTGTTTCTTTCTTGATCCTGTGTTTAGATGATCTATCCATTGTTTTAAGTGGAGTATTAAAGTCCCCTGCAATTACCACATTCTTATCAATAAGGTTCCTTATGTTTGTGATTAATTATTTTATATATTTGGGGGCTCCTGTGTTTGGCGCATAGACATTTATAATTGTAACCTCTTCCTGATGGATAGTCCCTGTAATTGTTATATAATGCCCTTCTTCATCTCTTGTTACAACCTTTAATTTAAAGTCTAGTTTGTCTGATATAAGTATGGCTACTCTAGCTTTCTTTTGACTTCCAGTAGCATGATAGATAGTTCTCCATCCCCTCACTTTCAATCTGAAGGTGTCCTCAGTTTTAAAATGAGTCTCTTGTAGGATGTGAGGGCGATCTTGCTATGATATCTGTCACCCCATTGATCGCCAGGGTTGATTCGGCTGATCTGGCTGGCTAGGCGGGTGTCCCCTTCCTCCCTCACCGCTCCATGTGTGTCCCTCCCGAAGCTGCGTGCTTGGTCAAAGAGGACGACCTTTCCCGATAGAGGAGGACCGTTCTTCGGTCAAGGGTATACGAGTAGCTGCGCTCCCCTGCTAGAACCTCCAAACAAGCTCTCAAGGTCCATTTGTAGGAGAACGTAGGGTAGTCAAGCTTCCAAGACTCCAGACACATCCAAATGAGGCGCTGCACGTGGCAGTCTGCCTTTCTTTGAAAAAAAATAAAATAAAATGAGTCTCTTGTAGACAGCAAATAGATGGGTCTTGTTTTTTTATCCATTCTGATACCCTATGTCTTTTGGTTGGCGTATTTAGTCCATTTACATTCAGTGTTATTATAGAAAGATATGGGTTTAGAGTCATTGTGATGTCTGTAGGTTTCATGCTTGTAGTGTGGTCCTTGCAACATTTCACTCAGAGTCCCCCTTAGGATCTCTTGTAGGGCTGGTTTAGTGGTGATGAATTCCTTCAGTTTTTGTTTGTTGGGAAGACCTTTATCTCTCCTATCCTGAATGAAAGACTTGCTGGATAATGGATTCTCAGCTGTATATTTTTTCTGTTCATCACATTGAAGATTTCCTGCCATTCCTTTCTGCCTGCCAAGTTTCAATAGGTCTGCCAGTAGTCTTATGCGTCTCCCTTTATAAGTTAGAGCATGTTTATCCCTAGCTGCTTTCCGAATTTTTTCTTTCCTTGCATTTTTCCAGTTTCACTATGATATGTCCTGCAGAAGATTGATTCAAGTGATGTCTGAAGGGAGTTCTCTGTGCCTCTTGGATTTCAATGCCTTTTTCCTTCTCCAGATCAGGGAAGTTCTCAACTATGATTTGTTCAAGTACATCTTCAGCCCCTTTCTCTCTCTCTTCCTCTTCTGGAATTCCTATGATACGGATATTGTTCCCTTTTATTGCATCACTTAGTTCTCTAATTCTCCCTTCATACTCCTGGATTTTTTTTTTATCTCTATTTGTCTCAGCTTCTTTTTTTCCATAATTTTATCTTCTTTTTTTTAATTTAATTTTATTTTTTATTTTTTAAAATTTACATCCAAATTAGTTAGTATATAGTGAAGCAATGATTTCAGTAGATTCCCTTTTTTCTCATTTAGCCCATGCCCCCTCTCACAATCCCTCCAGCTACCCTCAGTTTGTTTTCCATATTTATGAGTTTCTTCTGTTCTGTCCCCCTCCATGTTTTTATATTATTTTTGTTTCCCTTTCCTTATGTTCATCTGTTTTGTCTCTCAAAGTCCTCATATGAGTGAAGTCATATGAGTTTTGTCTTTCTCTGACTAATTTCACTTAGCATAATACCCTCCAGTTCCATCCATGTAGTTGCAAATGGCAAGATTTCATTCTTTTTGATGGCCGAGTAATAGTCCATTGTATATATATACCACATCTTCTTTATCCATTCATCCATCGATGGACTTTTGGGCTCTTTCCATACTTTGGCTATTGTTGATAGTGCTGCTATAAACATGGGGGTGCATGTGTTGCTTCAAAACAGCACACCTGTATCCCTTGGATAAATGCCTAGTAGTGCAATTGCTGGGTCGTAGGGTAGTTCTATTTATAGTTTTTTGAGAAACCTCCATACTTAGTGGCTGCACCAGCTTGCATTCCCAGCAACAATGCAAAAGAGATCCTCTTTCTCCGTGTCCTTACCAACATCTGTTGTTGCCTGAGTTGTTAATATTAGCCATTCTGACAGTTGTAAGGTGGTATATCATTGTGGTTTTGATTTGTATTTCCCTGATGATGAGAGATGTGGAGCATTGTTTCATGTGTCAGCTGGCCATTTCTATGTCTTCTTTGGAGAAGTGTCTATTCATGTCTTTCGCCCATTTCTTCAATGGATTATTTGTTTTTTGGTTGTTGAGTTTGATAAGTTCTTTGTAGATTTTGGATACTAACCCTTTATCTGATATGTCATTTGCCAATATCTTCTCCCATTTTGTCGGTTGCCTTTTAGTTTTGCTGATTGTGTCCTTTGCTGTGCAGAAGCTTGTTATTTTGATTAGGTCCCAGTAGTTCATTTTTGCTTTGGTTTTTCTTGCCTCCAGAGATGTCTTGAGTAATAAATTGCTGCGGGCAAGATCAAACAGGGTTTTGCCTGCTTTCTCCTCAAGGATTTTGATTGCTTCCTGTCTTACATTGAGGTCTTTCATCCACTTTGAATTTATTTTTGTGTATGGTGTAAGAAAGTGGTCCAGGTTCATTCTTCTGCATGTCGGTGTCCAGTTTTCCCAGCACTACTTGCTGAAAAGACTGTCTTTATTCCATTGGATATTCTTTCCTGCTTTGTCAAAGATTAGTTGCCCATGCATTTGTGAGTCCATTTCTGGGTTCTCTATTCTATTCCATTGATCTGAGTGTCTGTTCTTGTGTCAGTACGTACTGTCTTGATGATTACAGCTTTGTGGTGTAGCTTGAAGTCTGGGATTTTGATGCGTCCTGCTTTGGTTTTCTTTTTCAAGATTGCTTTGACTATTTGGGGTCTTTTCTGGTTCCATACAAATTTTGGGATTATTTATTCTAGTTCTGTGAAGAATACTGGTGTTACTTTGATAGGGATCGCATTGAGTATGTAGATTGCTTTGGGTAGTATCGAGACTTTAACAATATTTGTTCTTCCTATTCAGGAGGATGGAATCTTTTTCCATTTCTTTGTGTCTTCTTCAGTTTCTTTCATCTGCTTTCTATAGTTTTCAGTGTATAGATTTTTCATCTCTTTTGTTAGATTTCTTCCTAGGTAATTTATGGTTTTTGGTGCAAGTGTAAATGGGATTGATTCCTTGATTTCTCCTTCTGTCGCTTCATTGTTGGTGTATAGGAATGCAACCGATTTCTGTGCATTGATTTTATATCCTGCAACGTTGCTGAATTTATGAATCAGTTCTAGCTGTTTTTTGGTGGAATCTTTTGGGTTTTCCATATAGAGTATCATGTCACCTGTGAAGAGTGAAAGTTTGACTTCCTCCTGGTCGATTTGGATACCTTTTATTTCTTTGTGTTGTGTGATTGCAGAGGCTAAGACTTCCAATACTATGTTGAATACCAGTGGTGAGAGCGGCTGTCCCTGTCTTGTTCCTGACCTTAGGGGGAAAGCTCTCAGTTTTTCCCCATTGAGAATGTATTAGCATTGGGTTGCTTGTATATGGCTTTTATGATCTCGAGGTATCCTCCTTCTATCCCTACTTTCTTGAGGGTTTTTATCAAGAAAGGATGCTGTATTTTGTCAAATGCTGTCTCTGCATCTATTGAGAGGATCATATGCTTCCTGTCCTTTCTTTTATTGATGTGATGAGTCACATTAAATGTTTTGAGGATATTGAACCAGCCCTGCATCCCAGGTATAAATCCCACTTGGTCGTGATGAATAATTTTTTAATGTATTGTTGGATCCGGTTGGCTAATATCTTGTTGAGGATTTTTGCATCCATGTTCATCAGCGAAATTGGTCTATAATTCTCCTTTTTAGTGGGGTCTGTGTCTGGTTTTGGAATCAAGGTAATGCTAGCTTCATAGAAAGAGTTTGGATATTTTCCTTCCATTCTATTTTTTGGAACAGTTTCAAGAGAATAAGTGTTAAATCTTCCTTAAATGTTTGGTAGAATTTCCTTGGAAAGCCATCTGGCCCTGGACTCTTGTTTTTTGTCAGATTTTTTATTACTAATTCGATTTCCTTACGGGTTATGGGTCTGTTCAATTTTTTTCTTTCTTCCTGTTTCAGTTTTGGTAGTGTATGTTTCTAGGAATTTGTCCATTTCTCCCAGATTTCCAATTTTGTTGCCATATAATGGCTCATAATATTCTCTTATTATTGTTTTTTTTTCCAATATATGAAATTTATTGTCAAATTGGTTTCCATACAACACCCAGTGTTCATCCCAAAAGGTGCCCTCCTCAATACCCATCCCCCACCCTCCCCTCCCTCCCACCCCCCATCAAACCTCAGTTTGTTCTCAGTTTTTAACAGTCTCTTATGCTTTGGCTCTCTCCCTCTCTAACCTCTTTTTTTTTTTTTCCTTCCCCTCCCCCATGGGTTTCTGTTAAGTTTCTCAGGATCCACATAAGAGTGAAACCATATGGTATCTGTCTTTCTCTGTATGGCTTATTTCACTTAGCATCACACTCTCCAGTTCCATCCACGTAGCTACAAAAGGACATATTTCATTCTTTCTCATTGCCATGTAGTATTCCATTGTGTATATAAACCACAATTTCTTTATCCATTCATCAGTTGATGGACATTTAGGCTCTTTCCATAATTTGCCTATTGTTGAGAGTGCTGCTATAAACATTGGGGTACAAGTGCCCCTGTGCATCAGTACTCCTGTAGCCCTTGGGTAAATTCCTAGCAGTGCTATTGCTGGGTCATAGGGTAGGTCTATTTTTAATTTTCTGAGGAACCTCCACACTGCTTTCCAGAGTTGCTGTGCCAATTTGCATTCCCACCAACAGTGCAAGAAGGTTCCCGTTTCTCCACATCCTCTCCAGCATCTATAGTCTCCGGATTTCTTCATTTTGGCCACTCTGACTGGTGTGAGGTGATATCTGAGTGTGGTTTTGATTGGTATTTCCCTGATAAGGAGCGACGTTGAAGATCTTTTCATGTGCCTGTTGGCCATCCGGATGTCTTCTTTAGAGAAGTGTCTATTCATGTTTTCTGCCCATTTCTTCACTGGGTTATTTGATTTTTGGGTGTGGAGTTTGGTGAGATCTTTATAGATTTTGGATACTAGCCCTTTATCCGATATGTCATTAGCAAATGTCTATTCCCATTCCGTTGGTTGCCTTTTAGTTTTGTTGGTTGTTTCCTTTGCTGTGCAGAAGCTTTTTACCTTCATAAGGTCCCAGTAATTCATTTTTTCTTTTAATTCCCTTGCCTTTGGGGATGTGTCGAGTAAGAGATTGCTACGGCTGAGGTCAGAGAGGTCTTTTCCTGCTTTCTCCTCTAGGGTTTTGATGGTTTCCTGTCTCACATTCAGGTCCTTTATCCATTTTGAGTTTATTTTTGTGAATGGTGTGAGAAAGTGGTCTAGTTTCAACCTTCTGCATGTTGCTGTCCATTTCTCTCAGCACCATTTGTTAAAGAGACTGTCTTTTTTCCATTGGATGTTCTTTCCTGCTTTGTCAAAGATGAGTTGGCCATACGTTTGTGGGTCTAGTTCTGGGGTTTCTATTCTATTCCATTGGTCTATGTGTCTGTTTTTGTGCCAACACCATGCTGTCTTGATGATGACAGCTTTGTAGTAGAGGCTAAAGTCTGGGATTGTGATGCCTCCTGCTTGGGTCTTCTTCTTCAAAATTACTTTGGCTATTCAGGGCCTTTTGTGGTTCCATATGAATTTTAGGATTGCTTGTTCTAGTTTTGAGAAGAATGCTGGTGCAATTTTGATTGGGATTGCATTGAATGTGTAGATAGCTTTGGGTAGTATTGACATTTTGACAAAATTTATTCTTCCAATCCATGAGCAGGGAATGTCTTTCCATTTCTTTATATCTTCTTCAATTACCTGCATAAGCTTTCTATAGTTTTCAGCGTACAGATCTGTTACATCTTTGGTTATATTTATTCCTAGGTATTTTATGCTTCTTGGTGCAATTGTGAATGGGATCAGTTTCTTTATTTGTCTTTCTGTTGCTTCATTGTTAGTGTATAAGAATGCAACTGATTTCTGTACATTGATTTTGTATCCTGCAACTTTGCTGAATTCATGTATCAGTTCTAGCAGACTTTTGGTGGAGTCTATCGGATTTTCCATGTATAATATCATGTCATCTGCAAAAAGCGAAAGCTTGACTTCATCTTTGCCAATTTTGATGCCTTTGATTTCCTTTTGTTGTCTGATTGCTGATGCTAGAACTTCCAGCACTATGTTAAACAACAGCGGTGAGAGTGGGCATCCCTGTCGTGTTCCTGATCTCAGGGAAAAAGCTCTCAGTTTTTCCCCGTTGAGGATGATGTTAGCTGTGGGCTTTTCATAAATGGCTTTTATGATGTGTAAGTATGTTCCTTCTATCCCGACTTTCTCAAGGGTTTTTATTAAGAAAGTGTGCTGGATTTTGTCAAAGGCCTTTTCTGCATCGATTGACAGGATCATATGGTTCTTCTCTTTTTTTTTTGTTAATGTGATATATCACGTTGATTGATTTGCAAATGTTGAACCAGCCCTGCATCCCAGGAATGAATCCCACTTGATCATGGTGAATAATTCTTTTTATATGCCGTTGAATTCGATTTGGTAGTATCTTATTGAGAATTTTTGCATCCATATTCATCAGGGATATTGGCCTGTAGTTCTCTTTTTTTACTGGGTCTCTGTCTGGTTTAGGAATCCAAGTAATACTGGCTTCATAGAATGAGTCTGGAAGTTTTCCTTCCCTTTCTATTTCTTGGAATAGGTTGAGAAGGATAGGTATTATCTCTGCTTTAAACGTCTGGTAGGACTCCCCTGGGAAGCCATCTGGTCCTGGACTCTTATTTGTTGGGAGATTTTTGATAACCAATTCAATTTCTTCGCTGGTCATGGGTCTGTTCAAGCTTTCTATTTCCTCCTGATTGAGTTTTGGAAGAGTGTGGGTGTTTAGGAATTTGTCCATTTCTTCCAGGTTGTCCAATTTGTTGGCATATAATTTTTCATAGTATTCCCTGATAATTGTTTGTATCTCTGAGGGATTGGTTGTAATAATTCCATTTTCATTCATGATTTTATCGATTTGGGTCATCTCCCTTTTCTTTTTGAGAAGCCTGGCTAGAGGTTTGTCAATTTTGTTTATTTTTTCAAAAAACCAACTCTTGCTTTCGTTGATCTGCTCTACAGTTTTTTTAGATTCTATATTGTTTATTTCTGCTCTGATCTTTATTATTTCTCTTCTTCTTCTCGGTTTAGGCTGTTTTTGCTGTTCTGCTTCTATTTCCTTTAGGTGTGCTGTTAGATTTTGTATTTGGGATTTTTCTTGTTTCTTGAGATAGGCCTGGATTGCAATGTATTTTCCTCTCAGGACTGCCTTCACTGCGTCCCAAAGCATTTGGATTGTTGTATTTTCATTTTCGTTTGTTTCCATATATTTTTTAATTTCTTCTCTAATTGCCTGGTTGACCCACTCATTCTTTAGTAGGGTGTTCTTTAACCTCCATGCTTTTGGAGGTTTTCCAGACTTTTTCCTGTGGTTGATTTCAAGCTTCACAGCATTGTGGTCTGAAAGTATGCATGGTATGATTTCAATTCTTGTATACTTATGAAGGGCTGTTTTGTGACCCAGTATATGATCTATCTTGGAGAATGTTCCATGTGCACTCGAGAAGAAAGTATATTGTGTTGCTTTGGGATGCAGAGTTCTAAATAGATCTGTCAAGTCCATCTGATCCAATGTATCATTGAGGGCCCTTGTTTCTTTATTGACCATGTGTCTAGATGATCTATCCATTTCTGTAAGTGGAGTGTTAAAGTCCCCTGCAATTACCACATTCTTATCAGTAAGGTTGCTTAGGTTTATGAGTAATTGTTTTATATATATGGGGGCTCTGGTATTCGGCACATAGACATTTATAATTGTTATCTCTTCCTGATGGATAGACATTGTAATTATCATATAATGCCCTTCTTCATCTCTTGTTACAGCCTTTAATTTAAAGTCTAGTTTGTCTGATAGAAGTATGGCTACTCCAGCTTTCTTTTGGTTTCCAGTAGCATGATAAATAGTTCTCCATCCCCTCACTCTCAATCTAAAGGTGTCCTCAGGTCTAAAATGAGTCTCTTGTAGACAGCAAATAGATGGGTCTTGTTTTTTTATCCATTCGGATACCCTATGTCTTTTGGTTGGCACATTTAATCCATTTACATTCAGTGTTATTATAGAAAGATACAGGTTTAGAGTCATTGTGATGTCTGTATGTTTTATGCTTGTAGTGATGTCTCTGGTACTTTGTCTCACAGGATCCCCCTTAGGATCTCTTGTAGGGCTGGTTTAGTGGTGACAAATTCCTTCAGTTTTTGTTTGTTTGGGAAGACCTTTATCTCTCCTTCTATTCTAAATGACAGACTTGCTGGATAAAGGATTCTCGGCTGCATATTTTTTCTGTTTAGCACACTGAAGATATCGTGCCAGTCCTTCCTGGCCTGCCAAGTTTCAAAAGAGAGATCAGTCACGAGTCTTATAGGTCTCCCTTTATATGTGAGGGCACGTTTATCCCTTGCTGCTTTCAGAATTTTCTCTTTATCCTTGTATTTTGCCAGTTTGACTATGATATGTCGTGCAGAAGATCGATTCAAGTTACATCTGAAGGGAGTTCTCTGTGCCTCTTGGATTTCAATGCCTTTTTCCTTCCCCAGTTCAGGGAAGTTCTCAGCTGTTATTTCTTCAAGTACCCCTTCAGCACCTTTCCCTCTCTCTTCCTCCTCTGGGATACCAATTATGCGTATATTATTTCTTTTTAGTGTATCACTTAGTTCTCTAATTTTCCCCTCATACTCCTGGATTTTTTTATCTCTCTTTTTCTCAGCTTCCTCTTTTTCCATAACTTTATCTTCTAGTTCACCTATTCTCTCCTCTGCCTCTTCAAGCCGAACCGTCGTGGTTTCCATTTTGTTTTGCATTTCGTTTAAAGCGTTTTTCAGCTCCTTGTGACTGTTCCTTAGTCCCTTGATCTCTGTACCAAGAGATTCTCTGCTGTCCTCTATACTGTTTTCAAGCCCAGCGATTAATTTTATGACTATTATTCTAAATTCACTTTCTGTTATATTATTTAAATCCTTTTTGATCAGTTCATTAGCTGTTGTTATTTCCTGGAGATTCTTCTGGGGGGAATTCTTCCTTTTGGTCATTTTGGATAGTCCCTGGAGTGGTGAGGACCTGCAGGGCACTTCCCCTGTGCTGTGGTATATAACTGGAGTTGGTGGGCGGGGCCGCAGTCAGTCCTGATGTCTGCCCCCAGCCCACCGCTGGGGCCACAGTCAGACTGGTGTGTGCCTTCTCTTCCCCTCTCCTAGGGGCGGGATTCACTGTGGGGTGGCGTGTCCCATCTGGGCTACTTGCACACTGCCAGGCTTGTGGTGCTGGGGATCTGGCGTATTAGCTGGGGTGGGTAGGCAAGGTGCACGGGAGCAGGAGGGGCAGACTTAGCTCGCTTCTCCTTAAGTGATCCACTTCACGAGGGGCCCTGTGGCCGCGGGAGGGAGTCAGATCCTCTGCCGGAGGTTTGGCTCCGCAGAAGCACAGAGTTGGGTGTTTGCGTGGAGCGAGCGAGTTCCCTGGCAGGAACTGGTTCCCTTTGGGATTTTGGCTGGGGGATGGGCGAGGGAGATGGTGCTGGCGAGCGCCTTTGTTCCCCACCAAACTGAGCTCTGTCATCCGGGCGCTCAGCAGCTCTCCCTCCCTTTGTCCTCCAGCCTTCCTGCTTTCCGAGCAGAGCTGTTAACTTATGACCTCCCAGACGCTAAGTCACGCTTGCTGTCGGAACACACTCCGTCTGGCCCCTCCGCTTTTGCCAGCCAGACTCGGTGGCCCTGCTTGGCCGGCAGGCTGCCCTTCTGCCCCGGCTCCCTCCCGCCAGTCCGTGGAGCGCGCACCGCCTCGCTGCCCTTCCTACCCTCTTCCGTGGGCCTCTCGTCTGGGCTTGGCTCCGGAGACTCCGTTCTGCTAATCCTCTGGCGGTTTTCTGGGTTATTTAGGCAGGTGCAGGTGGAATCTAAGTGATCAGCAGGACGCGCGGTGAGCCCAGCGTCCTCCTGTGCCGCCATCTTCCCCCTCCTACCTCTTATTGTTTTTATTTCTGTTGTGTTGGTTGTGATTTCTCCTATTTCATTCTTGATTTTATTTATTTGGGTCCTTTACTTTTTCTTCTTGATCAAACTGGCTATTGGTTTATCAATTTTGTTAATTATTTCAAAGAACCAGCTTCTGGTTTCATTGATCTGTTCTACTCTTTTTTTGGTTTCAATAGCATTAATTTTTGCTCTAATCTTTATTATTATTTCCTGTCTTCTGCTGGTTTTAGGTTTTATTTGCTCTTCTTGTTCCACCTCCTTAAGGCGTAAGGTTAGGTTGTGTATATGAGATCTTTTTTCCTTCTTTAGCAAGGCCTGGATTGCTGTATTCTTTCCTCTTAATGACCGCCTTTGCTGCATCCCAGAGGCTTTGGGTTGTGGTGCTATCATTTTCATTGACTTCCATATACTTTTTAATTTCTTCTTTAGCTGCTTGGTTAGCCCATTCATTCTTTAGTAGGATGTTCTTCAGTCTCCAATAGTTGTTACCTTTCCAAATTTTTCTTGTGGTTGATTTCAAGTTTCATAGCATTTTGGTCTGAAAATATGCACGGTATGATCTCGATCCTTTTGTACTTACTTAGGGCTGATTTGTGTCCCAGTATATGGTCTATTCTGGAGAACATTCCATGTGCACTGGAGAAGAATGTATGCATAATTTTATCTTCTAATTCACCAATCTCTCCCTGCCTCTTCATTACGAGCTGTGGTCCCCTCCATTATATTTTGCACCTCATTGATAGCATTTTTTAGCTCCTCATGTCTATTTCTTAGTCCCTTGATCTCTGTAGCAACAGATTCTTTGGTGTCCTCTATGCTTTTTTCAAGCCCAGCAATTAATTTTATGATGATTATTCTAAATTATTGTTCCATTATATTGCTTAAGTCAATTTTGATCAATTCATTAGCTGTTTCTACTTCCTAGAGTTTCTTTTGAGGAGAGTTCTTCCGTTTAGTCATTTTGGGTACTTCCTGGGGTGGCACTGAACTGCAGGGCACTTCCCCTGTGCTATCTGGAGTAACTTGTGTTGGTAGGTGGGGCCACAGTCAGATTTGATGTCTGTCCCCAGCCCACTGCTGGGGCCACAGTCAGACTGGTGTGTGCCTTTATCTTCTCCTTTCTCAGGGGAAGGACTCACTGTGGAGTGGTGTGGCCCCTGTCCAGGCTACTTGCACACTGCAGGCTTGTGGTGCTGCTTTGATGGGATCTGGTGTATTAGCTGGGGTGTATCTGCAAGCTGCACAGGGGCATGAGGGGCAGGCTAAGCTTGCTTTGCTGTCTGTGGTCCCCTGTGGGAGGGGCCCTGCAGCACTGGGAGGGAGGCATACCTGTCGTAGGGATGGATCCACAGAAGCTTAGCTGTGGGTGTTGGCACAGTGCAAGCAAGTTCAGTGATGGAAAATGGTTCCTTTTGGGTTTACAGCTGGGGGATGGGAGAGGGAGATGGTTCTTGCCAGCGCCTTTGTTCCCCTGCCAAGCTGAGCTCTGTCTTCCCGGGCTTAACAACTCTCCCTCCTGGTGTCCTCTTGCCCTCCTGCTCTCCAAGCAAGGCTTTTGACTTTTAACATTCCAGATGTTAAGTCCCGATGGCTATCAGAACTCATCGAGTCCGGCCCCTCCGCTTTTGTATGCCAGACTTCAGGGGCTCTGCCTTGCTGGGTGGGCTACGTTTCCACCACCCCGGCTCCCTCCTGCCAGTCCGTGTAGCACGCATCGCCTCTCCACCCTTTCTCCCCTCTTCCATGAGTCCTCTTGGTTACACTTGGCTCCAGAGAGTCCATTCTGCTAGTCTTCTGTTGGTTTTCTGGGTTATTTAGGCAGGTGTGGGTGGAATCTATGTGATCAGCAGGACGAGGTGAGCCCAGTATCCTCCTATGCTGCCATCTTCCCCTGGATCCCACCCAATACATTCGACATTGATTCTTGAGTAATGAAAACATTCTTGGCAAATAATTTTACTCTTGTCCATCTTGCACCAGTCCAAGAATTTCACCTGTAGTGCTGCAATATGAATATCCCTGGCTATTCCTCTTAATTATGCCCTCAGTTCCAGAAACCAACAGAATAGAACTGCAGTCTTACTCCATTATTCCTGGCTTCTGTATCTATGTGACTCCTGCCTGCTTTGAACATTCTAATTGTTTCAGAGTAAATGCCTCAGGCCCCATGGGACACTCAGCTAACAACATGTAGGGAGCACTGATAGGAAAGGGGCAGGGACATGCAGGGGCTCTCCTCATGGCATACTTAAGATTTTTTTTTAATTTTTTTTAACGTTTTTTATTTATTTTTGAGACAGGGAGAGACAGAGCATGAACAGGGGAGGGTCAGAGAGAGGGAGACACAGAATCTGAAACAGGCTCCAGGCTCTGAGCTGTCAGCACAGAGCCCGACGCGGGGCTCGAACTCATGGACCGCGAGATTATGACCTGAGCCAAAGTCGGCCGCTTAACCCACTGAGCCACCCAGGCACCCCAAGGCATACTTAAGATTTTTAAATGTGATGCCAAACCTACTTAGGTATAGCCTTCATTAGAATCAGTACACTAGGGGGGTGCCTGAGTGGTTCAGTCAGTTAGGTGTCTGACTTTGGCTCAGGTCATGATCTCACAGTTTGTGGGTTCGAGCGCCATGTCTGGCTCTGTGCTGACAGCTCAGAGCCTAGAGCCTGCTTCAGATTCTGTGTCTCCCTCTCTCTCTGCCCTTTCTCTACTCATGCTCTGTCTCTCTCTCTCTGTGTGAAAAATGAATATACTTTAAAATAAATAAATAAATAAACATTAAAAATCTTTTAAAAAATCAGTACATTAGGTACATCTGAAGAACCACTAAAAATATTTATTTTTTTTAAATTTGTACTTTTTTAAAAACTTTTAACATTTATTTATTTTTTAAGAGACAGAGTATGAGTGGGGGAGGGGATGAGAGAGAGGGAGTCACAGAATCCCAAGCAAGCTCCAGACTCTGAGCTGTCAGCACAGAGCCCAACATGGGGCTCAAACTCAGGAACCACAAGATCATGACCTGAGCCAAAGTCAGATGCTTAACCGATTGACCACCCAAGTGTCCCTAATTTGTACTTTTTAAATCAAATCATCCTGTGAAATATTGAAATAAGATGACCATTTAATTAACATAAATGAGAAATAACAGCAGTGAAACCAAAATAGATAATATTTTAATGTCCAATAAAATTATAAATGAACACTACTGTATAGGTTATCCATAGGGATGTTGAAATTATGCAGTACATTGGCAGGATATGGGAGAGAAGAAGAGACAGTAAGGTTGGGTGCCAATTCTATCCTGAAAATCAGGGTGACCAAGAAACTGACAGAGGTCTAACTTGAGGATTAAGTAGCAGAAGGTGATATGACTACTTTGCATATTTAAGAGTATTGCTTTTTTTCATAGGTGATTTCTCACTATCAGTGTAAAGAGCAGCGTGATGCCCACAGATTTGAGAAAATCAGCAACATTATTAAGCAATTTAAGCTGAGCTGCAGGTAAGAGATCTTTTGTGATCTATTTATGTCTGGAAAAAGTTGTCACTTTTGAGAGGTTCAGATAACCACAGTAGACTGCACTTGTGTTCAGAGTAGTTCTTTTAATTGAAAAGAAAGCTAAATTCTAAGGGAGCCTACAGTTGGTTCAGGTGAAAGTCATTGTCCTTTAATGCAAACTCAACGGATACAGAAGAAGCATGTGAAAAATATCTAAGCAGAAAAATCTTTTGAGATATTCGATACTATTTAGGAAGAAATAAACAGAAAATATCCAAGGGAGTTTTGAAAAAGAAGAAAGGAGAATTTACCCTACCAAATAAAAATTTTGCTATAATACTATAGTGATTAAAATAGTGACATACTGATTCAGGAATGGTACAGAATACAGTCTGGAAATGTCTAATCATGTTGTCTCACTTTTGATTAAATATGGTTTGAATCTTAGCATTGTGAATATAGGAAGAAGGAATGGCTGAACATTATAATTTAGTAAATATGTAATAATCAAAATCCTTATCCTGGTAAAACTTTGATGCCCAGACAATAGAACAAGTATAAGTTTACTCTTTTTATGTCTTAGCACACTGTGAGACTTACTGGCATGTTTATGCTAACATTTTTAAGAAGAAATCGCAAAGGGCATGCAAATATAATTACCTTGTTTGTTTTTAAAGAAATGGGATCATTTCTCTAATTTCAATATAATGAACATTCAAAAATAGTTATTAATCACAATGATAGGAAAATTTCAACCTAAAATTCTTAAATATTAGGGAAATCTTTTATAATCTGTTATTTTAACATGGATCTAGGTCTAAGCCCATTTCACAGTCAATGTCAAGTCCTAATCCACTTTCTAAGTCACTTTCCAAAACATAGTAAATTTAGCAGTAGAGTTTCCTTGGAAAACAAAGAGAAGTTAGTGATTAACTGTCTTAATGAAGTGGTGAATCAAGGTATAATGCTATTGAATGTTTAATATACAAAGTAAGAATTTTTTATATTGCTATTATTTTATGTTCTTTACTACTTTTTCTCATTTCTCTTATAGCAAGCTAGCTGCTTCTTTCCAGAGCATGGAAGTCAGGAACTCTAACTTTGCTGCTTTCATTGACATCTTTACATCCAACACTTATGTGATGGTCGTGATGTCTGATCCATCCATTCGTAAGTTCAAACTTAGCTGACATACATTTAAAGCTTCATTCTTTAAACTAATTGCCCTAGAGGTAGTACTTTATTAGATAATGAACAAACATCTTGTAGTGGGGATGGTTGCACAGCAGTGGGAATATACTTAATGCCACTGACCTGTATATTTTTAAATGGTTAGAATGGTAAATTTCTCGTTATATGTATTATTTACCACAATAAAAAAGCTATTTTAGTACTAGTAATAAATAGTTTTTTGTTTACTAAACTTATGTTTTGAAGCTTAAAAATAATTTAGACTCCTGGGTGTTTTGTTTTTTCTTCATGAAATTTCAGAAATCAAGGTACTAAATCTAGGGGTTTTAAAGAAAAGAGAACCCATATGTATGATTTATGCTTCATATAGTATAAATTTTCAAAAGACTAATCAGTCTAAGCTCTGGATTACTAAATGCTGAATCATTTTATATGTCACTGTATATTCCTAAATACTATATTCCCATATTTGTACCCTGGGCATAAAGGGACGTATTTGGTACTTCCATGCCATAATAGCCATGTTCATAACTACTGAAATAAAGGTTCTAGCAGTGTTTCCAGGATGTTCCCAGAAGTTTAAATAAATTATCTCTGATCCACTGGCTTTTCCTACTTAGGTTAATATTAAAATACAGCATAACATAATGGGTTTTATTCTAAAAATGAACCAAAAAAAGATTTGGAAATTTTATTTTGGAAATATATTTAAATATAAACAAATCTGCTTATCCAGAAAAATTAAATCATAGTTAATTTGGGACCTCCTATTCCTGTATATTCTCTGTGACCTATTTTGAGAGATTTGGCTCTCTTTTGTTTATTTATTTGTTTTTACTAGTCAGACATTCCATTGGCTGCTTGTATTTATTATGTTGGGTATCTCCTCCACCCCTACCCTCCCTACCCTCAGCTTCTGCAGCTACTCTGATCAACATCCGCAATGCCAGGAAACACTTTGAAAAGCTGGAAAGAGTGGATGGACCAAAACAGTGTCTCCTCATGCGCTAAACATTGCCACATGTTGTTTCAAAAAATTTTGAAATACTGTTTCTTAATTAATCTTAATGTTGTATTCATATATGTAGGCTCTGAAATGTGATGCTTACCACTTGTGTATTTCTTCCCCACATCAGTCTCAACGTTTAACCTTGAATGCTGTTTACTAAAATAGCCAGTGAGAAGTTAGAAAATGAGCTGTTCATGGACTTGATGTGACATAAAAGTATGTGATATGTAAGTGTTCTGATAACAAGATTCTAATAGTGTGTGTTCTGATAACCTGGTTCTAATAGTTGTGTATGCCATAGCCTTTTCCAACATCATCTTGTATTCCTCATTGGATAGTAACCTATAATTTGGAATATTACTAATTTCTCAGCATGCATTAAAATTATTCCTTAACTTCAACTGTAAATAAACTTTTGCTGTTAGGGATTTCAGTGTCTGTTTTCTTTTCCTTGTCTTTTCAACTTTTTCCCTAAGGAAGAGCAAATGAATTTCATAGTTATCCTATGGGGAGGGGATCTGCTGTTTGGGAAATATTATAGAATAAAGTTGGATAGGAAGGATGGAGGCAGATTATAGTCTTAAAGTTAGAAGAGTTTAGATATTATGTGATAGGAAATAGGATACCATTGTAGGTTTTTGAGGAGGGGAATTATGTGAAAGGAATTTTGAAAGAAAATTAACCTAGACTATATGGGCTGACTGGTGGCAGCTGGAGAAGCTGTGGCAGTAATATAGGCCTGAGGTGTGTTGAAAGCTTCTTCTAGGTTGCAGCTGGAGAAGGAATGAATAAAAAGTTGAGGGAAAAGAGATAAGATTTATGAGATATAAATCTTCTTTCTCTGTGGTCCAGGAATGATTAAATTTACGTATCCCATTACATCTAATGGGATGTATTCCATTCCATCTAATTATCCCATAATTACATTATGCTGATCAAGTAATATTAAAATATTTTTCAAGAAGATGTGTTTTATTTCATCGCCTAATGAAAAGATGAAGCATTGTAAACTAGGAGAAATGGAGCTTGATAACACTAACTAGAATTACTCAAAGCCCTTTTTCTGCTTCTGTAGGTACAATAAAAGAACACAAAAACATTTGGTAAATCTATAACACAGTGTATTCATCTCATTTCTCCTCTCTATATCATGAAGAAAACTCTTCTAGACCAACAGAACCTCACCCTTCCCAATCTTATCCTCAGTTGAGAGAAATAGTTTTCACTAAGCAGTGAAGAACATGGTTTTTAGGTTGCCTACATTATGTAGGTTAAAATTATCAAGCTTTAAAAGGTCATGGAACTAATTTTATCAACGGTTGTATTAGTCCTCTGCAGAAGGGGAGTTTTTTAGTAGATATTCTAGATTCTTTATTTTCTTAATATCTAGGAAAATGAAGAAGAGTAAATGAAGTGGGGGTCTGTTCTGTGACTAATATGAGTCATGAGTTGATATGTTCTCATTATCCTCAATATATGGGGTTATATTTGAAGGTAGTTAGAAAGTGGACAGATAGATACAGATATAGACATTAAATTAGGTAAGTGTGAAAAAAATGTAGTTATTATTTGCTCTTGTTCAACCCTTGCTCAGATTCTAGTTATAATTTGGACTTAGAGGATGCATAAAAGAATGAAAGGTTAGAAAAATTAAGTTATGATTTAGCTTAATCCTCCCTATTGTAATGACCAACTAGTCTTCTTTGTCACTGAAGACAAAAATATGTTTTGTGATAGATATTTGTCCAAGATGGAACCACCTAGAAACTGAAATAAACACAAGTGAATAGTGAAAGCATATTATGGGATTATTGATACAATGAAATGATGGTTTTTATAGGCTATGTTAGTGATGTTATTAGGATAGAGCAATAGTTTTCAAACTTGAGCAGGCATTAGAATCACTTGGAAGAGAAATTGTTGAAACACACTGCTGCCCCACACCCGGTACCCAGATTTTCAGGTTCTGTAGGTCTGGGGTGGGACCCAGGAGTCTGCATTTCTGACAAGTTCCCTGGTGAAGCAGATACTGATCCTGCTGGTCTATGGACTATACTTGAGGAACCACAGCTTTAGGGAAAAGAAGAAATGTAGAAAGAGGAGTATGAAAACGTGTTCACTAAGTTTATAAGGATAAGTTGAAGGCATTATATGAACTAATATATAATATAGACCACTGATTTTCAAAGGGATCTAAAAGTTTGTGAAGCACTGTTTTACACAAACATAATAACTAGGAAGCTTCTACTTTAAAAGTACGTTGTAAATGGAAACCATTACTAGCATAGAGTAGTGGTAGTGATTTGTGTAGGGAGCTAGCTTTTCCCAGTTTCAACCAGCTTTATTTTCTCTCAATAGGATATATAACTTTATGTGGATTGCCAAGTGAAAACAGTGCTACCTTTAGTTGAGTGTTTATTAAGTGTGAGCTTATAAATGCTTATAAGGATTATCCCTGTGGAGTTATTTCTAGAGAGTGTATTGTAAGTCTGGAAGGGTGAATGGGGTAATTGCTGAAATGTCAGCGATGTTCTGGTCTCAAGGCTATCAAATGTGATAGCATTATGAGATACAGAGCCCCATGATCCCCCAGAGGACAGTTAGATACAAAATCTGCTGCAATTTCCTGACACTCCTTGGATCTGCACGTGCTCCTTGCATGTCTTCACATAGCCAGCAGAAGATCCTTTGTGTTGTCTTTTCCTTCACTTCCCCTATGGTATATTCTGTTAAGCTTCTTCAAATTCCACATATGAGTGAAAATAAGATATATGTATTTTTTAACTTATTTCACTTAGCGTAATATGCTCCAATTCCATCCACGTTGTTGCAAATGGCAAGATTTCATTCTTTTTCATCACTGAGTAGTATTCCACTCTGTGTGTGTGTGTGTGTGTGTGTGTGTATGTGTGTGTGTGTGTGTGTGTGTGTGTACACACATCTTCTTTATCCATTCATCAGTTGATAGGTTGATGGACATTTGGGCTCTGTCCATAATTTATTGTGATAGCACTGCTATAAGCATTGGGGTACATGTACCCCTACAAATAAGCACTACTATATACTTTGGATAAATTCCTAGTAGTGCTATTGCTGGGTCATAGGGTAATTCTATTTTTAATTTTTTGAGGAACGTCCACACTGTTTTCCAGGGTGGCTGCACCAGTTTGCATTCCTACCAACAGTGCAAGAAGGTTCTGGTTCCTCTTTGTCCACATCCTCGCCAAAATCTGTTGTTTCCTGAGTTGTTAATTTCAGCCATTCTGACCAGTGTGAGGTGGTATTTCAGTGTGGTTTTGATTTATAGTTCCCTGATGATGAGCAATGTTGAGCACCTTTTCATGTTTCTGTTAGCCATCTGGACATCTTTGAAAGAGTGTCTATTCATGTCTTCTGCCCATTTTTTCACTGGATTATTGGTTTTGGGGTGTTGAGTTTGGTAAGTTCTTTATAGATTTTGGATGCTAACCCTTTATCTGATATGTCATTTGCAAATGTCTTCTTTCTGTTGCTTGTCTGGGCTCTCTTTTTTGTTGATTGTTTCCTTTGCTGTGCAGAAGCTTTTTATCTTGATGAGGTCCCAATAGTTCATTTTTGCTTTTAATTCCCTTGCCTTTGGAAATATGTTAAGCAAGAAATTGCTGTGGCTGAGGTCAAAGAGGTTGTTGTGTGCTTTCTCCTCTAGGATTTTGATGGTTTCCTGTCTCACATTTAGGTCTTTCATCCATTTTGAATTTATTTTTGTTTATGGTGTAGAAAAGTGGTCCACTTTCATTCTTCTGCATGTTGCTGTCCAGTTCTCCCAGCATCATTTGCTAAAGAGACTGTCTTTTTCCCATTAGGTACTCTTTCCTGTTTTGTTGAAGATTACTTGGCAATATATCTGTAGGTCCATTTCTGGATTCTCTGTTCTATTCCATTGGTCTGTGTGTCTGTTTTTGTGCCAATACCATACTGTCTTGATGATTACAGCTTTGTAGTAGAGGCTATAGTCTGCGATTGTGATGCCTCCTTCTTTGGGTTTCTTTTTCAACATTACTTTGGCTTTCTTGCCATTTTGGATGTGTTTTATTTCATTTTGTTGTCTGATTGCTGTGGCTAGGACTTGTGAGAGTGGACATCCCTGTCCATGTTTCCAATCTTAAGGGAAAAGCTCTCATTTTTTTCCCTGTTGAGGATGATATTAGCTGCAGGCTTTTCATATATGGTGAGTGCACATGGAACATTCTCCAGAATAGACCACATATCAGGTCACAAATCAGCCCTCAACAGGTACAAAAAGATTAAGATCATACCATGCATATTTTCTGATCTCAATGCTATGAAACTTGGAATGAACAACAAGGAAAAATTTGGAAAGCCTTCAAATATATGGATGTTAAAGAATATCCTACTAAAGAATGAATGGGTGAACCAAGAAATTAAACAAGAAATTTAAAAATATATGGAAGCAAATGAAAATGAAAATATGACAGTCCAAATCCTTCGGGTTGCAACGAAGGCCATCCTAAGAGGAAAATACATTGCCAAACAGGCCTACCTGGAGAGGCAAGAAAGGTCCCAAATACACAACCCTACCTTACATGTAAAGGAGCTAGAAAAGGAGCAGCAAAGTCCAAAGCCAGCAGAAGGGAAATAATAAAGATTAGAAATAAACAATATAAAATCCATAAAAACAGTAGAATTGATCAATGAAACTAAGCTGGTTTTTTGAAAGAATGAACAAAATTTATAACCCCCTAGCCAGACTTCTCAAAAAGATAAGAGAGGACCCACATAGATAAAAATAAGCGAAAGAGGAGAGATCACAAGCAAGAACACAAATACAATTATAAGAGAATACTATGAAAAATTATATGCCAACAAACTGGATAATCTGGAAGAAACAGGCAAATTCCTAGACACCCACACACTATCAAACCTCAAAGAGGAAGAGATATAAAATTTTTACAGGCCCATAACCAGCAAAGAAATTGAATCACTTATCAAAAATATCCCAACAAATAAAAGTCCTGGGCCAGATGGCTTCCCACAGGAATTCTACCAGACATTTAAAGAAGAATAAATACCTATTCTCCTCAAAGTATTCCAGAAAATAGAAATGGAAGGAAAGCTTCCAAAGTTATTCTATGAAACCAGCATTACCTTGATTCCAAAACCAAAGACTGCACTAAAAAGAATTATAGGTCAATATCTTTGATGAATCTGGATGCAAAAAATTTCAAGATTCTAGCAAACCAATTCAACACTACATCAAAAGAATTATTACCATGAACAAGTGGGATTTATACCTGGGTGCAGGGCTGGTTCAATATTTGCAAATTAATGTGTACATCAATATTAATAAAAGAAAGGATAAGAGCCATGTGATCCTTTCAATAGATACGGAAAATGCATTTGACAAAATACAGCATCCTTTCTTGATAAAATCCACCCCCCCCAATTTCAAACTGAAGGTGTCTGTAGGTCTAGGATGAGTCTCTTGTAGGCAGCATATCAATGAGTCTTGCCTTTTATTCATTCTGACACCCTATGTATCTTAACTGGAGCATTTAGTCCATTTACATTCAAAGTAATTCTTTTTTTTTTTAAACGTTTATTTATTTTTGAGACAGAGAGAGACAGAGCATGAACAGGGGAGGGGCAGAGAGGGAGACACAGAATCTGAAACAGGCTCCAGGCTCTGAGTGGTCAGCACAGAGCCCGAGTAATTCTTAATCAGTATGTATTTATTGTCATTTTATTACTGTTTCTGGAAATTTTCTCTGATCCTTTATTATCTTTGTCAACTTTGGTCTCTCCTTGGCACTCAAAGAGTCCCCTGTAATATTTCTTGTAGTGTTGGTTTAGTGATCATGAATTCCTTTAGGGTTTTGTGTGTGTGTGTGTGTGTGTGTGTGTGTGTGTGTGTGTGTGTTGTTTGTTTTTGTTTTGTTTTGTTTTGTTTGTCTCTCCTACTTGAATGATAGCCTTGCTGTATAGAATTTTCTTGGCAACAGATTTTCCCATTCAGCGCATTAAAATATATCATGCCACTCCCTCTGTCTTGCCAGTTTCTGTTGAAGGACCTCCAGCTAGCCTTATTGGTTTTCCCTTGTAAGTTAAAGACATCTTTTGTCTTGTTGATTTTAAGATTTTTCCTTTATCACAGTATTTTGCAAATTTAATTGTAGTCTGTTTTGGTTTTGGCCTGCTTTTGTTGATTTTGATGGGATATCTCTGTGCCTCCTGGATCTGGGTGCCTGTTTCCTTCCCCAGGTAGGGAAGTATTCAGCTATTATTTCTTCAAATAAATTTTCTGCCTTTATTTCACTCTCTTCTTCTAGGACTCCTGTAATATGAATGTTATTATGTTTGATGGTTTCCGGAGTTCCCAAAGTCTATTATTTGGTTGCGTAATTATTTCTTTCTTTTGTTCAGCTTCATTGCTTTCTATTACTTTGTCTTCTGGGTCATTAATTCATTCTTCTGCTTCTTCCAGTCTACTCTTCATTACATCAAGCATGTTTGTAATCTCACTTATTGCACTCTTCATCTCATATTAATTATTTAACTCTTTATTCTCTGTGTAAGGATGTCATTGATTTCTTCTATTCTTTTCTCTAACCCAGTGAGTATCCTTATGATGGTTGCATTAAATTATCCACTGGGCATGTTACTTATACCTCTTTTGCCTAGATCTCTTGCCATGGTCTTATCTTATCTCATTTGGGGTAAATACCTCCATCTCCACATTTTATCTAAGTTTCTGCCTTACTCTGAGTGTTTAAAAATCCTGTTATGTCTCCAGTTCGTGAAGGACATGGCATTATGAAGAAGAGGTCATGTAGAGCCCAGGACTGGGTGCTTCAGGAAGTGTCTCCAGTGTGTGCTGTGTGTCCTTCTGTTGTATTCTGGCTACTCTATCCTTCAGGCCAGTCATCTGCAGAGGCTCTCCTTGCCTACTGTGGGCAGTGTTTGTCCCTGGCCTGAATGTTAAACCCTGGCGAGTGTTTAACTCAGTGTGCACTGGTCTGCTTGTGAAATAAGATGTGATACTACTTTCACTAGAACAAAGTCCCTATGGAAATCTCTGGTCAGGAGACATGGTTTGGGCAGGGGTTTGTACTGTTCTTCTGGGGAAGGGGCCCACCACATAGGGATGTAGCCAAGAGTGACTGAGAAAGGCAGTTCCACCAGATCTCAGGAGGTGGGGCTTGGTGTAAGCAAGTTTCACAGCCAATTGGCACTGCACTGCTTCCTGCAGGTGACTCTGTGATTATGCTGAGGGACCATGGAGGGAAATGGCACTAACCAGCTCTTTTGTCCCTGGAGAGGTGTCTCTGTGAACACTGCTTCTCAGGCATGTGCTCTGAGAAGAGCCAATATTCTCCCCACTGTGTGCTCCAGGCGCTCTTCAGATCACTGTTTGCATGCTGTCTGCCCCCTGGTTTTTTCTCTGCCTTCTCTCCAGGAGCAGGGCAGTGCCCTCCATCCCCAGCCCAGCCAAGCCCACTGGCATTTTAAACTCCAGGATTTAAGCCCCACTGGTTTTAAAACCTCAGGAAATTCAGCCACTTGTTTTCCAAGCCAATTGCTTTGGGGCAGTGTTCTCCTTGTGCATTCCACTGTATGTTCCTCTCTCTCTTGTCCATCTATGTACATGACCATGGCTCCATCCCCTCCATAAAACCCACAGTCTCTATCTCCCATAAACCATATCTCTTTCTTTACTACCTTCTTTGATGTGGCCTCTTCTTTCCCTTTAGTTGTGGAGTTTGTTCTGTCAGCCTTCAGATTGATTTCTGTGGTATTTATGATGATTTGATAATTAGTGTTCATAAGACAAGGCGAGCCTAGGGTCTACCTAGTCTGCCACTATCTTCCTCTCATACTCTAAAATGAATTCAGAATTGTTTCATCTTTCTTTATAATTTTAGAAGAGTTGAAAAATTATTGATAGTAATTAACATTTAAATGTTTAATAGAATCCACCTTGAAAACATATGGCTCTGGGCTTTGTTGATTGGAAGGTTTTTGTTTATTGATGCTATCCTAATGATCAGGCTTTCAATTTCTTTTCAATTTAGTCTTTGCATGTTGTATGTTTACAGAAATTCTTCCTTTGATCTACACGGTTTAAATTATTGGCATATTATTTTTCATAATTAATCATTTGAGAGTTTTTTATTTCTGTGGAATCAAGTATAATGCTGAGTCAGGTTAAAATCCTTTTAAATTTCTGATTGTTTCTATTTCAGTTCTCTCTTTTAGTTAGCCCAGAAAAAAGTTGGATATATTTCATATTTTCAAGAAAAGCACAACTCTTAATTTGCTTGATAGTTTTTACTTTTAAAATGTTGATCCTATATTTGATTTATTTGTGCTTTCATCATTATTTTTTCCTTCTTATTTTAATCAATTTTTTTCTTTTTTTGAAGTCTCTTGAGATGTCATTAGGTTGTTTATTTTAGAACTTTTTAAAAATGGGTTTATAAATTTTTTCTAACTATTGCCTTTATTTCATCGCATACATTTTGGTATGCTGTGTTTTTTTTTTTTTTTTTTTGGTTTGTTTCGAGATACATTTTTACTACCTTTTGTTATTTTGTTTGACCTACTGGTTGTTCAACAGCTGTTGGTTGATTTTCACGTATTTGTGAATTTCCCCATTCCCTTAAGTTACTGATATTGATTTTCATTTTATTGTACTCAGATTGTTGGGATAGTTTCAATCTTTAAAATTTGTTTATTCTTGCTCTGTGACCTAGTATATTCTCCAACGTGGAGAATGTTTTGTGCATGCTTGATAAGAATATGTATTCTGCTATTGGGTGGAATATTCTGTGTATGTATGATAAAACCATTTGATCTATACTGTTGTGCAAATCTGTTTTTCCATAATAGATTTCCTGTGTGCATGATCTACCAGTTATTGAAAGTGGACTCATGTAGTCTTTTACTATGTATGTTTTGCTGCCTATTTTTACCTTGATATATATCAATCTTTTCTTTATATTAGAAACTCTGGTTTTGAGTGCATATGTTTATAATTATATCATCTTCTTTTTAAATTTAAATTCAAGTTAGTTATAGTGTAGTGTAGTATTGGTTTCAGAAGTAGAATTAGTGATTCTTCACTTACATATAACACCGAGTGTTCATCCCAGTAAGTGCCCTTCTTAATACTCATCATGCCAACATTTATTTAGCCCATCTTCCCACCCACCTACCTTCCAGCAACTTTCAGTTTCTTCTTTGTATTTAAGAGTCTCTTATGGTTTCCCTGCCTCTCTCTTTTTGTCTTATTTTTAAAATATTTTATCTTTATTTTATCTTATTTTGCCTTGCCTTGCCCTATGTCCATCTGTTTTGTTTTTTAAATTCCACATATGAGTGAAATTATATGACATTTGTCTTTCTCTGCCTGACTTATTTCGCTTAGCATAATACACTCTAATCCCATCTATGTTATTGCAAATGGTAAGATTTTATTCTTTTTGATTGCCGAATAGTATTCCATTTTATATATATATATATATATATATATATATATATATATATATATGCCAATCTTCTATCACTTGATGGACATTTGGGCTCTTTCCATAATTTATCTATTGTTGATAGAACTTCTATAAATATTGGGGTGCATGTGCCCCTTCAATTCAGCACTTTTTTTCTTTTGGGTAAATACCTAGTAGTGCAATTGCTGGGTTGTAGTTATTACTGATTCATTTTTTTTTTATCTCTATGGGTCTGTCCAAATTTTTCATTTCTTCCTGTTTCAGTTTTGGCCGTTTATATGTTTCTAGGAATTTATATATATCTTCCAGATTACCCAGTTTGTTGGCATGTAATTTTTCATAGTATTCTCTTAAAATTGTATTTCTGTGGTTTTGGTTGTGATCTCTGCTCTTTCATTTATGATTTTATCTATTGGGGTCCTTTCTCTTTTCTTTTTGATATGTCTGCTAAGGGGTTTATCAATTTTGTTAATTCTTTCAAAGAACCAGCTCTTAGTTTTGTTGATCTGTTTTACTGTTTTTTTTTCTTACTATATCATTTATTTCTACTCTAATTTTTATTGTTTACTTTATTCTGCTGGTTTTAGGCTTTACTTGATGTTCTTTTTCTAGCTTCTTTATGTATAAGGTTAGATTATATATTTCAGACCTTTCTTGCTTCTTGACATATGCCTGAATTGCAATAAACTTTCCTCTTGAGATGGCCTTTGCTGCATCCTAAAGAGTTATTACTGTCATGTTTTCATTTTCATTAGCTTCCATGTATTATTTTTTAATTTCTTCTGTCATTTCCTCATTAATCCATTCATTCTTTAATAGGATGTTTGTTAACCTCCATGTATTTGAAGGCTTTCCAAATTTTTTCTTGTGGTTGACTTCAAGTTTCTTGGCATTGTGATCTGAAAATATGCATGGTATGATCTCAATCTTTTTGTACATGTTGAGCACTGATTTGTGACAAAGTATGTGATCAGTTTTGGAGAATGTTCCATGTGCACTCAAGAAGAATGTGTATTCTACTGATTTACAGGAAAATGTTCTACATATATCTGTTAAGTCCATTCAGTCCAGTGTGTCATTCAAAGCCATTGTTTCCTTGTTGATTTTCTCCTTAGATGATCTGTCATTACTCTAAGTTGGTTATTAAATTCCCCTACTATTACTGTATTGTTATCAATGACTTTCTTCAGGTTTCTTATTAATTAATTTATATATTTGGTTGCTTTCAAGTTGGGGGAAGGAATATTTATAATTGTTATATCACCTTGATGGATAGACCCCTTAATTGTGATATAATTCCCTTCTTCATGTCTTATTACAGTCTTTGTTTTAAAATCTAGTTTGTCTGATATAAGTATGGCTACTCTCACTTTCTTTTGACATGCATTAGTATGATAGATGACTCGCCATCCCCTCACTTTAAAATTTTTTTTTAACGTTTATTTATTTTTGAGACAGAAAGAGACAGAGCATGAACGGGGGAGGGTCAGAGAGAGAGAGGGAGACACAGAATCGGAAACAGGCTCCAGGCTCTGAGCTGTCAGCACAGAGCCCAACACGGGGCTTGAGCTCACAAACCACGAGAGCATGACCTGAGCCGAAGTCGGACACTTAACCGACTGAGCCACCCAGGCGCCCCACCATCCCCTCACTTTTAATCTGCAAGTGTCTTCATGTCTAATTGTTATATCATCTTAATGAGTTCACTCTTTTATCATTATGTAATGAACTTTGTTTTATCTTGACTTACTGTTTGTTTTGTCTAAATATAGCTATCATTCCATTTTTTTGTTTTTTGTTAACATTTGTGTGGAATAACATTGTTCTCCTTTCATTTTTAGATTTATGCATTTATAAATCTACAATCAATATTCAGTATGTAACATATAGTTGGGTCTTTATTTTTGTTGTTTTCCATTCAGTTACTCTATATCCATTGACTCATGAATTTATCCATCTACAATTAAAGTAGTTATTCATAAAAAATAAAGTAACTGTTCATAGATATAAACATATGTATTCCATTTTAATAATTTTCCATATTTTTGTGGTTCTTTTGTTCCTTTTATTCTGTCTTTCTTAATGGTTTGATAATATTTTTATAGTGAAATAGATTGATTTGTTCCTCTTTGCTTTTCTTTACTATAGCTTATTGTCTTTTTTTGTTTTTATGAGATATTTTTCAAAGCTATTACAGTTATGAACATCTCTTTAAAGCTAATAACAACTTCAATAACTTTCAAAACCTGTGCAATTTACTCCTCCTACTCAGTCTTTCTGTTTTCCATATCAAAATTTACCTCATGGTTTAATTAAGTTTTTAATTTTGATTTCAGTAAACACATAGTATTATAATAGCTTTAGGTATACAATATAGTTATTCCACAATTCTATACATTACTCACTGCTCATGATAATAAGTGTACTCTATAATCCCCATCAACTATTTCACTCATCCCCACCAACCTCTCCTCTGGTAATCATCATTTTGTTTCCTATACTACATAGTATGTTGGAGAAAGGAGTTTAGATGGTGGAGAAGCATGGAGACCTTGAACTTGTCTCATCCCTGAAATGCAGCTAGGTAAGCACCAAACCATTTTGAACACCTAGGAAATTGATCTGAGGATTATCACAAAAATTTACATAACTTGAGCCACAGAACTCAGCAGATACATGGTGCAGAGAGGTATACTGGGGGAGAGAAAAGCCATGGAAGGTAGGGAGCTGTTTTTGCAGAGAGAGGACAGAGAAAGGGAAAGGGGGAGAGTGTAGCACATCAGAATCATGCAAGAAAAGCACTCCCCTGAAAGTAGCTGGAGAAAAAGAGAGAAAGAGTTTAAACACTCACAGGGACTAAACAAGATATCTGTTCCAAAGCCATAGATGGGAAGAAAAGAGAGGGTTTCAATACCACCAGGATTATCTATAAACAGTTGGGCACAGAATCTGAAGTCCCAGAGCTCAGGGCCTGGTGGTGTTCTGGTGAGGAAGTAGGGCGAATCCCCAGAAGCACACAGTGGGGTCTGAGGGGTCCATGTGTCACACGGGAAGAAGCATTTCCCCTGCTTTGGAATGCATTTGATAGCGGCCACACAGCCTCTCCACAGGCAAAGGTCACAGCAGACCCTGGAGAGCAGCCACATTTGCTGGTGTTGAGACAAAGACATCAGAGTGCAGTGAAACCTGGTGCTGACTGTGTGTTGTGATTTGCCATAATCTCTGAACCTATGCTGCTGTGTAATCTCATGAATGTTTTCTGGCATAAGCTGGCACCCAGCCATTGCTCAGCAACACCCTCTCCCAGAGAGTTGGAGTGGATCGAAGCCATGGGGATCTCTGAAGTGTGGGGTTTTGAAACAACCCCATCTGAAATAAAACTCTGGAGGGAGGTGCAGACTGATATGAGGACAGCTTGGACATGGACAGATTAGAGGTGGGGACTGGACAGATGCCTGAGACAAAGGGGTGCTTTATTGTGGGTTGGTGAGAGGTGGAACTTCCTGTGCCAGAGACTACCGAGCTGGGTGAAGCCATTTCTACCTCTCCTACACACATGCATATGCGTACACATGCATGACACACTGGTCCACCTCAGTAAGCTAAGCAGTGCCACTTAGTGGAGAACGGAGCTGTTACAACAAGCCCCACCCACTGCGCCCTCCAAGCACATCCCCTAGAAGACCAGCACAAGTCACTCTGCCTGCTTAAGACCAACACAAGTCACTCCACCTGCTTAGTGTATGGACTATAGAGGGCTTCATAGATTCAGTTTTAGGGGAAACTGAATGTAACTTCATTTGGGTTTCATTCTGTTTGCTAGTTCAGTTATATGTTTTCTTTGCTTATGTTTTTGCTTAGATTGTTTTTCTTTCTTCCTTTCTTGGATAAACAAAGAGAAAAAAATATTTTTCTCTTCTTTTTTAAATTTATTTTTAATTTATTTTTATTTTTTTCATTCTATTTCACTGCCTTTATTTCATTTAATTTTTTATTATATATTCTTTTTAATTTAAAATTTTTTTCTTACTTTTTTCTCCTTTCTTTCCCTTTTTTCTCTATTCTATTAAGCTTCTTTCAACAACCAGACCAAAACACACATAGAATCTAGCTTTATTTATTTTACTTTTTGCTTTGTTTTTAATTTTTTAATATTTATTTTTTATTTAAATATTTTTCTTCCTTCAAAATGACAAAATGAAGGAATTCACTCCAAAAGAAAGAACAGGAAGAAATGACAGCCAGGGGCTTAAGCTACACAGATATAGGCAAGATGTCTGTAGTAGAATTTAGAATCATGATAAAAAGAATACTAGCTGGGGTTGAAAAAAGCAAAGAATCCCTTTCTGAGGAGATAAAAGAAGTAAAATCTAGTAAGAATGAAAGTAAAAATGCTATAACTGAGATACAATCTCAAATGAATATTTCAACAGCAAGGATGAAGAAAGCAGAGCAGCGAATCAGTGATATAGACAATAAAATTATGGAGAATGATGAAGCAGAAAAAAAGAGGGAAACCAAAGGCAAAAGTTCATGATACAAGACTTAGAGAATTCAGTGACTTATTAAAAAGGAATCACATCCAAATCATAGGAATCCCAGAAGATGAAGAGAGAGAAAAAGGGGTAGAAGTTTATGTGAGCAAATTGTAGCAAAAAACATTCCTAATCTGGGGAAAGGCACAGTCATCAAAATCCAAGAAGCACAGAGAACTCCCATTAGATTCAACAAAACCCGACCATCACCAAGGAATGTCATAGTCAAATTCACAAAATATACAGACAAGGAAAGAATTATGAAAGCAGCAAGGGAAAAAAAAGTCCTTAACCTATAAGGGAAGACAGATCAGGTTCACAGCAGATCTGTCCACAGAAACGTGGCAGGCCAGAAAGGAGGGGCAGGACATATTCAACGTGCTGAATCAGGAAATTATGTAGCCAAGAATTACTTATGCAGCAAGGCTGTCATTCAAAATAGAAGGAGAGATAAAGAGTTTTCCAGACAAACAAAAACTAGAGGAGTTCGTGACCACTAAACCAGTCCTGCAAGAAATTTTAAGGGGGACGCTTTGAAGAAAACAAAACAAAACAAAGCAAAACAAAACAGACCCAAAACAACAAAGACTAGAAAGGACCAGAGAACATTACCAGAAACACCAACTCTACAGGCAACACAATGACACTAAATTCATATCTTTCAGTACTCACTCTAAGTGTCAATGTACTAAATGCTCCAATCAAAAGACAGAGGGTATCATAATGGGCAAGAAAATAAGACCCATCTATATGCTGCTTACAAGAGACTCATTTTAGACCTAAACCTGCAGATTGAAAGTAAGGGGATGGAGTACCATCTATCATGCTAATGGTTGTCAAAATAAAGCTGGAGTAGACATACTTATATCAGAAAAAGTAGATTTTAAAATTAAGATTGTAACAAAAGATGAAAGGCATTATACATACTGAAGGGGTATATCTACTGAGAAGATTTAATGATTATAAACAACTTATGCCCCCAACATGGAACACCCAAATATATAAATCAATCACAAACATAAAGAGTCATTGATAGTAATAAAATAATAGTAGGGCAGTTTAACACCCCACTTATAGCAATGGACAGATCATCTAAGAAGAAAATCAACAAGAAAACCATGGCTCTGAATGACAGACAGGACTGGATGGTCTTAACAGATATATTCAGAAAATTTCATCCTAAAGCAGTGGAATCATACAAATCAGCCCTCAATAAGTACAAAAAGATTGTATGTATGTATGTATACACATGTATGTGTGCATACATGTATTTACAGATGTATGTGTGTACATGTATGTATACACATACATACCCACACACAATGGAATATTACTCAGCCATCAAAAGGAATGAAATCTTGCCATTTGCAATGACATGGATGGAGCTAGTGTGTATTCTGCTAAGCAAAATAATTTGGTCAGAGAAAGAGAAATACCATATGATTTTACTCATATGTGGAATTTAACAAAGAAAAACAGATGAACTTTTGGGAAGGCAAAAAAAGAGAGAGAGGGAAGGAAACCATAAGAGACACTTAAAAATAGAGAACAAATTGAATGGTGATAGAGGGAAATAGGTGGGTGACAGGTATTAAGGAAGGCACTTGTCATGAGCACTGGGTGTTACATGTAAGTGATGAATCACTAAATTTACCTGAAACCAATTTTAACATATGTGTTAACTAGCGTTTGAATGAAAACTCTAAAACAAAAAAAAAAAAAGAAAGAAAAAATAATAAGGAAAATAAAACAGGATAGTGAAGTAGAGAGTGACTAGTGGTGATTAGTGATAAAGCTATTTTAGCTATGGTGGACCCTGATAATTTCAACTGTTATGTTAGGCTGTATTTTGCCTCTAATTCATCATGGTGGAATTCATAAAGAAAGCAATTGTCAGTCACTAACCTCAAAGTTCTGGCACTCCTTAAATTTGAACAATAGAACCAGGTATAACACCTATTTCAAGGTTGCTTAACCTGGAGTCCTTGCTTGTTTGAAGAAAAGAGTATATATTATTTCTTCTAACCTGCAAGTGAAAGGTAGCCTTTATTTCAATTAACTACAAATGAAAGCAACAAACCACAGCAACACTAACATTACCTGTGACTTTGTCAGCAGTAGTAATCACAGATATTTTCATATCACATTATAGTTTTTCCCAGAAATCCATGCATGTATTCACACATGTGTGTGTACATGTGTGTATGTTCATATATATATTATATATACACACACACACGTATAGATGGATTGAAAATGGTATACTAAAAGTGGTTACTGCTGTGTTGTTTGAATTTTTGTATTAATTATATGTAGTCATACCCCATGTTAAAATAACAATTTTTAAAAGTCACCTCTTTCCAGATAGAATGGTATCCAGGGAGACTGTCCAACCACTTAGATTAAGTCCCCAGTATTAACTGTTTTACAACCACATGTTTAATATGCTTTGGTCAGATTTAAAATCCTGATTTTCTGATCTTGTCTAATACATTTTCTTCAGGTTCTGAAGGTATCTTATTCTAGCTTCCATGCACTGAGTATATGTCATGACGGAGATTATCTGCAAAATACAAGAGCCTTAATAATATATTTGGTTTATTAAGTTAAGGAAAACTTAACTTATTTGGCTTTCCAGTTAAGGAAAAACTGGTGGAGGGAAGAAGATCTTTGGGAGAGGATGCTAATCAGGAAAATGTTTTCTTTCTACTGTTTAAATAGTTTTTTTTTTTTGTTTTTTTTTTTTTGTTTTTTTTGTTTTTTTTTTTTTTTTTTTTTTTTACTTCTGGAGTTTTCAAAACCTTTTATTTGGTAACTAATATTGAGAAGTTTCAAGAGGCAAGTCTATTCAAGAGCAGAATTCCTTGAACACCAAGTAACATCTGAAGCTAGTATTCTAAAATACTATTATGAAAATATTCTTCAAAATTATTTTCTTATTATCAATAGCTAGCATAACTATAACACATCATAAGTGTTCACTAAATTTTTGTTGAATAAATAAATGACAAATGAAAACTATACCAAGTTATTGAAATATATTAAAAAGAAGGGGCATCAGGATAGTTAAAATTTTAACTTTTTGTGCTGTGTAGAGGTATTATGAAGTTGGCTTATGAAATTTCACAACAAGGTAGCTGAAAACAAAAAAAGCTATTTCAAGAATGCTTTTTGTTGCAAACAATAGTATATTGTCAACTTTTCTTTATGAGATAAAACTAATAGTGATTTACAGAATTGTTATAGTAGAAATGTTATATTCTACTTGTTATAGTAAAATTATAATAGCAGAATATTGTAATAGTAAAATTGTTACAACCTAGCTATGAGATATGCTGGAAGTTCCTGTAAGGTATGCTGGGAGAGGCAATGAACTAAAGTCTCCTGGGACTGGAAAGTTACAAAGACTAGAGGACAAGTGCTGACCACCAACAGGAAGAAACCAAAATTTCAAATCACCAAGTCCAATAAGAATGCAACTACTCCAACAATTATCATTGTCTGAAGGTCTGAATGGGTGATAAATAGCTTCTAAGCAGTACTTGGAGTTAGATGACTGCCAAAATTATAGTTTAGGATTACTGGAAGTAGGTCCCAGTCAGAGCCCCAGTTAATGGGGCTGTTATTCATGGTAAAGACTATAGCCTTTGTAGGAATCTAAAGTGAGGAACAGCAATCAACAATCTAAGAGACAATCATCAAAGTAACCTGGCTATACTCTGTGTTACCAAGTGTAACCTGGCTATACTCTGTGTTACCAAGGATGTGTTACCAAACACAGGTTTGGCTGTGTGTTGCCTGAAAGATCATTACTCAATAGACCAGTTTTGATTGGGAAGGAGTTAGAGCTTTATTCAAGGGGCCAGCAACCTGGAAAGAAGCCAAAGTCTTGTCCAAAAGCCAACCCCGAGGTTTCTGCCTGACCCAAGGGCTTTGCAAGGGGTTTAGGGTAATCATCAAAGGGAGTGCAGTGGCCTGCAATATTTCTTGATTATGTGCATACTTGATGATGCCAGCTACCAACGTTATCTCAGTGCTCAGGGGTGTGAAAGGGGGTTCAATTATTGTTTCATGATGTATGGGAGTACTCTGTTCTGCAAAAGATGGCAAGTTCTACAGATACACAAAGGTATCAGTAAAATCATAAAGAAAAACATTTTGCTAAAAAAAAAAATTGCTAGGCTAATCAGAAAGCCGAGGCAGCTCCAAACAGACTTGCTGGCCTCTGTGGCCTGGGAAGTTTTGGTTTGTCTCTCCTCAAGGCCAGTGGTCTGTAAAATCTCAGAGAAAGTAAATTAGTTCTGTTACAAATCAAAGGCCTAAAGTCAGCAAGTAAGGAGTATGTTAACTTGAAGCAAGTTAGCCCTTAAGACCTACTGCAGTGCTGTTACAGAGGGAGGGAGGAAACGAGGTTAGATCTCCCAAGACATTCAGTTACCTATTGGGCAAAATTTTCCCCAGTACATTCCTAGTGGAGGGATAGCAAGCTAATTCCATATGCATCCACTGTCCAGAGACTTGCAAGAAAAACAGTCTAGAAACTTATTTCCTATATTTGATTGAAAGACACATTAAAAATTATAACTAACATTTATTCAGGGTTTATGCTGTGCCAGGTTCTAAGTCTAATCCTCACAACAACCCTGTGAGGCATATATTATAATTATCCTCATTTTGTATATAACAATGCTGAAAAATGGAAAGAGTAAGTGAACAGTTTAAAGTGACACAGTTAAAGAAGTAAAGAGCTGAGATTCAACTAGGTTCACCTAGCTCCAGAACCCCTGGTGCTATTTTATACTCCTGAAACAAAAAATTTGGCTGAATCCAGCCCACAGACACATTATGTCGACACATATTCGAACAATGTTTTAAATTATTTAAAAATTTGAATGCCTTTAGGTGAAGTATGACTGTCCACTTTGCCATGGAACACACTATTATCTTATTCATGACCACTTCACATGTTTATATTACATGCTTATACTTGGAAAGCATTTAGGTTTGTAATATCTGCATATTGCCTCCCACAGTCCTCTTCACAGTCCTAGATACTTCTCCTTCTTAAGTAGGCCATCACATTGGCCCCATTTCTAGAGATATATATGATATTCCCATGAGATTTATTCCATAAATTGTAGTTTAGCTTAATTATATTGTCATCATAAATAACTGATGGGGATATTTTTATTAGTCCCAGGTCTCTATCTTAGAGAAAAAGCCCTTGGAAAAGCAATTGTCCCAAGCATGCTTTTCTATAGGTGAAACTACTACCATTTTTGGTATTTATATGCCAAACAATGTATGGTTAAATGATATTAAACTCTGAATATTGTCTAATTTGATTTGAATATCTGGCAGAATCAGTGTACACATTATAATATGGAGGTAATACATTCCAGGAGGACAAGATCATTTTATACCATTGGTAGCTCACAAGTTGCCTCTGCAATGCTAAAAAGACCTGTGAGGCTAGCCTTATCTTCTAAGTATAAGAACCATAATGAGAAGGCTGGGAGAGAAAAACACCTGTAATTTTGAACCATTTAATAAGTACTTACTACCTATCAGGTTATCTCTATCTCTATCTCTATCATCTCTTTTTCTATTTTATCATCTATCTATTATCTATCTATATCTATCATCTATCTACCTACCTACCTATCTCTATCTATTTATCTATCATCAATCTATCCTATCTATCTATCCATCTATATATATACATCATCTATCATCTACCTAGCCATCTACATATATATAGTCTTATTTTATCCCACAACAATCTTGTGATGTAAATATTATTTTCTACATTTTACAAGTAAGGCACTAAAGAGAGTTTAAACCATTCAACCAAAGTCATCAAGCTAGGAAGTGGTACTGCCTGAGTTGTTATTTTTACCCAGAAAAAGAGGTCACATAAATTTCCATATCTTCATTTTCCATTACTGATGAAAACTCACCATAACTCTTAACCACTTTAAGGGAAACTTTAAACTTAAAACTTTTAATCAGTGCTATCTTACACACCTGCTGTTTTAAGTAATCTCTTTAGGAAATTTGAGTCTCTATTGGCTAAAGGCTCTGTTTTCTATCATTTTCCCCAGTTCCTAGATGGTGCCTAAGTATAGCGGGGTGGGGAAGGGGCTTAATGCTATGGGAACCTCGCAGCATTGAAGGAGCTGTTGTGAAGGCCTTGGGCCTGCTGTGAAGAGCCAGGATTGAAAATCTAGGTGTGTTTGACTTCCTAAGCTTGTACAAGAACTTTCCTCTATTTAATGCTCCCTCACTGCCAAAATCTGGATCTCTTAAGGAGGTGAAATAAAAACCCAGAATAAAGTTTGTAGGTTAATTAATGTTTCACCCTGTCCTACAGGAACTACAGTGTAAAGCAGAGCAACTAATTTTACAATCAAAGGGGTTGATGCCATCCATTCCACCAAAAATCCTTACACATGTCTCTAATTCTGCTCCCTGTCCTATTTTTCTCAGCAGCTATTTGCAAGTGTTTACAAAGAACATTACTCAAACTATTTTTTCTAAAGAAAAACAGACGTTGCCAGACTGGAACCGTTTCAGTTTTCTCCTATTTCCTGGTAATAAGAACAAATCTATATGGATCTGTACTCATCCAGTCCACTTTCTAACAGTACAGATGATCTGGACCTTCTTTGGGGCAAAATACTCTCCTGTGCAGTCTGCTCTTTGAATTTACTTCTTCCTGCCTCCTCAAAGATTTTTCTTTATCACCAACTCTTGTACTTTCAGACCCTTCTTTCTTTTGAACTCATGACCCCTGTTTTTTCCTTGTATTTTTTCATATGCAAGCTTCTTGAGAAAATTATGACTAATTATTGTTTAATAGCATGGGCTCTAAATCCAGCCTGATTAGATTCAAATTCCAGCTCTGGAACTTCCCAGAATTTTTGCCTTAAGTATGCTTCCTATCCTCTGCAATTCCATTTCCACATTTCAAAAGTGAGGCTAATAATAATACTTAATGCACTAGGTTGTGGAGATGATTCAATTAGTTAATATATTTTGAGGAATTTAAAATTGTGCCTAGCACACATAAAGCACTATACAAAATGTTAGTGACTATTACAACTATCTATAAAGTGGGGATAGTAAAAATGTCAACTTCACAGAATTGTGTTGATTAACTGAGTTACTACTCGATCCTTCAACAACAACTGTGTGGGTCCACATATATGTAGATTTTTTTTGATAATTACAGTTCAGAACTGTAAATGTGTTTTCTCTCTTTATAATTTTTATAATTTTTTTTAAATTTTTATTTTTTTGAGGGAGAGAAAGAGTGAGAGAGAGAAAGAGAGAGAGCATGAGTGGGGGAGGGGCAGAGAGAGAGGGTGACACAGAATCTGAAACAGAATCCAGGCTCTGAGCAGTCAGCACAGAGCCCAACGCGGGGTTCAAACTCATGAACCAAGAGATCATGACCTGAGCTGAAATTGGACACTTAACTGACTGAGCCACCCAGGCGGGCACCCCACTTATTTATACTTTTATTAATATTAAATTTATTGTCAAATTGGTTTCCATACAACACACAGTACTCATCCCAACAGGTGCCCTCCTCAAAGCCCATCACCCACTTTCCCCTCACTCCCACCCCCCCATCAACCCTCAGTTTATTCTCAGTTTTTAAGAGTCTCTTATGGTTTGCCTCTCTCCCTTTCTAAGTTTTTTTCCCCTTCCCCTCCCCCATGGTCTTCTGTTAAGTTTCTCAGGATGCACATAAGAGTGAAAACATATGGTATATGTATTTCTCTGTATGACTTATTTCACTTAGCATAACACAATCCAGTTCCATCCCCGTTGCTACAAATGGTCATATTTCATTCTTTCTCATTGCCAAGTAGTATTCCACCGTATATATAAACCACAATTTCTTTATTCATTCATCAGTTGATGGACAATTAGGCTCTTTCCATAATTTCGCTGTTGTTGAAAGTGCTGCTATAAACATTGAGGTACAAGTGCCCCTATGCATCAGAACTCCTGTATCCCTTGGGTAAATTCCTAGCAGTGCTATTTCTGGGTCATAGGGTAGGTCTATTTTTAATTTTTTGAGGAACCTCCACACTGTTTTCCAGAGTGGCTGCACCAGTTTGCATTCCCACCAACAGTGCAAGAGGTTTCCTGTTTCTCCACATCCTCTCCAGCATCTACACTCTCCTGATTTGTTCATTTTAGCCACTCTGACTGGTGTGAGGTAATATCTCCGTGTGGTTTTGGTTTGTATTTCCCTGATGAGGAGTGACGTTGAACATCCTTTCATGTGCCTGTTTACCATCTGGATATCTTCTTTAGAGAAGAAGTGTCTATTCATGTCTTCTGCCCATTTCTTCCTTGGATTATTTGTTTCTCGGGTGTGGAGTTTGGTGAGTTCTTTATAGATTCTAGATACTAGTCCTTCAACTGACAAGTCATTGGCAAATATCTTTCCCCATTCCATCGGTGGCCCTTTGCTTTTGTTGATTGTTTCCTTTGCGGTGCAGAAGCTTTTTATCTTGGTGAGGTCCCCATAGTTCATTTTTGCTTTTAATTCCCTTGCCTTTGGAGATGTGTCAAGTATGAACTTGCTGTGGCTGAGAGCAGAGAGGTTTTCTCCTGCTTTCTGCTCTAGTGTTTTGGTGGTTTCCTCTCTGGCATTCAGGCCCCTCAATCCATTTTGAGTTTATTTTTGTCTATGGTGTAAGAAAGTGGTCTAGATTCATTCCTCTGCATGTTGCTGTCCAGTTCTCCCAGCACCATTTTTTAAAGAGACTGTCTTTTTTCCATTGGATATTCTTTCCTGCTTTGTCAAAGATTAGTTGGCCATACTTTTGTGGGTCCAATTCTGGAGTCTCCATTCAATTCCATTGGTCTATGTGTCTGTTTTTGTGCCAATACCATGCTGTCTTGATGATTACAGCTTTGTAGTAGAGGCTAAAGTCTGGGATTGTGATGACTCCCTCTTTGGTCATCTTCTTCGAAATTACTTTGGCTATTCAGGGTCTTTTGTTGTTCCATACAAATTTTAGGATTGCTTTTCTAGCTTCGACAAGAAAGCTAGTACAATTTTGATAGAAATTGCATTGAATGTGTAGATAGCTTTGGGTAGTATTGACATTTTAACAATATTTATTCTTCCAATCCATGAGCACATAATGTTTTTCCATTTCTTTATATCTTCTTCAATTTCCTTCATAAGCTTTCTATAGTTTTCAGCATACAGATCTTTTATATCTTTGGTTAGGTTTATTCCTAGGTATTTTATGATTCTTGGTGCAATTGTGAATGGGATCAGTTTATTTTTCATTGTTTTTCTGTTGCTCCCTTATTAGTGTATAAGAATGCAACTGATTTCTGTACATTAATTTTGTATCCTGAGACTTTGCTGAATTCATGCATCACCTCTCGCAGACTTTTGGTGGAGTCTATCGGGTTTTCCATGTATAATATCATGTCATCTGCAAAAAGGGAAAGCTTGACTTCATCTTTGCCAATTTTGATGCCTTTGATTTCCTTTCTTGTCTGTTTTCTGATGCTAGAACTTCCAACACTATGTTAAACAACAGCAGTGAGAATGGACATCGCTGTCATGTTCCTGATCTCAGGGGGAATGCTCTCAGTTTTTCCACATTGAGGATGATATTAGCTGTGAGCTTTACATAAATGGCTTTTATGATGTTTCAGTATGTTCCTTCGATCCCGACTTTCTCAAGGTTTTTATTAAGCAAAAAATGCTGAATTTAGTCCAATGCTTTTTCTGCATCAATTGAAAGGATCACATGGTTTTTATTCTTTCTTTTATCAATGTGATACATCACATTGATTGATTTGCGAATATTGAACGAGTCTTGCAGCCTAGGAATGAATCCCACTTGATCATGGTGAATAATTCTTTTTATATGCTGTTGAATTCGATCTGCTAGTATCTTATTGAGAATTTCTACATCCATATTCATCAGGGATATTGGCCTGTAGTTCTTTTTTTTGCTGAGTCTCTGGTTTAGGAATCAAAGGAATGCTGACTTCATAGAATGAGTCTGGAAGTTTTCCTTCCATTTCTATTTTTTGGAACAGCTTGAGAAAGACAGGTATTGACTCTGCTTTAAATGTCTGGTAGAATTCTCAAGGGAGCCATCTGGTCCTGGACTCTTATTTGTTGGGAGATTTTTGATAACTGATTCAATTTCTTCGCTGGTATGGGTCTGTTCAAGTTTTCTATTCTTCCTGTTTGAGTTTTGGAAAAAGGAGGGGGTAAGGAATTTGTCCATTTCTTCCAGGTTGTCCAGTTTGTTGGCATGTAATTTTTCATAATATTCCCTGATAATTGCTTGTATTTCTGAGGGATTGGTTGCAATAATTCTATTTTCATTCATGATTTTATCTATTTGGGTCATCTCCCTTTTCTTTTTGAGAAGCCTGACTAGAGGTTTATTTTTTCAAGAATCCAACTTTCATTTCATTGATCTGCTCTACAGATTTTTTTAGATTCTATATTATTTCTGCTCTAATCTTATTATTTCTCATCGTCTGCTGGTTTTGGGGTGTCTTTGCTGTTTTGCTTCTATTTCCTTTAGGTGTGCTGTTAGATTTTTTATTTGGGATGTTTCTTGTTTCTTGCGATAGGCGTGGATTGTCATGTATTTTCCTGTTAGAACTGCTTTTGTGCATCCCAATGTGTTTGAACTCTAGTGTTTTCATTTTCATTTGTTTCCATATATTTTTTAATATCTTCACTAATTGCCTGGTTGACCCATTCCTTCTTTAGTAGGACGTTCTTTAACCTCCATGCTTTTGGAGGTTTTCCAGACTTTTTCCTGTGGTTGATTTCAAGTTTCATAGCATTGTGGTCTGAAAGTGTGCATGGTATGATCTCAGTTGTTTCAGACTTACGAAGGGCTATTTTGTGACGCAGTATGTGATCTATCTTGGAGAAGGTTCCATGTGCATTCGAGAAGAAAATATATTCTGTTGCTTTGGAATGCAGAGTTCTACATATATATCTGTCAAGTCCATCTGATCCAATGTATCATTCAGGACCCTTATTTCTTTATGGATCCTGTGTCTAGATGATCTATCCATTGTTGTACATGGGGTATTAAAGACTTCTGCAATTAAGACATTCTTATCAACAAGTTTGCTTATGTTTGTGATTGTTTTATATATGTGGGGCTCCTGTATTCAGTGCATAGACATTTATAATTGTTAGCTCTTCCTAATGGATAGACCCTGTAATTATTATATAATGCCCTTCTTCATCGGTTGTTACAACCTTTAATTTAAAGTTAGTTTGTCTGATATAAGTATGGCTACTCTAGCTTTCTTTTGACTTCCAGTAGCATGATAGATAGTTCTCCATCCCCTCACTTTCAATCTGAAGGTGTCCTCAGGTCAAAAATGAGTCTCTTAAGGTAGCAAATATATGGGTATTTTTTTTTATCCATTCTGATACCCTATGTCTTTTGATTGGAGCATTTCATCCATTTACATTCAGTGTTATTGAAAGATACGGGTTTAGAGTGATTGTGATGTCAGTAGATTTCATGCTTGTAGTGATGTCTCTGGTATTTTGTGGTCCTTCCAACATTTCACTCACAGAATCCCCCTTAGGATCTCTTGTAGGGCTGGTTTAGTGGTGATTAATTCCTTCAGTTTTTGTTTGTTTGGGAAGACCTTTATCTCTCCTTCTATGATGAATGACAGACTTGCTGGATAAAGGATTCTCAGCTGCACATTTTTTTCTGTTCATTACATTGAATATTTCCTGCCATTCCTTTCTGGCCTCCCAAGTTTCAGTAGATGGGTCTGCCAGTAGTCTTCTGGGTCTCCCTTTGTAAGTTAGAGCCTGTTTATCCCTAGCTGTTTTCAGAATGTTCTCTTTATCCTTGTATTTTGCCAGTTTCACTATGATATGTCATGCAGAAGAGCAATTCAAGTTATGTCTGAAGGGAGTTCTCTGTGCCTCTTGGGTTTCAATGCCTTTTTCCTTCCCCAGATCAGGGAAGTTCTCAGCTATAATTTGTTCATGTACACCTTAAGCCTCTTTCTCTCTCTCTTCATCTTCTGGAATTCCTATGATATGGATATTTCTCCATTTGACTGCATCACTTAGTTCTCTAATTCCCCCCTCATACTCCTGGATTTTTTTAATCTCTTTTTCTTAGCTTCCTCTTTTTCCATAATTTTATCTTCTAATTCACCTATTCTCTCCTCTGCCTCTTCAATGCTTGCTATGGCCACCTCCATTTTATTTTGCACCTAATTTATAGCATTTTTTAGTTCCTAATGACTATTTCTTAGTCCCTTGATCTCTGTAACAATAGATTCTCTGGTGTCCTCTATGCTTTTTTCAAGCCCATCAATTAAACTTATGACTATTATTCTAAATTCTTGTTCCATTATATTGCTTAAATCATTTTTGATCATTTCGTTAGCTGTTGCTACTTCCTGGAGTTTTTGAGAATTCTTCTGCTTCATCATTCTGGGTAGTCCCTGCAGTAGTTCCAAACTGCAGGCACTTCCCCTGTGCTGTCCAGAGAAACTTGTGTTGGTGGGCGGGGCCATAGACCTGATGTCGGCCCCCAGCCCACCACTGTGGCCACAGACTGGTGTTTACCTTATCTTCCCCTCTCCCAGGAGCAGGACTCACTGTGGAGTTGTGTTGCCCCTGTCTGGGCTGCTTGCACACTGCCAGGCTTGTGGTGCTGCTTCGATGGGATCTGGCCAAGGGTATATTAGCCAGGGTGGATCTGCAAGGTGCACAAGGGTGGGAGGGGCAGGCTTAGCTAGCTTTGCCATAAAGCTAGCTGTGGGAGGGGACCTGCTGCACCGGGAGGGAGGCAGGTCTGTCAGAGGGAAGAATCCACAGAAGCACAGCATTGGGCATTTGCGTGGTGCCAGCAAGTTCAGTGATGGGAACTGGTTTCCTTTGGAATTTCATCTGGGGGATGGGAGAGGGCAATGGTGCTTGCCAGTGCATTTATTCCCCAACCGATCTGAGCTTGTCTTCTCAGGCTCTACAACTCTCCCTCCTGGTGTCATCTCACCCTCCCCGCTCTCCGAGAGCAGAGCTGTTGACTTTTAACATTCCAGATGTTAAAATCTCACTGGCTGTCAGAACTCATGGAGTCCAGCCCCTTTGCTTTTGCAAGCCAGACTTCAGGGACTCTGCCTTGCGGGGCTGGCTGCCCCTCTACCTCCCCAGCTCCCTCCTGCCAGTCTGTGTAGCATGCACCGCCTCTCTGCCCTTTCTACCCTCGTCTGTGGGCCTCTTGTCTACACTTGGCTCCAGAGAGTCTGTTTTGCTAGTCTTCCAGTGGTTTTCTGGGTTATTTAGGCAGATGTGGGTAGAATCTAAGTGATCAGCAGGACGAGGTGAGCCTAGCGTCCTTCTATGCCACCATCTTCCCAGGTTCCCTCATAGGATCTTTTTATATTTTTTTTTATATAACATTTTCTTTACTCTAGCTTGCTTCATTATAAGAATACAGTATATAGTACATATAACGTACAAAATATTTTTATTATTTTTTCAATGTTTATTTATTTTTGAGAGAGACAGAGACAGAGTGTGAGTCAGGAAAGGGGCAGAGAGAAAGGGAGACAGAATCCAGAACAGGCTCCAGGCCCCGAGCTGTCAGCACAGAGCCCGATGTGGGGCTTGAACTCACAAACTGTGAGATGATGACCTGAGCTGTAGTCGGATGCTCAACTGACTGAGCCACCCAGGTGTCCCCATACAAAATATTTTTTAAACACTATTTATGTTATAAGTAAGCCTTCTGGTCAACAGTAGCTGTTAGTAGTTAAGTTTTGGAGGAGTCAAAAGTTATATACAGATTTTCAACTATGCAGGGGTTCAGCATCTCTAAACTTTGCATTGTTCAAGGGTCAACTGCATATGTAAAGTGTTTAGAAATTTAAAGTAGCTTCTTAATAAATATTAGCTCTTTGTGTTACACTCCTTTTTTCTAATGTTTCACCTCTTATTTTTTATTCATCTCCCTGGAATTCAGCTTTGGTTCTAACCACTTAACTTGTTTCTAAAATTTGATCAATGACCTCATAGGTGGTGAATTAAGTCAACGTTTTTCTGTTGCTATCACATTGTCTCTGCAGAATTTCATACTTTATTATAATTGCCTCTTTAAAGATTCTTCCCCTTAGGCCTCTTGAATGCTATTCTCTTTCTTAGTATGTCTCAGTCTCTTTAGTATGATCCTTCTACTGTCCCTGAATTGAACTGTTCTCTAGAACTCTGTCCTACGCCTCTTCTCTTCTCCAAGCTCCACCTGAATGATCACATCTATACCTACCTTTGAAAATGCCACCTATATACATCTAAAATATATGCATCCCAAATATATATCTCTTCAGTCTCTACCTTTCATCTGACATCCAGCTGTGAATATCCAAAGGGATATTTCAACTTGAATGGTGTATAGCCACCTCATAAGCACTATACACAAATCTGGATTCAGTGTCCTCTACATACATAAGTTACTTCTCTTACTAGAAAGTCATCTTTTTGGATGGACCTACCATTTGTACATTTAAACCATACAACTTTGAGTGTAATCTGGTAAACTATCTTTCTAGGGGAAAAATCTGATTTGTAGTGTTTGTTAATTTCCAGATGTAAATATGTCTCCTAAGACTATTTTAAGCTGCCAATGGTTTAACAAGTGACTATCAAAATTCCTGAAAAGTGGACAATAAACTTTCACAAGTAAATATAAGAATATTCCAACACAAAGCTGTCTCTATAACACTGCACACATAAAATCAACTACTATGCCTTGCTAGTCCACTTTCTAGGTATCTCTCCACTTGCTACCTTCCTCTCCGATAAGCCTGCCAACATTTTAGTTGAGGCCTTTATCATCTCTCATTTCTATTTTCACCAATATCTGGCCTATACTCAAAAAAAAAAAAGCAAAGTGGGTACAGGCCAACATGGCAGAGAAGTAGGGGTATCCACACTTCCCACATCTCTCAAACAAAGAAGGGTTGAAGCCAAAGGACTTTGGCCCCCAAGAGTCTGGGAGGAAAAGACCCTGAGTCTAAGAGGGGGACACCAGGACAACCTGACAGTCCATAGGTTGGTGACTGCGAACTGGGGGAGGTAAAACAGGCTGTGTAGGCACAGAGGGGAGAGATCCCCTTCTGCGGAGAGACAAAGGGAAGAGAAAGAGCATCTGGGGAAGCATAGGACTGTATATGGACAAGAGAAAAACCTCAGACCGGGACAGAGACGGATCCCATCTCTGTGGGCCTTTTTCTGGACTGGGGATGGCTGCTCTGTTAACACATCTGGGGAAGAGGGGATCCACCCCTGGGTTCAGTGGTATGTCAGGGGTGCAGTCCACAGTAGGAGAAAGCGGTCTCCTCTGACCAGCTGGGACCACATATTGGGCAGCATAGAGAGGCACTTCCCCAGTGCTGGGGCACACAGAATGGGAGTTTAAATCCCAGCCAAGCACCAAGTCACAGGAGTCGGTGGAGTTAGACTGCATCTGCAGGCAGATGGCTCAATGGAGTGATTTGGGACACTGGATCTGTGGAGAAGATACTGGGGGGTTGCCATTATTCTCCACACCACCACCAAGGTGGGGCCTCAGGGATTGGTTGGCAGGGCCCAGAGTGGAGGCAGAATCCACCTACCTCATGCCACACCCCTCCACACCAGGTAACTGCATATCTATCAGAGCAGGATAGAGATTGAGGAACCAGACTGCCCCCTCCTTCAGACCAGTGCTGCTGCATTGCCTGGATTAATTCTAGGACAACTCTTGCTATTTAGATATATTCTTCCTTCCTTTTCTTCTTCTTATCTCTTCCCTCTTCTAAGCTGGATACTCTGGTTGTTTAAGCAGACATATTTAATCCATTATCTTGATACATGCTCTACACCTCCTTCTTTACATTCTTTTCTTTCTCTCTGGAATAATCAAGCCTTATACTTTGTCTTGGTAACTTTATCTTCATTTCTCTCTGGATTAAGCAATTTAGTCCCTCTGCCTGGTCAATGTTTTTTTCTTTTTACCCACCCCTGTCATTTATCTTTTTGTATGTGCTCTTCCATCAGCATCACCACCCTGTTCATTACTTATAGCTGGTGTTTCTAGTTTTTTGCTTTGGATTGTTTTTTGCTTGTTTGTTTTATTTGTGTGTTTGTGTGGTTTTGTTTCCTGTTTATTGCTCTGTTTTCCTTTCCAGGGCTACATCAAGGAACAAATCAAAGCACACCTGGTGGAGGGTACAAAACTACACTACAAGTAGGGAAATAAAAAAAAGCAAAGTCACAACAGAGAGCAAGTAACACTCACCAAAAAACACCTCTTGAAGGGGCAGACCCTGGACAGTGTATGAACCCCCTTTAATATAGCAGTGCTCGCAGGTGCAGAGCACATAACAAGCTTTTAAACTCATAAGGGAGAGAAAATTAGGAAAAGTGATGAAATGGAAGAATTCTCCTCAAAAGAAATTGCAGGAAGAAGTGACAGTTAAAAAATTGATCAAAACAGATGTAAGCAATATAACTGAACAGTAATTTAGAATGATAGTGATAAGATTGATCACTAGGTTTGAAAATAGCATAGAAGACAGCAGAGAATCAATTGATGCAGAGACCAAATAACTAAAATATAGTCATCATGAATTTTAAAAAGCTAACTAAAAAAAAGTCATCATGAATTTTAAAAAGCTATAAAAGATGTGGAAAATAAAATGGAGGTAGCCACAGTGCAGACTGAAGAGGCAGAAGGGGGAATAGGTGAATTAGAAGATAAAATTATGGAAAGAGATGAAGCTGAGAAAAATAGACATAAAAAAAAATCCAGTATCAAGAGGGAAGAATTAGAGAACTAAGTGATGCAATCAAACAGAACAATATCCGTATCATAGGAATTCCAGAAGAAGAGAGAGAAATGGGCTGAAGGTGTACCTAAACAAATAATAGCTGAGAACTTCCCCAATCTGGGGAAGGAAACAGACATTGAATCCCAAGAGGCAAAAACTACTCCCTTCAGATGTAACTTGAATCAATCTGCACAACATATAGTGAAAGTGGCAAAATACAAGGATAAAGAGAGAATTCTGAAAGCAGCTAGGGAGAAATGGTCATTAACATACAAAGGTAGACACATAACGGTAGTAGCAGACCATACCAGACAGGCAGACCAGAAAGGAATGGTAGGAAATATAAAATGTGATGAACAGGAAAAATATGCAGCCAAGAATCCTTTATCCAGCAAGGCTGTCATTCAGAATAGGAGAGATAAAAGTTTTCCCAAACAAATACTGAAGGAATTCCTTACCACTAAACCAGCCCTACAAAGATCCTAAGGGGGACTCTGTAAGTGGAAGATTGCAAGAACCACAAAGGACCAGAGACATCACTACAAGCATGAAACATACAGATAACAAAATGACTCTAAATGATATCTTTCAATAATAACACTGAATGTAAATGGACTCAATGCTCCAACGAAAAGACATAGGGTATCAGAATGGATTAAAAAGCAAGATATATCTATTTGCTATCTACAAGAGACCCATTTTAGACCTGAGGACACCTTCAGATTGAAATTCAGGGATGGAGAACTATCATGCTCCTGGAAGTCAAAAGAATGCTGGAGTAGCCATACTTATATCAGAGAAACTAGACTTTAAATTAAAGGTTGTAACAAGAGATGTAGAAGGGCATTATACAATAATTACAAGATCTATCCATCAGGAAGAGCTAACAATTATAAATGTCTATAAACCAATTTGGATGTACCCAAATATATAAAACAATTAATCACAAATATAAGCAATTTTATTGATAAGAATGTGGTAATTGCAGGGGACTTTAATACTCCACTTATAGCTATGTATAGATTATCTTGACAGAAGATCAGTAAGAAACACTGGACCAGATGGACTTGACAGATATATTTAGAGCTCTACATCCTAAAGAAGCAGAGTATATTTTCATCTCAAGTGCCCATGGAACATTCTCCAAGATAGATCACATACTGGATCACAAAACAGCCCTCAATAAATATAAAAGAATTGAGATCATACCATGCACGTTTTCAGATCACAATGCTGTGAAACTTGAAATCAACAACAGGAAAAACTCTGGAAAACCTTCAAAACCGTGGAGGTTAAGAACATCCCACTAAAGAATGAATGGGTCAACCAAGCAATTAGAGAAGAAATGTAAAAATATATGGAAACAAATGAAAATGAAAACACAACAATGCAAACACTTTGAGATGCAGCAAAGGCAGTCCTAAGAGGAAAATACATTGCAATCCAGGCCTATTTCAAGAAACAAGAAAAATTCCAAATAAAAAATTAACAGCACTCCAAAAGAACTAGAAGCAGATCAGCAAAGACACCTCAAACCCAGCAACAGAAGAGAATTAATAAAGGTCAGAGCAGAAATAAGCAATACAGAATCCAAAAAAAAAAAAATCAGTAAAACAGATGAATGAAACTGAGTTGGCTTTTTGAAGATATAAACAAAATTGATAAACCTCTAGCCAGACTTCTCAAAAGAAAAGAGAGAGGAGCCAAATAGATAAAATCACGAATGAAAATGGATTTATTACAACCAATCCCTCAGAAATACAGCAATTATCAGGGAATACTATGAAAAAATAGTTTATTTCAACATTACTTCCCAACTAATACCATTTGAGTATAATAATATAATGGCATAATTATAGTATAATTTTCAAAATTATACCATTTGTCCAACAAACTGGAAAACTTTTAAGAAATGGACAAACTCCTAAGCACCCACACACTACTAAAACTCAAACGGGAAGAGAAAATTTGAACAGACCCATAACTAAGGAAGAAATTGAATCATTTATCAAAAATCTCCCAACAAATAAGAGTCCTGGTCTAGATGGCTTCCCTGGGGAATTCTACCAGACATTTAAAACAGATTTAAGATCTATTATTCCCAAAAAAAATAGAAACAGAAGGAAAACATCCATACTCATTCTACAAAGCCAGCATTACTTTGACTCCCAAACCAGATAGAGACGCAACAAAATACAGAATTACAGGCCAATATCCCTGATGAATATGGATGAAGAAATTCACAAGAAAATACTAGAAAATTGAATTCACCAGCATATAAAAAGAATTATTCACCATGATCAAAAGGGGATTCATTCCTGGGCTGCAGGGATGATTCAATATTCACAAACCAATCAAATGTGGTACATCAAATAAATAAAAGAAAGAATAAGAACCATATGGCCCTGATAATAGATACAGAAAAAAAAAACATTTGACAAAATACAGCATTCTTTCTTAATAAAAACCATCAAGAAAGTCAGGATAGAAGAAGCATACTTAAACATCATAAAAACCATTTATGAAAAGCCCACAGCTAATATCATCCTCAATGGGGAAAAAATAAGAGCTTTCCCCCTGAGTACAGAAACACGACAGTGATATCCACTGTCACCACTGTTGTTTAACAGAATGTTGCAAGTCCTAGCATCAGCAATCAGACAACAAAATGAAATAAAAGGCATCAAAATTGGAAAAGAAGAAATCAAACTTTCACTTTTTGCAGACCACATGATACTCTACATGGAAAACCCGACAGACTCCACCAAAAGCCTGCTAGAACTGATACATGAACTCAGCAATGTTGCAGGGTACAAAAATCAATGTACAGAAATCGGTTGCATTTTTATACACTAATAATGAAACAACAGAAAGAGAAATAAGGAAACTGATCCCATGTACAATTGCACCAAGAACCATAAAATACTTAGGAATAAACCTATCCAAAGATGTAAAAGATCTATATAAGCTGAAAACTATGGAAAACTTATGAAAGAAATTGAAGAAGACACAAAGAAATGGAAAAAAAAAAACATTCCATGCCCATAGAAGTCAATGAAAATGATAACACCACAACCCAAAACCTCTGGGATGCAGCAAAGGCGGTCATAAGAGGAGAGTATATAGCAATCCAGGCCTTCCTAAAGAAGGAAGAAAGATCTCAGATACACAACCTAAACTTACACCTTAAGGAGCTGGAAAAAGAACAGCAAATAAAACCCAGAACCATCAGAAGACAGGAAATAATAAAGATTAGAGCAGACATTAATGCTATCGAAACCAAAACAACAACAACAACAACCAGTAGAACAGATCAATGAAACTAGAAGCTGGTTGTTTGAACTAATTAACAAAATAGATAAACCACTAGCCAGTTTGATCAAAAAGAAAAAGGGAAGGACCCAAAGAAATAAAATCAAGAATGAAAGAGGAGAGATCACAAACAACACAGCAGATAAAAAAAAAAGCAAACAATAAGAAGAGAATGTTATGAGCAATTATATGCCAATAAAATGGGCAATCTGGAAGAAATGGACAACTTTCTAGAAACAGATACACTACCAAAAGTGAAACAGGAAGAAATAGAATATTTGATCAGACCCATAACCAGTAGGGAGATCGAATTAGTAATCAAAAATCTCCCAAAAAACGAGTCCAGGGCCAGAGGGCTTTCCAGGGGATTTCTACCAAACATTTAAGGATGAATTAATACCTATTCTCTTGAAAGTGCTCCAAAGAATAAAAATGGAAGGAAAACTTATGAATCCAGCAGTACCTTGATTCCAAAACCAGAGACCCCACAAAAAGGAGAACTATAGACCAATTTCCCTGATGAACATGGATTCAAAAATCCTCAAGAAGATATTAGCCAACCGGCTCCAACAATACATTAAAAAAATATATCCACCACCACAAAGTGGGATTTATAGTTGGGATGTAGGGCTGGTTCAATATCCACAAAACAACGAGATTCATCACATCAATAAAATAAAGGGCAAGAACCATATGATCCTCTCAATAGATGCAGAGAAAGCATTTGACAAAATACAGCATCATTTCTTGATAAAAACCCTCAAGAAAGTAGGGATAGAAGGAGGATACCTCGAGATCATAAAAGCCATATACGAGCGACCCAACGCTAATATCATCCTCAATGGGAAAAACTGAGAGCTTTCCCCCAAGGTCAGGAACAAGACAGGGATGTCCACTCTTGCCACTGTTATTCAACATAGTATTGGAAGTCTTAGCCTCTGCAATCACACAACACAAAGAAATAAAAGGCATCCAAGCCATCCAGGAGGAGGTCAAACTTCCACTCTTCACAGATAACATGATACTCTATATGGAAAACCCAAAAGATTCCACCAGAAAACTGCTAGAATTGATTCATGAATTCAGCAAAGTTGCAGGATATAAAATCAATGCATAGAAATCGGTTTCATTCCTATACACCAACAATGAAGCAACAGAAAGAGAAATCAAGGAATCGATCTCATTTACAGTTGCAAAAAAGCCATGAAATACCTAGGAATAAATCTAACCAAAGAGGTGAAAAAATCTATACACTGAAAACTGTAGAAAGCTTATGAAAGATACTGAAGTAGACACAAAAAAATGAAAAAGATTCCATGCTCCTGGATAGGAAAAACAAATATTGTTAAAATGTCATTACTACCAAAAGCAACCTACATATTCAATGCAATCCCTATCAAAGTAACACCAGTATTCTTCACAGAACTAGAAAAAATAATCCCAAAATTTGTATGGAACCAGAAAAGACCCTGAATAGCCAACGCAATCTTGAAAAAGAAAACTAAAGCAGGAGGCATCACAATCCCAGACTTCAAGCTATACTACAAAGCTATAATCATCAAGAGTATGGTAATGGTACAAGAACAGACAGATTAATGGAACAGAATAGAGAACCCAGAAATTGACCCACACATGTATGGCCAACTAATCTTTGACAAAACAGGAAAGAATATCCAATTGAATAAAGACAGTCTCTTCAACAAGTGGTGCCGGGAAAACTGGACAGCGGCATGCAGAAGAATGAACCTGGACCACTTTCTTACACCATATACAAAAATAAACTCAAAGTGGATGAAATACCTCAATGTAAGACAGGAAGCATCAAAATCCTTGAGAAGAAAGCAGGCAAAAACTTCTTCGATCTTGGCTGCAGCAACTTCTTACTCAAGACGTCTCCAGAGGCAAGGGAAACAAAAGCAAAAATGAACTACTGGGACCTCATCAAAATAAAAAGCTTCTGCACAGCAAAGGACACAATCAGCAAAACTAAAAGGCAACCGATAGAATGGGAGAAGATATTGGCAAATGACATGTCAGATAGAGGTCTAGTATCCAAAATCTACAAAGAACTTATCAAACTCAACAACCAAAAAACAAATAATCCATTGAAGAAATGGGCAAAAGGCATGAATAGACACTTCTCCAAAGAAGACATCCAGATGGCCAACCGACACATGAAACAATGCTCAACATCACTCATCATCAGGGAAATTCAAATCAAAACCACAATGAGATACCACCTGATACCTGTCAGAATGGCTAACATTAACAACTCAGGCAACGACAGATGTTGGCGAGGATGCGGAGAAAGAGGATCTCTTTTGCATTGTTGCTGGGAATGCAAGCTGGTGCAACCACTCTGGAAAACAATATGGAGGTCCTTCAAAAAACTAAAAATAGAACTACCCTATGACCCATCGATTGCACTACTAGGCTTTTATCCAAGGAATACATGTGTGCTGTTTCCAAAGGACACATGCACCCCCATGTTTATAGCAGCACTATCAACAATAGTCAAAGCATGGAAAGAGTCCAAATGTCCACTGATGGATGAATAGATAAAGAAGATGTGGTATATATATATATATATATATATATACACACACATTGGAGTATTATTTGGCAATCAAAAAGAATGAAATCATGCCATTTGCAACTACATGGAGGGAACTGGAAGTTATTATGCTAAGTGAAATAAGTCAGGCAGAGAAAGACAAATATCATATGACTTCACTTATATGAGGACTTTAAGAGACAAAAAAGATGAACATAAGGGAAGAGAAACAAAAATAAAATAAAAACAGGGAAGGAGACAAAACATAAGATACTGATAAATATGGAGAACAAACTGAGTGTTACTGGAGGGGTTGTGGGAGGGGGGATGGGCTAAATGGGTAAGGGGAACTAAGGAATCTACTCCTGAAATCATTGTTGCACTATATGCTAACTAATTTGGATGTAAATTATAAAAATAAAAAAGAAAATTAAAAATGAAAATAAATTAAAAAATACATGGAAGCAAACGAAATTAAAAACATGAGAGCCTAACACCTTTGGGATGCATCAAATCTGGTCAGCAGAGGGAAATACATTGCAATTGATGCCTATCTCAAGAAGCAAGAAATATCTCAGATACACAAACAAAGGAGCTAGAAAAGGAATAGCAAGTAAAGCCTAAAGCCAGTAGAGGAAGGGAAATCATAAAGTTTAGAGTAGTAATAAATATATAGATATTTATATATTATATAATAATATATATAGTAATAATATATAGTAATATATTAAAGCAAATATATTAAAGCAAAGTAATATATAGTAATATATAGTAATAAATATATAGATATAGAAACAAATAAAGAAACAAAAAACAGTATAACAATCAAACTAAAAGCTGGTTCTTTGAAAGAATTAATAAAATTGATAGACCCCTAGCCAGACTTATCAAAAATAAAAGAGAAAGGACCCAATTAGATAATATCACGAATGAAAGGACAGAGATCACAACCAAAACCACAGAAATACAGTTATATTAGAATACTATGAAAAATTATATGCCAAAAAAGTGGGCTATCTGTAAGAAATGGACAAATTTATAGAAACTCACAAACTACCAAATCTGTAACAAAAAGAAATAGAAAACTTGAACATACCCCAAAGCAGCAAAGAAATTGAATGAGTAGTCAAAAATCTCCCTAAAAAATAGAAGTCCTGAGCCAGATGGCTTTCCAGAACAATTTTACTAGACATTTAAAGAGTTAACACCTATTCTTCTCAAACTGTTCCAAAACATAGAAATGGAATGAAAACCTCCAAAGTCATTCTACACATCCAGCATTACCTTGATTCCAAAAGCAGACAAAGACCCCACTAAAAGGGAGAATTACAGGCCAATATCCCTGATGTACATTGATGCAAAAATTCTCAATAAAGTACTAGCAAATGGAATTCAACAGTACAGTAAAAGAATTGTTTGCCATGATCAAGTGGGATTTATTCCTGGGCTGCAGTGATGGTTCAATATTCATAAATCAATCAACACGAAACACCACATTTTTAATATATGAAATTTATTGTCAAATTGGTTTCCATACAACACCCAGAGCTCATTCCAACAGGTGCCCTCCTTCAAAGACCATCACCCACTTTCCCCTCACTCCCACCCCCCCATCAACCCTCAGTTTATTCTCAGTTTTTAAGAGTCTCTTATGGTTTGCCTCTCTCCCTTTCTAGTTTTTTTTCCCCTTCCCCTCCCCCATGGTCTTCTGTTAAGTTTCTCAGGATCCACATAAGAGTGAAAACATATGGTGTCTGTCTTTCTCTGTATAACTTATTTCACTTAGCTTAACACTTTGCAGTTCCATCCGTGTTGCTACAAAAGGCCATATTTCATTCTTTCTCATTGCCAAGTAGTATTTCGCTGTGTATATAAACCACAATTTCTTAAATTTTTTTAACGTTTTTTATTTATTTTTGAGACAGGGAGAGACAGACCATGAACAGGGGAGGGTCAGAGAGAGGGAGACACAGAATCTGAAACAGGCTCCAAGCTCTGAGCTGTCAGCACAGAGCCCGACACAGGGCTCGAACTCACAGACTGTGAGATCATGACCTGAGCTGAAGTCGGCCGCTTAACTGACTGAGCCACCCAGGCACCCCAAAACCACAATTTCTTTATCCATTCGTCAGTGGATGAACATTTAGGCTCTTTCCATAATTTGGCTATTGTTGAATGTGCTGCTATAAACATTGGAGTACAAATGCCCCTATGCAAGAGACTCCAGAATTGGACCCACAAAAGTATGACCAACTAATCTTTGACAACGCAGGAAAGAATATCCAATGGAAAAGAGGCAGTCTCTTACACCACATTAATAAAAGAAAATATAAGAACCATATGATCCTCTCACTAGATGCAGGAAAAGAATTTGTCAAAATACAGCATCAATTCTTGATAAAAACCCTCAAGAGGGTAGGGATAGAAAGAACATAAATCAACATCATAAAAGCCATATATGATAAACCCACATCTAATATCATCATCAATGGGGAAAAACAGAGCTTTTCCCCTAAGGTCAGGAACATGACAGGGATGTCCACTCACATGGCTGTTATTTAGCATGATACTGGAAGTCCCTGCCACAGCAGTCAGACAACAAAAAGAAATAAAAGGCATCCAAATCAGTAAGAAAGAAGCCAGACTTTCACTATTCATAGACAACATGATAGTCTATATAGAAAAGCTGAAAATACTCCAGCAAAAATATAGCTAGGATTGATACATGTATTCAGTAACATTACAGGATATAAAATCAATGTGCAGAAATTGGCTGCATTTTCCAAACACCAATTTGAAGCAGTAGAAAGAGAAATAAAGGAATTAATCCCATGTCAAATTGCACCAAAACCAGTTAAATACATGGGAATAAACCTAAACAAAGAGATAAAATATCTGTACTCTGGAAAGTATAAAAACCTTATGAATGAAATTGAAGATGACACAAACAAATGGAAAAACATTCCATGCTCTTGCATTGGAAGAACAAATATTGTTAAAATGTATATACTACCCAAAGCAATATACACATTCAGTGTCACAGACTATGAGTCTGGAGTTCTCTCTTGTCCAGCAAAAGAGCAGATGCAGAATTGAATACAAGAGAGGCTAATGTCCAGGAGGAGACAAGAGCCCCAAACAGGGGTTTCATCTCCTTTTTTATTGAGCTCTCAAGATCTTACACACATGGTGAATGTGAAGAAAACTATCAGATAGCAATCATTAACTTGTGTATGTAAGAAGCAAAGGGTCTGTGGGGCAAGTGGTGTTTGTGATGAAAGTATATTGGTGCCATCTGGAAAGTAATTTCCTGTAGGTGAAATAACCAGTTACTCGTGATCCCATTACAATATCTCCCTAGCTAACCTTGGGCAGTTTCCCCCATGGTGGCGGCTTTCCACTCTAAGCTTTTTTCTAACCCATTTATGTAAGTAGAACCTATCTCCCCACAGTTCCCCTTTTTTGTTTTTCTTTGTCTTAAGTTTACATGCGTGGTCTGTCATGGCGAGCTCCTGGTTTGTCTCTTGCTGTCGGGTGGTTTGAAAGGTGATTCTGCATTAAATTCCTGTCAATGATGGAGATCATGGCCATCAGATACAAATCAGGGTATGTGCAATACCGTTGTGTTGTAAGAATATGCCAGTCTGGTAGATTTAAGGCTTCCCCATGTTATATCAGAGGCAAGAACTTGTGTTTGTGGAGTGTCTTCAGGATGAGGAATCAATGAAGAAGTTTCTTCCATCTTGAAAAATGGGAGCAGTTGTCACTCATTCAGCATCACTGTCTGGAAGTCCTGGTTGATTGTAAGATATTCTGGGGGTCTCCTTCATGACATGATATGATTTCACCAACGAAGAAGGAATCCACAGAGGTCAGGAATCTGAAAGAACACAAGCATATCCTTTACCCCAGGTGAGAAGTTTGAACCAACACCATAGGATGAGAGATTTTACCTGATTTTAAAGAATGTATTTCAGTTGCGGTTAGTCCTTGAGGGTCAAGATTTAAAAATTTAAGAGTGATCATATCTCAATCGAGGAGTAGTTGAGGTTGTAATGTAGACAGTCATGGGTAATCCCCCCTTTTTTGTTTTTAACATAGTTTTAAATTTATCATGTGCTCATTCTACAATTGCTTGGCATTGTGGATTATAAAGAAATTTAATTTTATCTGCCATTTCCTTCTGTCGTTGTTTCCCACATCATTTCCCCTGAACAATTTTTACCCTTAAAATCTTTAAGGTTGCTGAGAGTGGATGGTCTTCTCTTCTATAATTTCTTCCTGCTGAGTAGGAGTGTAGAGATGTTCCTACCTATGGCTCACCATTGCTTAGTTGGGGTATAGGGGAGTTACAAAAGAGAAAGACAGAGTTCAGGGGAAACAGCCTCCTTGAGTAGAGAGGATCATCTGTCTACTACAAGTTATAGAGGTGAAAAAGTCTTCCAACAAGAGTCACAAAACTATGACAAAAAGACTCAAAAATGGACATGATTAAAAGATCTAATGCAATTGACAAGGAAATTCAGTTATTTCTGTGGCACATAACACTTCAATAATCAGAATATCAAGTGATGACCTTATACCAAAAAATATTGAAACTAAGAATTGCATATAATCTCTAGAATAGTTATAACATTTACTCAAATGTAACCTAAGGCTTATTATTTGTTGGACAGTGTTCCAGAGTAACTTAACATACCAAAGAACCCTAATTGTTCAAAAAGACTTCATTTACAATTTAAATCTTGGGAAATTTGTTTAAGAAAAGAAACCTCAGAAAGTTATAAAGCACAAAGCATGTTTACCATCAGACCCAAATATCCTTAGCTTCTCTGCAATAAGAAGCCAAAAGCAGATAAACCTTGCTTAGTAATCTATGCTTTATATCCCATCCTATTTAGAAAAGACTGAGATGTCCAACAAATTCAATCCCAATTTATTATGCAAGCAAACCTTTTTAGGTTACTAAAGCCTTTGAAAGCTATCTTCAAAATTACCCATGACAACTATGAGATAAGCAAATTTAACCATTACTTTAAGTCATCCTTTTGCTAAGAAGTTGGAACAGAGATAACATGAACTTATTTGACCTTCAGCAAACCGAGGTAGAATACATTTTTTAAATTTAATGTTGATAGACAGGTCTATCTCAAGCCATCACACTTAAATTAGCTTAAACACCGAATATGTTTTACTTGGGTCCACTTAAGACAATTTGTTCCCCATGGTTCATTTTCACCTGAAACCTGGTGGGGAAATCTGAAGTGGGTGGTCTTTGCTCCTTGACATCTCAGAGATAATATTTAAGGGTTGGGAAAAGTTTTCTATAGCTAATAATATAGCTTGCAGTTCTGAATGTTGGTTAGAGCTCGGTCTAGTGTATAATATATGTTCCCAGTTTTTTCTAGTTTTCCAAAGTGCAGAAGCCTTGTGAGTTTTCCCCGAGGCATCTGTAAACGCCATAAGGGTACACTTAATATGTTGTAGCATCGGGTTAAGGATGTTGTCAGAAGGAATCTTTTGTTCCTTTAAAAGGTTAGATTCTTCCCAATGACAAAGAAGGGAGTTGGCGTTCTCTGGATATAGGGGTGCTGAAGGGGCTGGCTGACAATAAGGATGCTTAGATTCCTTGGAATTTTTTTTTTTTACTTTGGGTAGGTCTATATCTTCACAAGCATCATCCGCACTCAGGGGGGGAATGGTTGTAGGGACAATAGACCATGTAAGTATAACCTCATGCAGAACATTAGCACCTTCCATATGGCATGTCTTTAGTGTTTTAGCTATTAATTCCCAAATGTCTAGGTCAAAGGTTACTTTCTTGGAAAACCAAGGGCAGTGTTGCTGGATAATCATTAATAATTTAAGGAGTGCTATATGAATGTATTGTTTCTGTTCTAAGGATAGGGAGTCTCCCATAACGATTATCTCAAAAGTTCCACAGCAGCAAATCCTAATATAGTTTTGCTTTCCTCTTCCCTCATTGGGAGAGATTGTATTCCAGTGCCCTTTTTCTTTTTTAGAGCTCTGATCATTCTGCAGTGTTTTGCAGTCCTTGAGTTATGTCGGCTTCTTAACCACGTCAGCTTCTGATCACACCCTTCTGTCACGTTGACTTCTTAGTCATGTTGGCTTTTCTTCTAATCATGTTGCCTTCTATCACGTTGACTTGTGTTCTAATCATGTCACCATCTGACATGTCGGCTTTTTTTCTAGTCACATAGGCTTCATGTTGCCTTCTGTCTCATAGAGGTCACCATCTGTCGCAGACTATGAGTCTGGAGTTCTCTGTTGTCCAGCAAGAGAGTGGATGCAGAATTGAATACAAGAGAGGCTAATGTCCAGGAGGAGACAAGAGCCCTGAACAGGGGTTTCATCTCCTTATCTATTGAGCTCTCAAGATCTTACACACATGGTGAACATGAAGAAAACTATCACATAGTATTCATTAACTTGCATGTGTAAGAAGCAAAGAGTATGGGGGCAAGTGGTATTTGTGATCAAGGTACATTGAACCCAGCTGGAAAGTAATTTCCTGCAGGTGATATAACAAGTTACTCATGATACCATTACAATATCTCGCTAGCTAACCTTGGGTGCTTTCACCCCTTGGTGGTGGCTTTTCACCCTAAGCTTTTTCTAACCCATTTATGTAAGTAGAGCCTATTTCCCCACAATTCAGTGCAATTCCTATCAAAATACCACAAGCATTTTTCACAGAACTATAACAAACAACTCTCAATTTTCTATTGAATCACAAAACATCCTGAATAGCCAAGGAAAACTTGAAACAGAAAAGGTGGAGGCATCACAGTTCTGGAATTCAAGTTCTATTACAGAGCTTTAGTGACTAAGACAGTATGGCGCTGGTATAAAAACAGACACATAGATCAATGGAACAGAATAGGAAACCCATTAATGAACCCAAAGCTATATAGTCAAATAATCTTTGACAAAGCACAAAATGGGGAAAAAGACAGTCTCTTCAACAAATGGCATTGGGGAAACTGGAAGGCAACATGCAGAAGGAAACTGGACCACATTCTTACACCATACAGAAAAATAAATTCAATGTGGATGAAAGACCTAAATGTGAGACAGGAAACCATCAAAATCCTAGAGAAGAAAACAGGCAGTAACCTCTTTGACATAGACCTTAACAACTTCTTACTGAATACATCTCCTGAGACAAGGGAAACAAAAAAAATGAACTATTGGGACTTTGTCAAGATAAAAAAAAAATGTCTGCATCATGAAGTAAACAATCAACAAAACTAAAAGGCAACCTGTGGAATGGAAGAAAATATTTGCAAATGAAATATCTAATAAACGGTTAGTATAGCCATTATGGAAAGAGCCTACATGTCCATCAACTGATGAATGGATAAAGATGCAGTTTATATATACAATGCAATACTACTTGGTAATGAGAAAGAATGAAATCTGGCCATTTGCAGCAAAGTGGATGCAACTGGAGGGTATTATGCTAAGTGAAATAATTCAGGCAGAGAAAGAAATACCATATGTTTTCACTCATATGTGGATCTTGAGAAACTTAACAGAAGACCATGGGAGAGGGGAAGGAGAAAAAAAGTTACAGAGAGGGAGGGAGGCAAATCATAAGAGACTCTTAAGGACTGAGAACAAACTGAGGGTTTATGGGGGGTGGGGGAGAGAGGAAAGTGGGTGATGGGTATGGAGGAGGGCACTTGTTGGGATGAGCACTGGGTGTTGTATGGAAACCAATTTGACAATAAATTTTATATATATAAATATGTATATTTATATATATAAAATTTATATATATTTATATATATTTTTATGTATTATATATATATATATATATATAGTATATGTGCTGCCGAAGCGAGCACTATATATATATATGTGTATATATATATATATGTATACATATATATATATATACATATATATGTATACATATATATATATATACACATATATATATATATATATATATAGAGAGAGAGAGAGAGAGAGAGAGAGAGAACTTATAAATCTCAACAACCAAAACACAAATAATCCAGTTTAGAAATGGGCAGAAGACATGAATAAGTATTTTCCCAAAGAAGACATACAGATGGCTAACAGACACATGAAAATATGCTCAACATCATTCGTCATCAAGGAAATATAAATCATAACTACAATGAGATATGACCTTATACCTGTCAGAATGACTATAATTAACAACACAGGAAACAATAGGTTTTGGCTAGGATGAGGAGAAAGGAGAACCATCTTAAACTGTTGGTGGGAATGCAAACTGGTGCAGCCACTCTGGAAAGCAGTATGAAAGTTCCTCAAAAAGTTAAAAACAGAACTCCCCTAATATCTACCTGTTGCGCTACTAGGTATTTATTCAAAGGATACAAAAATACTGATTTGAAGGGACACATGCCCCCTGGTGTTTAGAACAGCATTATTAACAACAGCCAAATTATGGAAAGAGCCCAAATGCCCATCAACTGATGAATGGATAAAGAAGTTGTGGTATATACGATGTAATATTACTTATCCATAAAAAAATGACATCTTGCCATTTGGAACAATGTGGATGGAGTGCTAGAGTATTATGCTAAACAAAATAAGTCAGAGAAATACAAATAGCATGTAATTTCACTCATATGTGGAATTTGAGAAACAAAACGGGTGAACATAGAAGTAAAAAGGGGCAAACCAGAAAACAGACAACTAGAGAGAACAAAGTGACAATTACTGGAGGAGAGGTGGGCAGGGGAATGAATTAAATAGGTGATGGGTCTTAAGAAGGGCTCTTCTTGTGGTAAGCACTGGTTGTTTTAGGTAAGTGATGAATCACTATATTCTACACCTCATACTAATGTTACACTGTATGTTAACTAACTGGAACTTAAATAAAAAACTTGAAAAAATATGACATTACAATATATAAATTTATTTTTTAAAAGACATACTCTTCACACAAAAGCATAAATCAATGTTTTATACTACAAATATTATAATTTCATAATCATATTCCTTAAATGTTTTAAAATTCTTAATTAAAAATAATTCAATTTATTTTGGAGGGGTTGTGTCCTATTATTTGAGTTTTAACATATGCAAAGTTTCATGTGTCCATCACCAAAATCAGAACATAGGAAAATTCTATCACCCAACAAATTCCTTTATGCTGCACCTTTGTAGTCATACCCTCCTTTCATCCCACACCACTTACAACACTGATCTGCTTTCCATCTTTATAAAATTGTCTTTTCCAAAAATTTGTAAAAGTGGAATGATACTGTATTTAGACTTTTATTATTTGCTTCTTTAATTTAGCAAAACATAATTTGTAGTTATTTCATATAATTGGCTGTTCCAATATTTTATTTCTGTTGTTTTTCAAGTTTTTATTTAAATTCCAGGGAGTTAACATACAATGTAATATTAGTTTCAGGTGTAGAATTTATTGATTCATCACTTACATACAACACCTGGTGCTCATCACAAGTGCCCTCCTTAATACTCATCACCTATTCATCCCATCCTCCCTCATCCATCTCCCCTCCAGTAACCCTGTTTGTTCTCTATAGTTGAGTCTGTTTCTTGGTTTGTCTCTCTTTCCCCCCATGTGTTCATCTGTTTTGTTTCTTAAATTCCACATGTGAGTGAAATAATATGGTATTTGTCTTTCTCTGAGTGACTTAACTTGCGTAGCATAATGCATCACAGCTCCATCCACGTCATTGCATGTGGCAAGATTTCATTATTTTTGATGGCTGAGTAATATTCCACATGTCTGCTTTTGTTCCAGTACCATACTGTCTTGATCACTACAGCTTTGTAATATAACTTGAGGTCTGAAATCATGATGTTTTCAGCTTTGCTTTTCTTTTTGAGATTTGCTTTGGCTATTCAGGGTCTTTTGTGGTTCCATAAAACTTTTAGGATTGTTTGTTCTAGCTCTGTGAAAAATATTAGTGGTATTTTGATGGGAATTGCATTAAATGTGTATATTGCTTTGGATAGTTTGGATATTTTAACAATGTTTGTTCTTCCAATCTATGAGCATGAAGCACTTTTCCATTTCTTTGTGTCCTCTTCAATTTTTTTCGTAAGTGTTCTATAGTGTTCAGAGTAGAGGTCTTTTACCTCTTTGATTAGGTTTATTCCTAGGTATCTAATTGTTTCTGGTGCAATTGCAAATGCGTTCAATTCCTTAATTTCTTTTTATGATGCTTCATTATTGGTGTATAGTAATGCAACAGACACATAGACCAATAGAACAGAAAACCCAGAAATGGACCCATAACTATATGGTCAACTAATCTTTGGCAAAGCAAGAAAGAATATCCAATGGGAAAAAAAAACCAGTTTCTTCAACAAATGGTATTGGGGAAACTGGACAGCAGCACACAGAAGAATGAAACTGGACCAGTTTTTTAAACCATATACAAAAATAATTTCAAATGGATGTAGGACCTAAATGTGAGATAGGAAACCATCAAATTCCTAGAGGAGAATTATAAAGTTGTAGTAATCAAGACACTGTGGTACTTTATCTGTTTATATTGAGATGGCAATATGGCATTTATCTTTCTTCTTTTAATCTTATGTATCACATTGACTGATTTGTGAATATGAAACCATTTTTGAATGTCTGAAATAAGTCCCACTTGATTGTGGTGAATAATGCTTTCAATATAGTGTTGAATTTGGTTTGGTAATATTTTGTTGAAAATATTTACATCTATGTACATCAAGGATATTTTCCTGTAATTTTCTTTTATTGTAATGACTTTATCTAGTTTTGCTACCATGGTAATACTGGTATCATAGAATGAATTTGGAAGTTTTGCTTCCTCTTTTATTTTCTCTTATATATTTTAGAAGTGGTGTTAAGTGCTCTTTAAATGTTTGTTAGAATTTATCTGAAGCCATCTGGTCCTGAACTTTTGTTTGTTGGGAGGTTTTTTTTTTATTTTTATTATGATTACTGATTCCATTAAGTTTCATTAATAGTAAATGGTCATTCAATTTTTCTATTTCTTCCTAATTCAGTGTTGGAAGATTGTATATTCAAGGAATTTATACATTTCTTCTAGGTTGTCCAATTTGTTGGCCTATTGTTTTTTGTTTTTGTTTTTTTTTTTAATAATATTCTCTTATAATTCTTTGTATTTCTGTAGGGTCAGGTGTTATTTCTCTTAGTTAGTTTCTGACTTTATTTGTTTGGGTCCTCTCTCTTTTTTCTTGCTAAATATGGCTAAAGGTCTATTGATACTGTTTCTCTATTCAAGGAAGTACCTATCGTTTTGTTGATCTTGTCTATTGATTTTTTAGTCTCTATTTCACCTATTTCAACTCTCTAATCTTTATTATTTCCTTCTTCTACTACCTTTAGGATTTGTTCCCTGTTTTCTAGTTCCATTAGGTGTAAGTTTAAGTGTTTTATTTGAGATTTTTCCTGACTTTTTTTTTTAGGTTAAGCACATATTGGTATAAATTTCCATCTTAAAACTTATTATACTGTGTTCCAAATATTTTGTCCCACTGTTTTCATTTTCATTTGTCATTTTAGAAATATCCTCTTTGTTTTCATTGTCACGTTGATTGTTTAGAAGCATGCTGTTCAGCGTCCATGTTGTTTTGTTTTTTCAAGTTTTTTTTTTCCTTGTAATTAACTTCTAGTTTTATACTGTCATTGTCAGAAGACATGCTTGGTATAATTTCAGTTTTCTTAAAGTATTAAGACTTGTTTTGTGGCCTATCATGTGATCTATTTTGTAGAATATTACATGTATCTTTGAAAAGAATGTGTATTCTGTTCCTTTTAGATGGAACATTCTGTGTATATGTAGTAGTTCCATCTTGTATAATGCATTGTTCAAAGTCACTTTTTCTTTGTTAGTTTTCCATCTAGTTTATCTACCCATTCATGCAAAAGGGGTGTTAAAATTCTCTACTATTATTTTGGCACTGCCAATTTATCCCTTTAAGTCTGTTAATATTTGATTTATATATTTAGGTGCTCCTATATTAGAAGCATAGATATTTACCATTGTTTTATCTTCTTGTTGGATTTATCCCCTTATTATTATGTAACTCCCTTCTTTGTCTCTTGCTACAGTCTCTCTTACAGTCTATTTTTTTCTGATATAATTATTGTTATCCTGGTTTCTTTTTTGCTTCCATTTGCAAGGAATACCTTTTTATATCCTTTAACTTTCATCCTTCATGTGTTTTTACCTCTGAATTGAGTCTCTTGTAGGCAGCATATAGATATGTCTTCTCTTTTTTTTATCCATTTAATTACCCTATTTCTATTGATTGGGACATTTATTCCATTTATATTTAGAGTAATTATTGATTGGTATGTGCTTATTTCTATTTTCATTTACTCATGACTTCAAAATATAATCAAGCACAGACCCTGAAGCCATAACATATCACTCGATTTTCTTAATGAACACTTATAACAACAAATAAATTTTCATATACATGGAGACAAACTTTTGGATTATCTATAGATATCCCATTTCAACATTAGCAAATTGATATTTAACTTATAAGCATATAATTAATTTGAAGGGCTAGACATCTGCATTTTCCTTTAGTTAAGAGTTTCTTAAACCTTCAAGTATATTGGGTTAATTTATAGGTCTGTATTCCCAAAACCACTTATGTTGTGCTTTATTGTTGAGATAAAGTAGTTTCAAAGGTAATTGCGATGTATATGCTTTTGAATTTTGCACATATATTTTATTATCTTACCACATTATTAGTCAGAATCCAAGTAAACTTGTTGAATGTGAAAACCAAACAGGAGGGTGTAAGTTGAGTCAGAATACAGAGCATGGTTTATTGTTAAAAGTTCAAGCCAGCACTGACAGAAGACAGCACCAAAATAGTAAAAGCCATATGAATAATGAAAGGACAGTCTAGAATTCAGTTTGGGCAAGGGAGTAACTTCCAGACAGAGAATACTAGAATATAGAAATGGAAAGAGCTGGCTAAAGTTGCTCTGTATCCTAATGCCATTCCTCCCTGCAATTCCTGTTGGTCCAGGATGCTTACATTCTCTTACTTTTCTTTGTATTAGTGCTCCTATATACTTATGTTTTTATTCTGTTCTGCCCCTACAAGCACCCTGATGTAGAACTGAGCCCCTTCAGTTTACACAAGAAAACAACTTCAAGTATTTTGTGATTTTTGAGAAATTTCTGAGAATTATTTTGAGAGTATTATAGGGAGAGTTAAATTGTACCCTTCTAGATGTAACCTCTTGCTTACACATACATACATATATTCCATTCTTTCTCCCTCTTTCCTCTTTTCATCTTCAACCTCACCACCTGGAAGCCCAGTAAAAGACTGAATATTTTTTAGTCTTAGTGATAGTCAAGCCATTTGAAAACAACCAAGAACTTGATGCTAATTCATAAATCAAAAGAGTGTATCTTGCCATAGAGTGGAGCCAGTGAGGTTTATAAAAAAGGGGGAAAAAAGGATTCCCACAGGATTATTGTGAAAGCAGCCTCTCTTGGAAAAATATATTACTCCCTGTCTGAGGCCCAAAACCTGTACACTGATAGAGAAGATGAGGTTAAAAGTTATTAACACAACTTTGGAACACATTATGTGATAAAGCAAGAAAAAATGTGGGAGATATAGTGTGGGTGTGAAGTTTATGGATTATGGAACCACAAAAGACCTCAAATAGCTAAAGCTTCTTTCTTGAGGATGGAGAAAATAGTTGAAAGTTTCACAATTCCAGATTTCATGGGATACTACAAAGCTATAGTAATCAAAACAAAGTGGTACTGGCACAAACATAGACAAATACATTAATGGAACAGGTAGAAATCCCAGAAATAAACCCACACGTATATGGTCAATTAACCTATGATAAAAGAGGCAAGAATGTACAATAAAGAAAATAGAATTTTCAATAAATGATGCTGGGAAAACTGAATAGCTATATGTAAAAGAATCAAATTGGTCCACTTTCTTACACCATACACGAACTAAAACCCAAAATGGATTAAAAACGTTTATGTGAGACTTAAATCCATAAAACTCCTAGAAGAAAATATAGGCAGTAATCTCTTGGACATTGGTACAAGAGATTAGCAACAATTTTCTGGATATGTCTTTCTGGATATGTCTCCTCAGGCAAGGACACAAAAGCAAAAACAAACTCTTGAAATTACACCAAAATAAAAAGCTTCTTCACAGCAAAAGAAACCATCAACAAGAAAAAAAAGATAATCGACTAAGGGAGAGAATATATTTACATCCTATAAAAGATTCATATCCTATAAAAGATACATCCTATAAAGAGATTCATATCCAAAATATATAAAAAACGCCAAAGAGACAATTCTTTAAAAAAAAAGCAAATTTTTAAAGATGGAAAAGGGGCTGAATATATATTTTTCCAAATATACACAGATGGACAACAGAAAAATGAAAAGATACTGAACTTCACTATCAAATCAAATGAACTCAAATCAAAATAACAATGAGAACTTCTAGGAAGATGGGAGGATAGGAGGATTCCCAAGTTCAACTCCTCCCAAAGACACACCTAGATAATGGCCAAATCAGTGTAACTAATTCAGAGAATGACCCAAAGACTGGCAGAACAAACTTTCCACAGCTAACTGTAGAGAGGAAATCATAATGAAAAAGGTAGAAGGAGCAGAGACATGGTCAGAAACAAAACTTAACAAAACTAACAAAAGCAGAAGGGAGACATCACAGGCATGGTGAGAAAGAGGGGTAGAGCCCACACCAAGACCCCCAGGCATGGAAGACTTGCACTGGGAAGACAAATCCCCCTAAAAGGCACTTGCAGGAACAAACACAAACACCCTCCATCTACCTTGCTGAAACCACACACTACCCTCTCATACTTCTGCAAATCTACTTCATCAACTCCACCATCATTCAGCAGGCATAACTGCCTCAACACATCCTGTAAGAAACCCCAACAGAGACTGTCACTACTCCAAAATGATGCCTTTCCTTCAGAGAAAGGAGTTTGACTGAAGCCCTAGCAGACAGACTGGAATCAGACATCTTATCTGACTGCTAACTCCACCCACAAAAAAAAAATTCTCTCTGAAAAGAGCACAGGGAAATAAATGGCAGTTTGAGATCACTGTAGCCCAAATATATGGATTTGTGGCAGGTATATGGTCTGAGTGCTAACACTACTCAGATACAATCCCACAGCAGCCCCAAACTGGACCTATAACAGCACAGGGACAAATCATTGCCCGTGAAACCACAACAGGCATTTTAAACAATTGCAGCACACCAGACTGAAGGCAAATGAGGCTCAGCCACAATAGTAGGGCAACACAACCCATATAGGAGAAACGACTGAAGTGCCTGATTCTAGTGTACAGGGCGCATTGTGCTACATGGCACCACAGGGCCAGTTCTTTATGAGGGCCCCATTTTCAAGATCAGGTGACATAGATGATTTTCCTAAAATATAGAAACAGACACAAAAAGTTAGATAAATGTGGACAGAGAAGAATATATCCCAAATGAAAAAAGAAAAAAAAGGACAAAACTACCAAGAAAAAAAGAAATAAAAAAGAGCTAAATGAAACAAAGATAAAAAATATACCTGATAATGAATTAAAAGTAATGGCCACAGAGATACTAAACCTGGAAAAGAATGGAGGATATTGTGAAAACTTCAACAAAAAGAAAATATAAAACTGAAACAATCATATATAAATATCTCAATAACTGAAATTAAAAACATACAAGAGAGGAGGGCCTGGGTGCTCCAGTCAGTTGAGTATCTGACTCTTGATTTCAGCTCAAGTCATGATCTCACAGTTCGTGAGCCCCACATCAGGTTCTGTGCTGACAGCATGGAACCTGTTTGGGATCATCTCTCTCCCTCTCTCTCTGCCCCTCCCCTGCTCATGTTCTCTGTCTCTCTCTCTCTCTCTCTCTCTCTCCTTTCTCTCTCTCTCTCTCTCTCTCTCTCTCTCCCTCCAAAAAAATAAAAAAGCTTTAAAAAACACACACTCAAGAGGTAATCAATAACAAATTAAATAAAGCAAAAAAAAAGTATCAACAAGCTGCAAGACAGGTTAATGGAAAACAACCAAGCTGAATAAGAAAAAGAAAAAAAAAAGACTACTAAAACATGAATATAAGTTAAGGAAATTCAGTGTCATCATCAAGCATAAAACAATTGCATTTTAGGGGGAAGCCTGGGTGGCTCTGTCAGTTAAGTGTCTAACTCTTGGTTTCGGGTCACGACATGAATCTCATGGTTCATGACTTTGAGCCCCACGTTGGGCTCCAGTATGACAACACAGAACCTGCTTGGGATTCTCTCTCCCTCTCTCTCTGCCCCTCCCCTGCTTACACACACACACATTCTCTCTCTTTCTCTGTCTCTCTCTGTCTCTCTCTCTCAAAATATAAATAAATAAATAAATAAATAAATAAATGTTAAAATAAAATTGCACTTTAGGGATCCCAGGTGGAGATGAGAGACAAAAGGGGGCACAAAATTTATTTGCAGAAATAATAGCTGAGGATAGAGGAAAATGGCAATGGAGTAGGAGGATCCTAGGCTAGTCTCATCATACAAACAAAACTAGATAATTATAAAATCATCCTAAATACCCCAGAAATAAACCCGAAGACTGACAGAACAAACTTCACAACTAAAGGGAGTGAAGAGGCCACATCAAAGAAGGCAGGAGGTAGAGACCTGGTTTAGGGAAGAAACAGACTGCAGGTGCTGCAGAAGAAAGAAAGTCATGGTCATGGAGACAGGTGAAAGAGACAGAGGGGCACACAGGAAATGCACAAGGAGAAGGTTTCCCAAAAGACATTGGTTTGGAAAATAAGAGAGGCTGAATTTCGTGCATTCATGCAATGAGCAGGGCTTAAAGCTTGGAGTTTTAAAGGTTAGTAGACTTGGTTGGGATAGATCCCTGAGGGCACTATGCTGCTCCTGAAGAGAAGGCAGACAAACAATGGGGGACAGTGTGGGAACAGTGATCTGAAGAGCACAAGGCGCACACAGTGAGGTGGTTATTGGCTCTCCTTGAGTGTGTTCCTGAGAGGCAACATTCACAGAGAAGCCTCTCCAGGAACAAAGGAGCTGGCCAGAGCCAATTCACTCTCCCCACCCCTCAGCATAAACACAAAGATACCTGCTGAAAGCATCGCAGCATCAGCTCTTGTTGTCTAACTTACACACACCAAGTTCCACCCCACTGTGTTCTGGCAGGAACTGCCCTTCTCAGTCATCCTTTCCTCAGTCTCAGAGCAGTGGGCCCCTCCACCAGAAGAAAACCTCCACCAGCACAAAACCTTGCCCACACCATTTCTCCTGACCAGAGAGTCTTGCAAGTCCTCAGGTCTGGTGGGATTGGGGTCAGGTCTCATTTTATAAGCAGACTAGAGGACACCTAGTTAAAACTCACCACATCCAGGCCAGGAATAAAACATTGCCCACTGTAAGCAAGGAGAGCCTCTGCATATCACTGGTCTGAAGGATAGAACAGCCAAAATACATCAGCAGAGCACACACAAAACACACTAGAGACACTTCCTGAAGCACCAGGTCCTGGGTACTAAATGGCCACTTCTTCATAAAGCCATTACATTCAAGAGAAGATGACATAACAGGTTTTTCCAACACAAAGAAGGCAGACTTAGACAAAATGTGAAGATATAGGAATTTAACCCAAATGAAAGGACATGATAAAGTCATGGCCAGAGATCTAAGTAAAACCGATATAACTAACATGTCTGGTGGAGAATTTAAGGCAATAACCATAAGGACACTCACTGGATTTGAGAAAAGAATAGAATACATCAGTTAGACCATCATCACATAGATAAAATAGTTAAAAGAGAACCAATCAGACATGAAGAGTGTAATAAATGAGATTGGAAATAGGCTTGATGCAATAAACACCAGGCAAAAAAAAATCAGAGGAATGAACAAGTGATCTAGAAGACAAAAAAAGTGGAAAGTAATGAAGCTGAACAAAAGAGAGAAAGAATTATGCAACATGAGAATATATTTAGGGAACTCAGTGACTCCATCAAATGTAAAAACATTTGTATTATAGGAATCCCAGAAGATGAACAGAGAAAAGAGTGCATCAAATTTATTTGAAGAAATAATAGCTGAAAACTTCCCTAATCTGGGGAAGAAAACAGACATCCAACTCCAGGAGGAACAGATAACCCCCATCAAATTCAACAAAAGCAGCACAACATCAAGACATATTGTAAGTAAATTTGAAAAAATATAGTGATAAAGAAAAAAAATCTTAAAAGTAGCAAGACAAAACAAGTCAACTTACAAGGGAAGACCCATAAAGTTAGCTGGAGATTTTTCAGCAGAAATGTGGCAAGCCAGGAGGGAGTGACATGATATGTTCAAAGTACAAAATGGGAAGAATCTTCAGCCAAGAATAATACTCTGTCTATAAAGGCTATCATTCAGAATAGAAAGAGCTATAAAGAGTTTCCCAGACAAACAAAAACTAAAGATGTTCATGACCATTAAACACACACTGCAAGAAATACTAAAGAAGGCACTTTGAGTGTAAAGGAGAGACGAATAGGGACAAACACAAGAAAGGAACAGAGAAAATCTCCAAGAACAATGACAAAACAATAAATATGTAATTATCAATAATGACTTTGAATATAAATGGACTAAATGTTCCACTGAAAACACAGAGGGTGTCAGAGTGTATTAAAAAGAAAAACAAGAAGAAAAATAAGATCCACCTATATACTGTCAAAAAGAGACTCATTTTAAACCTAAAGATACCTGCAGATTGAAAGTGAAGGAATGGAGAAACATTTAGTATGCAAATGGATGTAAAAGAAAGCTGGAGTAGCAATACTTGTAACAGATGAAGCAGACTTTAAAACAAAGACTTTAACAAGACACAAAGAAAGACACTATATAATAATAAAAATCCAACAAGATCTAAGAATTGCAAATATTTATGCATCCAAAATAGAGGCACCCAGATATAAAAATTCAATAACAAATATAAAGGAACTAATTGATAATAATACAATAATAGTAGATGACTTTAATACCACACTAACATCAATGGACAGACCATCCACACAAAATCAATAAGAAAACATGGCTTTCAATGACACACTGGACCAGATAGATTTAACTGAGATATTCAGAAGATTCAATTCTGAAACAGCAGAATACACATTCTTTTCGAGTGCCCACGATACATTCTCCAGAGAAGATCACATATTATGCCACAAAACAGGCCTCGACAAATACAAAATAACTGAAGTCATACCATGCAACTTTTCTGACCACAACGCTGTGAAACTAGAAGTAAGCCACACACACACACACACACACACACACACACACAACAAGTGGGAAAGACAACAAATAGGTTGTTGAAGGTTAAACAAATGCTAGTAAACAATTAATGCGTGAAGTAGGACATAATGGAAGAAATAAAAAAGTACATGAACACAAACAAAAATGAAAGCACAATGGTCCAAAACCTTTGGCTCGTCCAAAAAGGGAAGCATAGTGGCTGGAAGGTAAATGGTGGAGTAGTAGGAGGATCCTGGGCTTGCCTTATCCTTCAAACACAGCTAGATATATATCAAATCTTTCTGAATACCCAAGAAATCTGAGGACTGAATGAACAAAGTGCCCAACTAGAGGGAGAGAAGAGGCCACATAATAGAAGGTCAGAGTTGTATAAACATGACTTCAGGGAGAAAAAGATCACAGGTGCTGTGGTGGTAAGGCGCCCTGGTTATGGACAGAGGTGAGTGAGAGAGAGAGAGGAGTACACAAATATTGTACAAGAAAACACTTCCCCCAAAGAAATTGACTGGGAAAATGAAAGGGGCTGATTTTCATGTGTTTTTACAACCAGCAGGGCTCAAAGACTTGAGTTTTAGAGGCCCATGGCATGGCTGGTGTGGAGTTTGGCTGGTGCTGCAGTGCTTCGGTGGGGGAGGGAAGATAGCTCAGTAGTGGACAGTGTAATCTGAGGATCCCATGAGACACACTAGGAGTGATGGCTCCCCCTTCTTGGAGCACATCTGGGAGAGGTGGCATTGCTTCTCCAGGGACAAATGAACCAGTGGGTGACATTACAACTCCCCCAACATAGGTGCAGAGAAACCTGCTGAGGGTGGCTAACCTGGACACTGGCTCTTTGCTGTGTTTCACTCTGAAATCATGCCCCTGCACTTTAGTGTGCCTGACTTTCTGGGACAAACCTGCATCAGTGCCACTGAAGCGAGACCCTGTCCCCAAGAACCAGCATGGGTCCCACCATGCCAGGTCCCTAAAGTTTACTTTTAAAACTCAGCCAGCCTGCCTGAAATAGATCACAGGTGTACTGCACTGCCAGGTGGGAGTACGGTCCAGACACAGGGTGAAGTCAGAGATCTGAGGGATGCATGGGACACACGTGAGAGATTGCTTGCTCTTCTGGGAGGGCTTTCCTGAAAGTGGCAGGTGCAGACTCCCCACTCCAAGGATGAGATAGGGGGCTGGCACCATTTCTTTCCCTCACCCCTCAGAATAAACTAACTTCAGTAACCAGCACAGTGCCAACAGTGGCAGCCTAAACTGCTTACATGAAACCCTGCCACATTGTTGCCTGCATGTGCTGCATTTCAAGGGCAAGTGTGCCAGACAATCAGAGCAGTGGACCTCACCCCTAAAAGACCAGCACAAATCAACTGCGCATATCCCGTCTACTGACCATAGAGTTCTATAAAGTTTCAGATCTAGTAGAAATAGTATCAGGTCTCTTAACAAGCAGACCAGAGCACACCTAGTTAAAACTCACACTCTGGTCAATGTCCAAACACACCAAACTGCATGCAAGAGAAAACACTCCAGAAGACTGACCTGAAGGAAAGAGTAGTCAAAACACAGCAGCAGAGTGCACACGGAATACACAAGAGACACTTCCTAAAGTACCAGGCCCTGGACAGTATATGACCTCTTATTTTTTTTAAATATTTTTAAATGTTTATTTATATTTGAGAAAGAGAGAGAGAGAGAGAGAGGCTGACAGAGGGGGAAAGAGGATCCAAAGTAGGATCCAGGCTGACAGCAGTGACCGTGATGTGGGGCTCAAACTCACAAACCATGAGATCATGACCTGAGCTGAAGTCGGATACTCAACTGACTGAGCCACCCAGGCACCCTGACCTCTTATTTATATAGCCATTATTCTCGGGAGCATGAAACATAACAGGCTTACCTAACACAGAAAAGAAGTCAAAGACCTACACAAAACGCTAAGAAGAATTCATCTCAAAAAAATAACAAGAAAGGTGCATTACCAGTAGTATAAATGAAACTGGTATAAATAATATACTTGATCTATAATTTAAAGGAACAATCATAGATAGTAGCTGGGCTTGAGAAAAGCATACAAGACACCATGGGTTCATTACCACAGAGATGAAAGACCTCAACACTAGCCAGGCTGAAAAAAGAGCTATATCTGAGATGAGAAACTGACTGGATGTAATGACCACAAGGATGGAAGAAGCAGAGGAATGAATAAGTGATATAGAGGATAAAATTATGGAAAATAATGAAGCTGAACAAAAGAGGGAAAGAAAAATATTGGATCACGAATGTAGATGTAGGGAACTCAGTGACTAAATAAAGTGTAACAACATTCTTATGATAGGAATCCCAGAAAAAGAAGAGGGAAAAAAGCAGGTTTATTGGAGGAAATTATAGCTGAAAACTTCCCTAATCTGGGGCAGGAAACAGACATGCAATCTAGGAGGCACAGACGACTCCCATTAATATCAATAAAAGCAGGCCAACACCAAGACAAATCACAGTTAAATTTGCAAAATATAGAGATAAAGAAAAAATCCTAAAATCAGCAAGATAAAAAAAGTCCCTAAATTATAAGGAAAGACAAGGTTAGCAGCAGGTCTTTCCACAAAAAGTTGGCAGGTCCAATAGGAGTGGCATGATATATTTAACTTGCTGAATAGGAAACTTCTGCAGGCAAGAGTACTCTATCCAGCAAAGATGTTATTCAGAATAGAAGAGATCAAGAGTTTTCCAGACAAACAAAAACTATAAGAGTTTGTGACCACTAAACTGGCCCTGCAAAAAATATTGAGGGTGACTCATTGAGTGGGAAGGACCAAAAGTGACAAAGAGTACAAAAGAACATAGAAAATATCCAGAAACAATGACTTAACAAGTAATACAATTGCAGTAAATTCATATCTATCAACAATTACTCTGGGTGTAAATGGAAAAAATGCTTCAATCAAAAGATATGGGGTGTCAAAATGGATAGAAAAGCAAAACTCATCTATATTCTCACTACAAGAGTCACTTTGGACCTAAAGACAGCTGCAGATTGAAAGTGAGAGGATGGGGGACCATTTATCATGCAAATAGATGTCAAAAGAAAGCTGGAGTTCGCATAATTATATCAGACAAACTAGGTTTTAAACCAGACTCAAACTAGAGATAAAGAAGGGCACTATATCATAATAAAGGGGTCTATCCAACAAGAACATCTAAAAATTGTAAATATGCTCTCAACTTGGAAGCACAACAGGATAACAACAGTGTTATATATTGTTGTTATGTATTATTGTAATTTATAATAATATTATAATCGTAGGGGACTTTAACCTCCCCCCCCCCCCCTTACTGCAAGGGACAGATCATCTAAGTAGAAAATCAACAAGAAAACAATGGCTTTGAATGACACACAGGACCAATGGACTTAACATATATATTCAGACATATCCTCCTAAAGCAGCAGAATATACATTCTTTTCAAGTGCATATGGGGCATTCTCCAGAATAGAACACAACTGGGTCACAAATTATTCCTCAATAAATACAAAAAGATTGAAATCATAACATGAGTATTTTATGACCATAATGCTATGAAACATGAAGTCTACCACAAGAAAAAATTTGGAAAGAGCACAAATATATGGAGGTTAAAGAACATCCTATTAGGGTTGGTGGTAAGATGTTGGAGGAGTAGGGCATCCATAAGCTTTGACAGTGGCATGCAGAAGAATGAACCTGGACCACTTTCTTACATCATACAGAACAATAAATTCAAAATAGAGGAAAGACCTAAATGCGAGAGAGGAAACTATCAAAACTCTAGAGGAGATCATAGGCAGTAACCTCTTTGACTTTGGCTGTAGTTGCTTGATAAATATTTGTTTAAGGAATGAATAAATGCTTCAATAAAAATCTTATACATGGTTGCTTATGTACATGTGGGAGAGTTTCTCAAGGACATATCTAGGAATGATTTATTTGATTATAAACTATGAACATCTTCACCTTTAATAGTTTGTTAATGCTAACAAATGTGTTCAAATTTATATTCCCACCAGCAGTGTATGAGAGTTGATAGATACTTGGGCTATTTCCTAATTTGGCTATTGCAGATAATGCTGCTATAAACATTAGGGTGCTTGTATCTTTTTGAATGATTTTTTTTGTGTTCTTTGGGTAAATACCTACTAGAGCAAGTGCTAAACAGTATGGAGGTTATTCTCTGTTTTTATGAAATTGACATTTTTAGAATCCACATGTAAGTGATATCATACAGCATTTGTTATTCTCTGTTGGATTATCTCATTTGTCATAATGGCCTGAATATACATACAGGTTATTACAAATGCCAATATATCCTTCCTTCCCATGCCTGAATAAAATAATATATATTTATTTATATATAAATCCCATATTCTTTATCCATTCATACATTGATAAGTACATAGGTTGTTTCCATGTCAGGCTATAATGAATAATGCTGCAATAAATATACAAGAAAAAATATCTTGTTGGGAATATCCCTAGAAGTTGAATGTGGGTCATATGATAGATATATTTATTTTTATGGACCCACCATATTGTTCTCCATAGTGTTCAAAACAATTCATATTCCCACCGACACTGCACAAGGATTCTTTCTCAGGATTGCTATGGTTGTTTGGGGTCATTTGCAGTTCCCTACAAATTTTAGGAATCTTTTATGGTTCCATACAAATTTTAGGATTGTTTCTTCTAGTTTCTTAAAAAATGTTGTTGGTGCTTTCATAGAGATTGTATTAAATGTGTAGATTGCTGTGGGTAGTATAGACACTTTAACAATATTTGTTCTTCTGATCCATGAGCATGGAATGTCTTTCCATTTCTTTGTGTCATTTTCAACTTCTTTCATCAGTGTTTTATTGTTTTCAGAGTACAAGTCTTTCACCTCTTTGTTAGGTTTATTCCTAGATATATTTTTGGTTTTGGTGCAGCTGTAAATCAGATTTTTTTCTTAAATTCTCTTTCTGCTGTTACATTATTGGTGTATAGAATTGCAAGGGATTTATGTCCATTGATTTTGTATCCTGCAATTTTATTTAATTCATTTATCAGTTCTAGCACTTTTTTGGTGAAGTCAGGTTTTCTATATATAGCATCATGTCATCTGAAAATGATGAAACTTTTACTTCTGTCTTATGGATTTGGATTCCTTTATTTCTTTTTGTTGTCTAATTGCTGTGGCTAAGACTCCAGTGCTAGGTTAAATAAAAGTGGTGAAAATGAACATTTGTCTTATCCCTACCTTATGGGAAAATCTCTCAATTTTTCCCTGTTCAGGATATTAGCTGTGTGTTTTTCATATGGGGTATTTATTTCCTTTTGGTGTGTTCCCTGTAATCCTACTTTTTAAAAAAAATAATGAACGTATATGCTAATCACATGGTTTTTCTGCATCTATTGAAATCATCAAATGGTCTTTATCCTTTGCCTTATTGATGTGATGTATCAGGTTCATTGATTTGTGAATATTGAACGACCATTGCAACATCGGAATAAATCCCACTTGATTCTGGGAAATGATTTTTTAAGGTACTGTTGGATTCTGTTTGCTAGTATTTTCTTGTGGATTTTTGCATCTATGTTTATCAAAAAAGATTACTTGTAGTTCTCTTCTTTAGCGGTGTCTTTATCTGATTTTGGTATCAGGATAATGCTGGCCTCATTGAAGGAATTTGAAGGTTTTCCTCCTTCTATGTTTTGGAATAATTGAAGAAGAACAGGTATTAATTTTCTTTAAATGTTTGGTAGAATTTGCCCGTGAAGCCATCTGGCCCTGGACTTTTGTTTGTTGGGAGTTGTTTTTTTTTTTTTTTTTTTTTGTTTTTTTTTGTTTTTTTTTATAACTGACGCAAACTCTTTGTTGGTAATTGGTATGCTCAAATATTATATATCTTTCTGCTTCAGTTTTGGTAGGTCATATGTTTCTAGGAATTTACCCATTTCTTTTAGGTTGTCCAATTTGTTGGCATATGACCTTTTTTAAATAATATCCTCTCATAATTGTTTTTATTTCTGTGGTGTTGGTTGTGATTTTATTTATTTTAGTCCTTTCTCTATTTTCTTGAGGAGTCTGGCTAGAGGTTTATCAATTTTGTTGATTTAAAAATAAAAACTCTCCTGCTTTCATTGATCTGTTCTGTTGGTGGTGGTGGTGTTGTTTTAGTTTCTATATCATTTATTTCTGCTCTAATCTTTATTATTTCCTTCCTTTGGCTGATTTGAGAATTTGTTGTTCTTTTTTCAGCTTCTTTAGATTCAAGGTTAGGTTGTTTATTTGAGATTTCTGTATTGCTTAGGCCCTCTTAGAGCAGCTTTTGCTGCATCCCAAAGGTTTCGCACCACTGTGTTTCCTTTTCCATGTAATTTTTTATTTCTTCCTTGATCTCTTGTTTGATCCATTTATCTTTAGTAACATGCTATTTAACCTCCACGTATTAGTGATATTTCCAGATTTTTTCTTGTGGTTGATTTCTACTTTCATAGTATTGTGGTCAGAAAAGATGCATGGTATGACTTCAATCTTATTGAATTTGTTAGGCTTGTTTTGTGATCTAATATATGATCTATTGTGGAGAATGTTCAATGTTCACTTGAATGTGTATTCTGTTGTTTCAGGATGGAATGTTCTGAATATATCTGTTAAGTCCCTCTGGCCCAATTTGTCATTCAAAGCTACGTTTCTTTATTGATTTTCTGCTTAGATGATCTGTCCATTTCTCTATGATCAATAGACTGTATGTTTGTTGTTAATTGATTTATATATTTGGGTTCCACAAAATATGGGGCATAAATATTTGCAGTTGTTAGATCTTGTTGGATAGACCCCTTTATTATGATACAGTGACCTTATTCATCTCATGTTACAGTCTTTGGTTTAAAATCTTGTTTGTCTGATATAAGTATGGGTGATATGGCTTTCTTTTGACTTCCGTTAGCATCATGGATGATTCTCTATCTCCCCACTTTCAATCTGCAGGTGTCTTTAGGTCTAAAATTAATCTCTTGTAGGCCACATATAGTTGGGTCTTTGTAAAATCCATTTTGATACCCTATTTTTTTTATTGGAGCATTTAGTCCATTTACATTCATAGTAATTATTGATAGATGTGAATTTAGTCCTATTGTATTACTTGTAAAGTCGGTGTTTCTGGAGATGTTTTCTGTTTCTTTTAGTCTTTGTTGCTTTTGGTCTTTCTTTCCCATGCAAAGATGCCCCTTTAATATTTCTTTCAGGACTTGTTTAGTGGTCACAAACGCATTTAGGTTTTGTTTGGGAAATTCTTTATGTCTCATATTCTGAATGACAGTCTTGCTGGATAGAACAATCATGGTTGAATATTTTTACCACTAAGCACATTGGATACATCATGCCATTCCCTTCTGACCTGCCAAGTTTCTATGGAGAGATCTGCAGCCAAATAAACATTCTGCCTCCCTTTCCCTCTCTTTTTCTTGTAGTATTCTTGATTCAAATGTTATTCTGCTTTATGGTATTGCTGAGTCCCCTAAATCTACATTCATGAGCCAATATTCTCTTCCCCTCTTCTCTTCAGCTTCATTATGTTCCATCATTTTATCTTCTATCATTGATTCATTTCTCTACTTCTTCACCTTGTTGTCATTACATCCTATCAGTTTTGTATCTCAGTTATACTATTTATTAATTCTTTTTGACTAGTTTTTAGCTCCTTTTTATCCCTGCAGTAAGGGACTCCCTAGTGTCTTCCATGTTTTTCTAAAGCCCAGTTAGTATCCTTATGATTGCTTTAAATTCTGGTTCAAGCATATTACTTATATCTTTTTTGATTAAGTCCCTGACTGTGACCTCTTCTTGTTTCTTCTTTTGGGATGAATTCCTCCACCTTGGCATTTTGCTTAGATCCCTGTCTTCTCTGTGTTAGGAAAGCCTGTTATGTTTTCTGCTCCTGAGAGTAATGACTATATTAAGAAGAGGTCATATACTCTCCAGGGCCTGGCACTTTGGGAAGTTATTTTTGGGGTGTGTGTGTGTGTGCGTGCGTGCTGTGTTCACTCTGTTGTGTTTTGGCTGCTCTTTCCCTCAGATCAGTGCTCTGCAGTTTCTCCTTGCCTATAATGGGGAGTATTTGATCATGTCCAGTGTGTGGTGAGTTTTAACTAGGTGTGTTTTGGTTTGCTTGTTAGAAACTGCTAGATCCTATTTCCCCTAGAGGTGAAGTTTTGCAGCACTCTATGATCAGTTAACTTGGTGCATGCATAGGGTTTGTTCTGGTCTTCTGGATGAGGGGTCTGCTGAGCTCGTTCTCAGGCAGACTGTCCTAATAAAAATGCACCTGCAGGGAACAGTGGGGTGGAGCTTGCTGTAAGGGGCTCCAGCCTGCCCTGGGGGCTCTGTGTTGCATACTAACGTCTGTCTTTGCTGATGAGTGGGGGGAAATGGTGTCATAACCTCTATCTTATTCCTGTAGAGGAGAATTTGCACCCACCGCTGTTCAGGAAGCCCTCACAGAAGAAAGGACAATCTCCCTTCTTGTATCCCAGCTTCCATCAGAACCCCGCCTTCACCCTGTCTGTGTACAAGCTGTTTGCCTGCTTGGAGGCATAATGCTCCTATGTTTTATCTTAGGTACAAGACTGGGTTTCAAAGTTCCAAATTTTAGGGACCCCACGTGGTGTGGACCCACACTGATCCTCTGGGGGATGGTTTCGCCATGCTGTGGTTGGTGCCATTTTGTCCCAGAAAAGCAGTTGCATAACTGCACAAGTGCTTGGAGTTTATCGGAAAGCATAGCCAAAAGCTGGCTTGCATGTTAGCTGCCTTCAGCAGGTTCCTCTACTGCTGTGTTATTTAATGGTGCAGCTCAATGGCACCTGCAGGCTCTTCTGTCCCCTGAGAGGCTGCATCTCTCCCAAATGCACTCCAAGAATGGGAACTGTCTCCTCCAGTGTGACCCAGGGGATCCTCAGACCACACTGCTCCCATGACCTCCTTCCTCACAGAAGTACTCGTACACCTGCCAGGCTTGACCCTGGTGATGGCATGGACTTCAAAAACTTCAGGCTTTGATCTCTTATACTTGTAAAACTTGAGATAATAAACTCTTCTCCTTTTCCCATCCAATGGGCTTTGGGGAACTGTTTTTCTTGAGCAATCCCCAGCAAGCTGCTTTCTCTCTTTCTCCTCTTTCTCTCCTCTTTGCATGATCAGGGCTCCATCCCCTCCACAGCACCTGCAATTCTTTTCTCCCCCAAATCAACTCCCCACAGCTCCTACCTTCCATGGTGTGGCCATTTTTCTCCCTCTAGATGTGCAGTTTGTTCTCTCGGTCCTCAGGTTGATTTCCTGGGTGTTCGAAATGATTTGATATGTATCTAGATTTGATATTTATCACAATGATTTGATATTTATAAGCATGGGGTTTCCCTACTACACTGCCACCTTAACTCCAAAGGCCTATCTCCATTTCATTCAGTTCTTTTTCTGAAGTTTTGTGTTCTGGAGCTGAGGTAGGCATCATCCAGGTCAGTATTGGGGCTTTCCCTGTAGAATGTGTCCTGGAAGGACAGCTGATGCTGAAGTAGGTGCAGATAGGGATGTCAGGGGCTCTCCATGAAGAGAGTGCTGTGGCGGCACAGATAAAACCAAAGTGGGTTCAGGTCATTGGGTCATGGTGCTCTCTGCACAGAAGGTGCTCTGAGAATAGAGCTAAAACTGACATGGGTGCAAGCTGAGGTTTCCCAGGGACAACTCTGGTAGGGTTTTGGAGCTAAGAATCGTATAGGATAGTGGGTTCTCGGGTGCTCTGCTGAGAGGGCACCCTGGCAGGGCATCTGGAGCCAGGACAGGCTGCAGGCAGAGGGGGTCCCAGGGTACTTCTTGCAGGGGGTTCCTTGGCATGGTAGCTGGAAACATTGTGGGTGTGAGCTGGTAGTTTTCAGTGTTCTGTACCAAGGGTGCCCTATTAAGTCTTGTGGAGCCAATGTAGTGTGGGCCTGGAATGTTCCAGGTTGTGTAGGACATGTGTCACTTTAGTGAGATGGCTAGAGCTCTAGGGAGCACTGACTAAGAATGTCCTGGTTGCTCAGCACTAAGACTGCTTTGGTGGGACATCTTGAACTTATGTGGGCTAGGTTCCAGGGCTCACTGAGGTAGTAGGTCAGCAAGAACACCCAGATATTGCTCCCGTTTGCATTGTCACGGAAGGGTAACATAAACCATGGTGCTCACCAGCTACTCTGACTGAGGGTTCCACTACCTCCTCCAACATTTGGTAGAATCCTTGGGCGGTAACTTTGGTATTCTAGTTGTTCTTTTAAGCCCTTGCTTTCTTCTGTGTCACAGACATCCAAAGCTAATGTGGGCGAGGGGGCCAGGATTTGCTGAGGTAGTAAACTGGTTATGGTGCCCACGTTCTGCTCCTGTCTGCATTATCAAGATGGAGGGGGGATGTAAAATGCGGTGATAGCCTGATCCTCTGATGGAGAAAGAGTTCCAGCAACTCCCCACCATTTGGCAAAATTCTAGGGCTAGTTCCTTTATATTCTATTTTCCCTTTTAAATTAAGACTTTTTTTTTTCCTGTGCTTCCAGGAAGATGAATCTGCTCATAGTCCCTCAATAATATTATTCTCCAAATGTAGTTTGTAGTGGTGGGGCTGGGGATTTTCTTTGTTACCATGTCTCCATCTCTCTTCTTGTTCTGGATATAGTCTCTCTATCTTTTGTTGTGCCGAAGCTGCTCAGGCAGTCCTCAGTTATTCAGGAGGAATTTCTCTATAAATAGGGAGGATTTGGTATGTCCATGGAGGAGATGAGTTCAGGGTTTTCCTATGTCACCATCTTGGACCAGAAACCTATCTTTGTCATTGATTTTTGACAGTTTCATTATGTGTCTTGGAGAATATCTTTATGCATTGAGATAATAAGGTGTCTTATTAGCTTTGTGGACTTGTATGTCAAAGTCCTTCTTCAGGTTTGGGAAGTTCTCAGCTATATTTCTCTAAACACGTTCTGTGGTCCCTTCTCCCTCTCGTTTCCCTCTAGCACACCAATTATACTTATATATGTCATTATGATCAAATATGATAGCTCTTATAGGGTTTATTTGCTTTTTAAAATTGTTGGTTCCTTTCTTCTTCTAACTGAATTAATTATATATTCCTATATTCCAAGTCCTTTTTTTTTTCTTCCATCTCATCTGCCTTGTTACCGATACGGTCTATCGCATTTGTCATCTCATTCATTGAATTCTTTATCTCCAGAGTTGTGTTTTTTTGTTTCTATAATTTCAATATTTTTGGTAAAGAATTCCTTTCCTTTTTAATTTTATTCCTGATTTCATTGAATTGTTTTTCTGAGTTTTCTTGTAACTCATTGAATTTGTTCATAACAACTATTTAAAATTCTTTGTCAGATTGCAATATTCTATGCCTTTGAGTTCAGTTGCTGACTAATTATTTTCTTTTTGTAACATCATATTTTCTTTATTTTTCATAGTGTTTATAGGTACAGGCTCCTGTTGTCACATTTGAAGTACAGATATCTGCTTAATTATGGCTTTATGACCTCTTTGGTACTTATAAATCACCAGTCTGGCTATTTGAAACCACCTTTTGGATTCCATAAAGTTGTGCTATAGCTCAAGTGTGTGGTTTCTTCTTGCCCACTGACTTTCGCCTATATTCTTTTTTTTTTAAATTAAGTATAATTAACATACAATGTTATATTAGTTTCAGGTATAAAGTATAATGATTCAACAATTCTATACATTACTCAGTGTTCATCATGAGAATTGTAATCTTAATCACCTTCACCTATTTCATCCTTCTCCCCACAGCCTCTCATCTGACAACCACCAGTTTGTTTTTTATATTTAAGAGTCTATTGGTTTATTTTTTCCTTATTCATTGGTTTTATTTATTAAATTCCACATGAGTGAAGTAATATGGTACTTGTCTATGTCTGGATGACATATGATTTTTGTCTTTCTCTGACTGACTAATTTCATATAGCATAATACCCTCCAGTTCCATTCACGTAGTTGCAAATGGCAAGATTTCATTCTTTTTGATTGCCGAGTAATACTCCATTGTATATATATACCACATCTTCTTTATCCATTCATCCATCAATGGACATTTGGGCTCTTTCCATACTTTAGCTATTGTTGATAGTGCTGCTATAAACATGGTGGTGCATGTGTCCCTTCGAAACAGCACACCTGTATCCCATGGATAGATGCCTATTAGTGCAATTGCTTGGTCATACGTAGTTCTATTTTTAGTTTTTTGTGGAACCTCCATACTGTTTTCCAGAGTGGCCGCACCAGCTTGCATTCCCATCAACAGTGCAAAAGAGATCCTCCTTCTCTGCATCATTGCCAACATCTGTCGTTGCCTGAGTTGTTAATGTTAGCCATTCTGACAGGTGTAAGGTGGTATCTCATTGTGGTTTTGATTTGTATTTCCCTGATGATGAGTGATGTTGAGCATTTTCATATTTGCTGGAAGATATTGTGTGAAAGTGTGTATTTTTCTTTAAGTGACTGGTAGAATATGTCAGTGAAATCATTTTAGGTCTGGATGTTTCTTATTTTGTGTGTTTTCCCTTTGTGTGCTTGTTTGGTTTCTTAAATTTCACGTATGAGTGAAATCATATGGAATTTGTCTTTCACTGACTTATTTCACTTAGCATAATACTCCATCCACGTCTTTGCAGATAGCAAGATTTCATTCATTTTTAATGGCTGCATAATAGTCTGTTGGCTGTTATATATATACAGGGTGTGTGTGTGTGTGTGTGTGTGTGTATATATATATATATATATATATTTATATATAGGGTGTGTATATATATATATATATATTCTTATGAGACTGTATTTATTATCTACTTCATCTTGGTTGAGTTTTGGTAGATCATAGTTTTAAAAGATTTCTTCAATTTTTTTCCTAAGTTGTCAAACACATAGCAAAAAGTTGTTCATGGGATTTCCTTATCATCATTTTAATGGCTGCAGGATATTTAGTGTTATTCTCATTTCATTCCTGATACTGGTAATTTGTGTCTTCTCTCTTTTAATGTTCATCATTTTTCCATAGGCTTACCAATTTTATTTTTTAATGAACTAGCTTTTACCATTTTAAAGTTTATTTCTTTATTTTGAAAGAGAGAGACTGAGAAAGAGAACAAACTGGGGAGGGGCAGTGAAACAGGGAGAGAGAGAGAATCACAAACAGGCTCCACACTGTCAGCATGGAGCCCAATGAGGGGCTCAAACTCACTAACTTCGAGATCATGACCTGAGCCAAAATCAAGAGTCAGACATTTAACTGACTGAGCCACTTATGTGACCCATTAATGAATTAGCTTTTAAAGGGTTCATTGATTTTGTCTATTTTTCTATTACAATCTTATTGATTTCTGCTCTGACCATCGTTATTTCCTTTGCTTTCTTTGGCTATCTTTTCTTCTTTAACTGGGTTCTTGAGGAAGGATCTGTTTTTTAATTTGAGATATTCCTTTATTTCTAATGTAACCATTTAGTGCTATAAAATTCTAGGGCTCAGTTGGTTAAGCATCTGACTCTTGATTTTGGCTCAGGTCATGATCTCATGGTTCAGGTTCATGAGATTAAGCCCCATATTGGGCTGTGTGCTGAGCATGGAGCCTGCTTGGGATTCTCTCTCCCTCTCTCTCTCTCTCTCTCTCTCTCTGCCTCTCCCCTGATCCTTCTCTCTCTTTCTTTCTCTCTCTCTCTCAATAAGTAAACATTTTAAACAATAAAATTCTCTCTCAGCATTGACATATTTCAATATGCTATATTTTTATTTCATTCAGTTCTCTGAATTATTTTCATTTTTTTGAAATTACCTATTAGGCTCATGGATTAGAGGTTTGTTTTAATTTTCGTGTGTCTATAGACTCTCCTGTTGTGCTTTAGTTATTTAGCTATTTAGTTATTGACTTCTAGTTTGATTTTTTTGTTCAGAGAACACATTTTGTGTGATTTTAATTATCTTAAATTTGTTGAGGTTTCTTTTATGGCCTAAAATATGGTCTCTTTTGGTGAAAGTTCAATGGATAATTGAAGACAATATGTGTTTTTGCCGTTGTGTGGACTGTCAATTAAATACAATTATGCTGCTTATATGTGGAACATAAAAACAAAACAAACAAAAAAGCAGACATAGGTCCATAAATAGAGAACAAACTGATTATTGCCATAGCAGAGGGGGTAGATGGATGGGCAAAATTGAAGAAGTGGATTGGCCTTCCAGTTATGCAATGAATAAATCATGGGGATGAAAGGCAGTGTAGAGAATATTGCCAATGACATTGTAATAGCATTGTATGGTGACAGATGGTAGCTACAGTTTTGGTGAGTATAGCATAATGTATAGAGATGTCAAATCATTATGTTATACACCCTAAACTAATGTAACATTGTGCATCAACTATACTTCAGTAACAAAATATGATTGTGTTGGTTACTTGTATTTTTCAGTCCTTCTATATCTTTGCTGATTTTCTTTCTTGTAGTTCTAAAATTTTCTGAGATATGTTGAAGCTCCCCAATATAATTGTGTATTTGTCTATTTCTCTTTTAATTTCTATTAGTTTTGTCTCATATATTTTGAGGCTCTTGTTTAGTACACACACGTGTGGGATCATAATGTTTTAAGGCGGACTGATCATCTTACCATTATGTAATGTCCCTCTTTTGTCTCTATTAATTTTTTTGTAAAAATTGTGAAGTCTACTTTGTCAGATATTAACATAGCTACTCCTGATTATTGTGGATTACTGTTTGCATGATATGCTTTTTCTCCTATATGTATTAGTTTTCCAGGGATGCCATTACTAAATGCAACAAACTAGGCAGCCTAAAACAATAAATTTATTCTCTTACAGATATGGAGGCTAGAAGTCTGGCATTAAGGTATCACTAGGACCATGCTCTCTCAAGTCCTAGGGGAGAGATCCTTACTTGCCTTGTCAAGATTCTGGTGGTTTCTAGCAATCCTTGGTGTTAATTGACTTGTAGATACATCATTCTAATCCCTGCTTCTTTATTGACATCACCTTCCTCTATGGTCCTGTATTCAAATTTTCCTCTTTCTAGAAGGACAACACTTATTCGATTGGTGCCCTCCTTAATCCCATAGGGCTCATTTTGACTTGCATACATATGCAAATTGACACTATTTCAAGATAAGGTTATATTCACAATCTCTTGGGGGTTAGGACTTCAACATACTATTTTAGGGGACAAAATTCAACCCATAATATCATCTTTTTACTTTCAACCTGCTTATGTTATTAAATTTAAAGTGAGTTTCTTGTAAACAGCATATAGATAGGTCAATTTTTTCAATCTATAAATGGTTATTTATACCATTTACATTTAATTACTGATATGTTAGCACTTAAATCTTCCATTCCATTACTTGTTTTTTGTTTCTTCTGGTTCTCATTTATATTTTCCTACACTCCCATGGGTTAATTAATTTTGTAGAATTCCACCATGATTTATTTATAGTAATTTTGAGTGAATCTCTTTGTATAGTTTCATTAGTAGTTGTTTTGCGTATTGAAATGCACATAAATGACATTAAAGTCTCTACTGATATCAACATTTTCCACTTTGAGTGAACTGTGGAAACCTTACATCCATTTAGGTCCCTTTACTTTCCTTACCTTTCACAATATTACTGTCTTGATTATCAAACAGTATTACAAATTTTATTTCATTATCGACTATCAATTTTAAAATTCAAGAGAAGGGATAGTCAACTGTATGTACCTTTAATTCTGTTCTTCTTAAGATTCTTTCCTCCAGGTGCTTCAAGATTCTTTCCTTATTTTCTTTTTGTTTAAAGGACTTCCTTTAGTCTATATTTAAGGGGAAGTCTGGTACCAACAAATGCTTTTAGTTTTCCTTTGTTGGAGAATGTCTTTACATCCTCTTAATTCCTAAAACATAATTTAGCCAGATATAGAAATCACGACTGACAGCTTTTTTTCTTTAGTACTTGAAAAATAGTGGATCCTGGGAAGATGGCAGTGTAGGAGGACGCTGGGCTTACCGTGCATCCTGCTGATCACTTAGATTCCACCTACACCTGCCTAAATAACCCAGAAAACTGACAGAAGACTAGCAGAATGGAGTCTCCAGAGCCAAGAGCAGACGGGAGGCCCACGGAAGAGGGTAGGAAGGGCTGTGAGGCGTTGCACGCTCCATGGACTGGTGGGAGGGAGCCGGGGTGGAGGGGCGGCCTGCCGGCCAAGCAGAGCCCCCGATCTGGTTTGCAAAAGCGGAGGGGCCAGACGGAGTGTGTTCTGACAGCAAGCGGGACTTGACATCTGGAAGGTTATAGGCTAACAGCTTTGCTTGGAGAACTGGAGGGCTGGAGGACAAAGAAAGGGAGAGTTGCTGAGCCCCAGAAGAAAGAGCTCAGCTTAGCAGGGAACAAAGGCGCTCGCCAGTGCCATCTCCCCCAGCCATCCCCCAGCCAAAATCCCAAAGGGAACCAGTTCCTGACAGGGAACTTGCTTGCACCACGCAAACACCCAACACTGTGCTTCTGCGGATCCATCACTCCGGTGGGTCTGACTCCCTCCCGGTGCCACAGGGCCCCTCCTGAAGTGGATCTCCAAAGGAAAAGTGAGCTGAGCCTGCCCCTCCCGCCCCTGTGCACCTTGCCTATCCACCCCAGCTAATATGCCAGATCCCCAGCACCACAAGCCTGGCAATGTGCAAGTAGCCCAGTCGAGCCATGCCACCCCACAGTGAATCCTGCCCCTAGGAGAGGGGAAGAGAAGGCACACACCAGTCTGACTGTGGCCCCAGCGGTGGTCTGGGGGCAGACATCAGGTCTGACTGCAGCCCCACCCACCAACATGAGTTATACAAGATGGCACAGGGGAAGAGCCCCGAAGTCCCACACCACTCCAGGTACTATCCAAAATGATGAAACGGAAGAATTCCCCTCAGAAAAACATCCAGGAAATAACAACAGCTAACGAACTGATCAAAAACGATTAAAACAATATAACAGAAAGTGAATTTAGAATAATGGTCATAAAATTAATCGCTGGGCTTGAAAACAGTATAAAGGACAGCAGAGAATCTCTTGCTACAGAGATCAAGGGACTAAGGAACAGCCAGGAGGAGCTAAAAAATGCTATCAACAAGCTGCAAAATAAAATGGAGACAACTATGACTCGGATTGAGGAGGCAGAGGAGAGAATAGGTGAACTAGAAGATAAAATTATGGAAAAAGAAGAAGCTGAGAAAAAGAGAGATAAAAAATCCAGGAGAATGAGGGGAAAATTAGAGAACTAAGTGACGCACTAAAGAGAAATAATCTACGCATAATTCCTATTCCAGAGGAGGAAGAGAGAGGGAAAGGTGCTGAAGGTGTACTTGAAGAAATAATAGCTGAGAACTTCCTGGATCGGGGGAAGGAAAAAGGCATTGAAATCCAAGGGGCACAGAGAACTCCCATCAGACGTAACTTGAATCGATCTTCTACACGGCATATCATAGTGAAACTGGCAAAATACAAAGATAAAGAGAAAATTCTTAAAGCAGCTAGAGATAAACGTGCTCTAACATATAAAGGGAGACCTATAAGACTGATGACCGATCTCTCTTCTGAAACTTGGCAGGCCAGAAAGGAATGGCAGGAAATCTTCAGTGTGATAAACAGAAAAAATATGCAGCTGAGAATCCTTTATCCAGCAAGTCTGTCATTTAGAATAGAAGGAGAGATAAAGGTCTTCCAAACAAACACAAACTGAAGGAATTCGTCACCACTAAACCAGCCCTACAAGAGATCCTAAGGGGGATCTTGTGAGACAAAGTACCAGAGACATCGCGACAAGCATGAAACCTACGGACATCACAATGACTCTAAACCCATATCTTTCTATAATAACACTGAATGCAAATGGACTAAATGCACCAACCAAAAGACACAGGGTATCAGAAAGGATAAAAAAACAACACCCATCTATTTGCTGTCTACAAGAGACATATTTTAGACCTGAGGACACCTTCATATTGAGAGTGCGGGGATGGAGAACTAATTATCATGCCACTGACAGTCAAAAGAAAGCTGGAGTAGCCATACTTATATTAGACAAACTAGACTTTAAATTAAAGGCTGTGACAAGAGATGAAGAAGGGCATTATATAATAATCACAGGGTCTATCCATCAGGAAGAGCTAACAATTATAAATGTCTATGTGACGAATACAGGAGCCCCCAAATATATACAACAATTAAACACAAACATAAGCAACCTTATTGATAAGAAGGTGGTAAGTTCAGGGGACTATAACACTCCACTTCCAGAAATGGATAGATCATCTAGACACACAGTCAATAAAGAAACAAGGGCCCTGAATGATACATTGGATCAGATGGACTTGACAGATCTATTTAGAACTCTGCATCCCAAAGCAACAGAATATACTTTCTTCTCGAGTGCACATGGAACCTCTTCCAAGATAGATCATATACTGGGTCACAAAACAGCCCTTCATAAGTATACAAGAATTGAAATAATATCATGCATACTTTCAGACCACAATGCTATGAAGCTTGAAATCAACCACAGGAAAAAGATTGGAAAACCTCCAAAAGCATGGAGGTTAAAGAACACCCTACTAAAGAATGAATTGTCCAACCAGGGAATTAGAGAAGAAATTAAAAAATATATGGAAACAGGAGAGAGGGAAGATGGCGGCATAGGAGGACGCTGGGCTCACCGCGCGTCCTGGTGATCATTTAGATTCCACCTACACCTGCCTAAATAACCAAGAAAACCACCAGAGGATTAGCAGAATGGAGTCTCCGGAGCCAAGCACAGACAAGAGGCCCACGGAAGAGGGTAGGAAGGGCTGCAAGGCGGTGCGCGCTCCACAGACTGGCGGAAGGGAGCCAGGGCGGAGGGGCGGCCCGCTGGCCAAGCAGAGCCCCCGAGTCTGGCTGGCAAAAGCGGAGGGGCAGGACTGACTGTGTTCCGACAGCAAGCGCAACTTAGCGTCTGGGAGGTCATAAGTTAACAGCTCTGCTCGGAAAGCAGGAAGGCTGGAGGACAAAGGGAGGGAGCGTTGCTGAGCCCCCAGATGACAGAGCTCATTTTGGTGGGGAACAAAGGCGCTCGCCAGCGCCATCTCCCCCATCCATCCCCCAGCCAAAATCCCAAAGGGAACCAGTTCCTGCCAGGGAACTTGCTCGCTCCGCACAAACACCCAACTCTGTGCTTCTGTGGAGCCAAACCTCCGGCAGCGGATCTGACTCCCTCCCGCTGCCACAGGGCCCCTCCTAAAGTGGATCACCTAAGGAGAACGAGCTAAACCTGCCCCTCCTGCCCCCGTGCACCTTGCCTACCCATCCCAGCTAATACACCAGATCCCCAGCACCACAAGCCTGGCAGTGTGCAAGTAGCCCAGATGGGACACGCCCCCAACAGTGAATCCCGCCCCTAGGAGAGGGGAAGAGAAGGCACACACCAGTCTGACTGTGGCCCCAGCTGTGGGCTGGGGGCAGACATCAGGTCTGACTGCGGCCCCGCCCACCAACTCCAGTTATACACCACAGCACAGGGGAAGTGCCCTGCAGGTCCTCACCACTCCAGGGACTATCCAAAATGACCAAACGGAAGAATTCCCCTCAGAAGAATCTCCAGGAAATAACAACAGCTAATGAACTGATCAAAAAGGATTTAAATAATATACCAGAAAGTGAATTTAGAATAATAGTCATAAAATTAATTGCTGGGCTTGAAAACAGTATAGAGGACAGCAGAGAATCTCTTGGTACAGAGATCAAGGGACTAAGGAACAGTCACGAGGAGCTGAAAAGCACTTTAAACGAAATGAAAAACAAAATGGAAACGACGACAGCTCAGATTGAAGAGGCAGAGGACAGAATAGGTGAACTAGAAGATAAAGTTATGGAAAAAGAGGAAACTGAGAGAAAGAGAGATAAAAAAAATCCAGGAGTATGAGGGGAAAATTAGAGAACTAAGTGATACACTAAAATAAATAATATATGCATAATTGGTATCCCAGAGGAGGAAGAGAGAGGGAAAGGTGCTGAAGGGGTACTTGAAGAAATAATAGCTGAGAACTTCCCTGAACTGGGGAAGGAAAAAGGCATTGAAATCCAAGAGGCACAGAGAACTCCCTTCAGACGTAACTTGAATCGATCTTCTGCATGACATATCATAGTGAAACTGGCAAAATACAAGGATAAAGATAAAATTCTGAAAGCAGCAAGGGACAAACGTGCCCTCACATATAAAGGGAGACCTATAAGACTCGTGACTGATCTCTCTTTTGAAACTTGGCAGGCCGGAAAGGATTGGCACGATATCTTCAGTGTGCTAAACAGAAAAAATATGCAGCCAAGAATCCTTTATCCAGCAAGTCTGTCATTTAGAATAGAAGGAGAGATAAAGGTCTTCCCAAACAAACAAAAACTGAAGGAATTTGTCACCACGAAACCAGCCCTACAAGAGATCCTAAGGGGGATCCTGGGAGACAAAGTACCAGAGACATCACTACATGCATAAAACATACAGACATCACAATGACTCTAAACCCGTATCTTTCTATAATAACACTGAATGTATATGGATTAAATGCGCCAACCAAAAGACATAGGGTATCAGAATGGATAAAAAAACAAGATCCATCTATTTGCTGTCTATAAGAGACTCATTTTAGATCTGAGGACACCTTTAGATTGAAAGTGAGGAGATGGAGAACTATATATCATGCTACTGGAAGCCAAAAGAAAGCTGGAGTAGCCATACTTATATCAGACAAACTAGACTTTATTAAAGGCTGTAACAAGAGATGAAGAAGGGCTTTATATAATAATTACAGGGTCTATCCATCAGGAAGAGCTAACAATTATAAATGTCTATGCGCCGAATACCAGGGCCCCCAAATATATAAAACAATTACTCATAAACATAAGCAACCTTATTGATAAGAATGTGGTAATTGCCGGGGAATTTAACACCCCACTTCCAGAAATGGATAGATCATCTAGACACACGGTCAATAAAGAAACAAGGGCCCTGAATGATACATTGGATCATATGGACTTGACAGATTTATTTAGAACTCTGCATCCCAAAGCAACAGAATATACTTTCTTCTCGAGTGCACATGGAACATTCTCCAAGATAGATCATATACTGGGTCACAAAACAGCCCTTCATAAGTTTACAAGAATTGAAATTATACCATGCATACTTTCAGACCACAATGCTATGAAGCTTGAAATCAACCACAGGAAAAAGTCTGGAAAACCTCCAAAAGCATGGAGGTTAAAGAACACCCTACTAACGAATGAGTGGGTCAACCAGGCAATTAGAGAAGAAATTAAAAAATATATGGAAACAAACGAAAATGAAAATACTACAATCCAAACGCTTTGGGATGCAGCGAAGGCAGTCCTGAGAGGAAAATACATTGCAATCCAGGCCTATCTCAAGAAACAAGAAAAATCCCAAATACAAAATCTAACAGCACACCTAAAGGAAATAGAAGCAGAACAGCAAAGGCAGCCTAAACCCAGCAGAAGAAGAGAAATAATAAAGATCAGAGCAGAAATAAACCATATAGAATCTAAAAAAACTGTAGAGCAGATCAACGAAAGCAAGAGTTGGCTTTTTTAAAAAATAAACAAAATTGACAAACCTCTAGTCCGGCTTCTCAAAAAGAAAAGGGAGATGACCCAAATAGATAAAATCATGAATGAAAATGGAATTATTACAACCAATCCCTCAGAGATACAAACAATTATCAGGGAATACTATGAAAAATTATATGCCAACAAATTGGACAACCTGGAAGAAATGGACAAATTCCTAAACACCCACACTCTTCCAAAACTCAATCAGGAGGAAATAGAAACCTTGAACAGACCCATAACCAGCGACGAAATTGAATCGGTTATCAAAAATCTCCTAACAAATAAGAGTCCAGGACCAGATGGCTTCCCAGGGGAGCTACCAGACGTTTAAAGCAGAGATAATACCTATCCTTCTCAAGCTATTCCAAGAAATAGAAAGGGAAGGAAAACTTCCAGACTCATTCTATGAAGCCAGTATTACTTTGATTCCTAAACCAGACAGAGATGCAGTAAAAAAAGAGAACTACAGGCCAAAATCCCTGATGAATATGGATGCAAAAATTCTCAATAAGATACTACCAAATCGAATTCAACGGCATATAAAAAGAATTATTCACCATGATCAAGTGGGATTCATTCCTGGGATGCAGGGCTGGTTCAACATTCACAAATCAATCAACATGATACATCACATTAACAAAAAAAAAAAAAAAGAGAAGAACCATATGATCCTGTCAATCGATGCAGAGAAGGCCTTTGACAAAATCCAGCACCATTTCTTAATAAAAACCCTTGAGTCGGGATAGAAGGAACATACTTAAATATCATAAAAGCCATTTATGAAAAGCCCACAGCTAACATCATCCTCAATGGGGAAAAACTGAGAGCTTTTTCCCTGAGATCAGGAACACGATAGGGATGCCCACTCTCACCACTGTTGTTTAACATAGTGCTGGAGGTTCTATCATCAGCAATCAGACAACAAAAGGAAATCAAAGGCATCAAAATTGATGAAGTTAAGCTTTCACTTTTTGCAGATGTCATGGTATTATACATGGAAAATCCGATAGACTCCACCAGAAGTCTGCTAGAACTGATACATGAATTTAGCAAAGTTGCAGGATACAAAATCAATATACAGAAATCAGTTGCATTCTTACACACTAAAAATGAAGCAACAGAAAGACAAATAAAGAAACTGATCCCATTCACAATTGCACCAAGAAGCATAAAATACCTAGGAATAAATCTAACCAAAGTTGTACAAGATCTGTATGCTGAAAAGTGTAGAAAGCTTATGAAGGAAATTGAAGAAGATATAAAGAAATGGAAAAAAACATTCCATGCTCATGGATTGGAAGAATAAATATTGTCAAAATGTCAATACTACCCAAAGCTATCTACACATTCAATGCAATCCCAATCAAAATTGCACCAGCATTCTTCTCAAAACTAGAACAAGCAATCCAAAATTCATATGGAACCACAAAAGGCCCCGAATAGCCAAAGTAATTTTGAAGAAGACCAAAGCAGGAGGCATCAGTATCCCAGCCTTTAGCCTCTACTACAAAGCTGTAATCATCAAGACAGCATGGTATTGGCACAAACAGACACATAGACCAATGGAATAGAATAGAAACCCCAGCACTAGACCCACAAACGTATGGCCAACTCATCTTTGACAAAGCAGGAAAGAACATCCAATGGAAAAAAGACAGTCTCTTTAACAAATGGTGTTGGGAGAACTGGACAGCAACATGCAGAAGGTTGAAACTAGACCACTTTCTCACACCATTCACAAAAATAAACTCAAAATGGATAAAGGACCTGAATGTGAGACAGGAAATCATCAAAACCCTAGAGGAGAAAGCAGGAAAAGACCGCTCTGACCTCAGCCGTTGCAGTTTCTTACTTGACACATCCCCAAAGGCAAGGGAATTAAAAGCAAAAGTGAATTACTGGGACCTTATGAAGATAAAGAGCTTCTGCACAGCAAAGGAAACAACCAACAAAACTAAAAGGCAACCAATGGAATGGGAAAAGGTATTTGCAAATGACATATTGGACAAAGGGCTAGTATCCAAAATCTATAAAGAGCTCACCAAACTCCACACCCAAAAACAAATAATCCAGTGAAGAAATGGGCAGAAAGCATGAATAGACACTTCTCTAAAGAAGACATCCGGATGGCCAACAGGCACATGAAAAGATGCTCAACGTCGCTCCTCATCAGGGAAATACAAATCAAAACCACACTCAGATATCACCTCACGCCAGTCAGAGTGGCCAAAATGAACAAATCGGGAGACTATAGATGCTGGAGAGGATGTGGAGAAACGGGAACCCTCTTGCACTGTTGGTGGGAATGCAAATTGGTGCAGCCGCTCTGGAAAACAGTGTGGAGGTTCCTCAAAAAATTAAAAATAGACCTACCCTATGACCCAGCAATAGCACTGCTAGAAATTTACCCAAGGGATACAGGAGTGCTGATGCATAGGGGCACATGTACCCCAATGTTTATAGCAGCACTCTCAACAATAGCCAAATTATTGAAAGAGCCTAAATGTCCATCAACTGATGAATGGATAAAGAAATTGTGGTTTATATACACAATGGAGTACTACGTGGCAATGAGAAAGAATGAAATATGGCCCTTTGTAGCAACATGGATGGAACTGGAGAGTGTTATGCTAAGTGAAATAAGCCATACAGAGAAAGACAGATATCATATGGTTTCACTCTTTTTTTTATTTTTTTTTTTAACGTTTGTTTATTTTTGAGACAGAGAGAGACCGTGCATGAACAGGGGGGTCAGAGAGAGGGAGACACAGAATCTGAAACAGGCTCCAGGCTCTGAGCTGTCAGCACACAGCCTGACGTGGGGCTCGAACTCATGGACCAAGAGACCGTGACCTGAGCCGAAGTCGGCTGCTTAACAGACTGAGCCACCCGGGCGCCCCTGGTTTCACTCTTATGTGGATCTTGAGAAACTTAACAGAAACCCATGGGGGAGGGGAAGGAAAAAAAAAGAGGTTAGAGTGGAATAGAGCCAAAGCATAAGAGACTCATAAAAACTGAGAACAGAGGGTTGATGGGGGGGTGGGAGGGAGGGGAGGGTGGGTGGTGGGTATTGAGGAGGGCACCTTTTGGGATGAGCACTGGGTAGTTGTATGGAAACCAATATGACAATAAACTTCATATATTGAAAAAAAAAAAAAATAAATAAATAAAGGGTTATGTTAAAAAAAAAGAGAAAAATATCGGGTTACTTCCTTCTGGGCTCCATAGTTTCAGATGTGGAATCCAGTCATCTGAATTGGTGTTCTTCTAAAGATAGTGTGTTCTTTATCAATATTCTGTCTTTCATTTTCAGAAATTTAATTATAATGTTGTCTTGGTATGGAGTTCTTTGTTTTTTCCTGTTTTGGTTTCACTTATTTTAATCTGTAGATTTGTTTCTTTCATTACATATGAGAAGTCTTCAGCCATTATTTCTTCAAACACTCTTTCTGCTTCATTTGCTTCTCCATTCTTTCTGACATGTTAATGATACTAATGTTAGATTTTGTTATTGTCTTCCAGGACCTTGTGGCTCTGTTCATGTTTTCTTTAAAAAAATGTTTGTTTGTTTGTTTGTTTGTTTGTTTTTAGGGAGAGAGAGAGAGAGAGAGAGAGAGAGAGAGAATGAATCTCAAGCAGGCTCTGTGCTATCAGCACAGAGCCCAACACAGGGCTTGATCCCATGAACTGTGAGATCATGACTCGAGTCAAAATCAACAGTTGGACTCTTAACCTACTGAGCCACCCAGGCACACCTCATGATTTTATTTCCTATTATTTTCTATTTTATTTGTGTTGTTCATATTGATAAAGTCTATTGACCTGTTCTCAAGTTCAATGATTCTATCCTTTGCCATCTCCATTCTACTACTGAACCCATATATATTAGTAATTTTTAAAAATTTAAATTTTCTAATTGTCAGTTCTATATTTTCCATTTTTTTTTCAGCTCAAAATACTTTTTATTCTGCAGTGGATACTATAGACCCCTTCAGCCTTATTCCAAGGAGAGGATGCTGATAAAAAGACTCACCTGAATGACATGTTGTGATGGCTGCTGGTGCTCATCACAAATCCGTTCCTCACTAATCCTTGCAATCCACACCTCTCAAACTGCAGCTCCTAGCACCACACCACACCGTGATGAGAACCACCTTTCCTGTATATGATTTTTCTGGTCCTGCCCCTATCCACTGCTGCTCAGGGTCCATTGTGGTCTCCAATTCTGAAGCCATTGTTACTAAATCCCCAGCTGTATTTTTTTTTCTTTTTTAGTTTTTCTTTAATTTATTTTTTTAAATTTAAATCCAAGTTAGCATACAGTGCAACAATGATTTCAGGGGTAGATTCCTTAATGCCCCATACCAATTTAGCCCATCCCACCTCAGACAACCCCTCCAGTCAAACTCTGTTTGTTCTCCATATTTAAGAGTCTCTTATTTTTTTGTTCCCCTCCCTGTTTTTATATTATTTTTGCTTCCTTTCCCTTATGTTCACCTGTTTTGTCTCTTAAAGTCCTCATATGAGTGAAGTCATATGATATTTGTCTTTCTCTTACTGACTAATTTTGCTTAGCATAATACTTTCCAGTTCCATCCACGTAGTTGCAAATGGCAAGATTTCATTCTTTTTGATTGTTGAGTAATACTCCATTGAATATATATACCACATCTTCTTTATCCATTCATCCATCAATGGACATTTGGGCTCTTTCCATTCCTTGGCTATTATTGATAGTGCTGCTATAAACATCGTGTGCATGTGCCCCTTAGAAACAGCATACCTGTATCCCTTGGATAAATACCTGGTAGTGCAATTGCTGGTCATAGGGTAGTTCTATTGTTAATTTTTTGAGGAACCTCCATACTGTTTTCCAGAGTGACTGCACCAGTGCATTCCCACCAGCAGTTTAAAGTAGATCCTCTTTTTCTACATCCTCACCAACATTTGTTGTTTCCTGAGTTAATGTTAGCCATTCTGACAGGTGTGAGGTGGTATCTCATTGTAGTTTTGATTTGTATTTCCCTGATGAGGAGTGATGTTGAGCATTGTTTCATGTGTCAGTTGGCCATCTGGATGTCTTCTGTGGAGAAGTGTCTATTCATGTCTTTTTCCCTTTCGTCACTGGATTATTTGTTTTTTGGGGTGTTGAGTTTGGTAAGTTCTCTACAGATTTTGGATACTTTTATCTGATACTTTTACCTTTATCTGATATGTTGTTTGCAAATATCTTCTCCCATTCTGTTGGTTGCTGTTTAGTGTTGCTGATTGTTTCCTTCACTGTGCAGAAGCTTTTTCTTTTAATGAGGTCCCAATAGTTCAATTTTTGCTTTTGTTTCCCTTGCCTCTGGAGACGTGTTGAATAAGAAGTTGCTGCGGCCAAGGTCAAAGAGGTTTTTGCCTGCTTTTCCTCAAGGATTTTGATGGCTTCCTATCCATTTTGAGTTTATTTTTGTGTATGGTGTAAGAAAGCTGTCCAGGTTCACTTTTCTGCATGTCGTTGTCTACTTTTCCCAGAACCATTTGCTGAAGAGACTGTGTTTATTCCATTGAATATTCTTTCCTGCTTTGTCAAAGATTAGTTGGCCATACATTTGTGGGTCCATTTATGGGTTCTCTATTCTGTTCCATTGATCTGAGTGTCTGTTCTTGTGCCAGTATCATACTGACTTGTTGATTACAGCTTTGTAATACAGCTTGAAGTCCGGGACTGTGATGCCTACTGCTTTGGTTTTCTTTTTCCAGATTATTTTGGTTATTTGCAGTCTTTTCTGGTTCCATGCAAATTTTAGGATTGTTTGTTCTAGCTTTGTGAAAAATGCTGGTGTTATTTTGATGGGGATTGCATTGAATATGTAGATTGCTTTGGGTAGTATCAACATTTTAACAATATTTGTTCTTTCTATCCAGGAGCATGGAATCTTTTTCCATTTTTTTTTTTTTGTGTGTGTCTTCTTCAATTTCTTTCATAAGCTTTCTATAGTTTTCAGTGTATAGATTTTTCACCTCTTTGGTTAGATTTATTCCTAGGTATTTTATGGTTTTTGGTGCAGTTGTAAATGGGATTGATTCCTTGATTTCTCTTTCTGTTGCTTCATTGTTGGTGTATAGGAATGCAACCAATTTCTGTGCGTTGATTTTGTATCCTGCCACTTTGCTGAATTCGTGGATCAGTTCTAGCAGTTTTTTGGTGGAATCTTTTGGGTTTTCCATATAGAGTATCATGTCATCTGCGAAGAGTGAAAGTTTGACCTCCTCCTGGCTGATTTGGATGCCTTTTATTTTTTTGTGTTGTTTGTTTGCTGACGCTAAGACTTCCAATACTATGTTGAATAACAGTGGTGAGAGTGGACATCCCTGTCTTGTTCCTGACCTTAGGGGTAAAGCTCTCAGTTTGTCCTCATTGAGGATATTAGCGTTGGGTCTTTCATATATGGCTTTTATGATCTCGAGGTATGATCTTTCTATCGCTACGTTCTTGAGGATTTTTATAAAGAAAGGATGCTGTATTTTGTCAAATGCTTTCTCTGCATATATTGAGAACATCATGTAGCTCTTGTCCTTTCTTTTATTGATGTAATGAATCACATTGATTTTTTCATGGATATTGAACCAGCCCTGCATCCCAGGTGTAAATCCCACTTGGTTGTGGTGAATAATTTTTTAAATGTATTATTGGATCCAGTTGGCTAATATCTTGTTGCGAATTTTTGCATCCATGTTCACCCGGGGAATTGGTCTATAGTTCTTCTTTTTAGTGGGGTCTCTGTCTGGTTTTGGAATCAAGGTAATTGATAGAACTCTTCATAGAAAGGGTTTGGAAGTTTTCCTTCCATTTCTACTTTTTGGAACAGCTTCAAGAGAATAGGTGTTAACTCTTCTTTAAATGTTTGGTAGAATTGCCCTGGAAAGCCATCTGGCCCTGGACTTTTGTTTTTTTGGATATATTTTCCATTTTATATAAAATCTATTTATTTGCTGAGATTTTCTATTTTTTCATTTGTCTGAAGAAAATTTATATTTGATATTAAGCATTTTCTAGTGGATACTTTAAAATCCTTGCCATATAATTTTGAAAATCCAAAATTTTAATGTTGGTATAAGTTTATTACATTTTATTATTCAAATTGAGCTTTTATTAGCTTTTGGGATGACAAGAGATTTTGCATTATATCCTGAAATTTTTTTCTATTAGGTTTGTAGACTCTGGGTCCTATTTAAATATTTTATTTTAGAAGGCAATTATTCTATTTAGGTTTAGCATGCAGGTCTTAGCCTACTTTGATAGGCTGAAGTTTTCTTTTTTTCATTTGAGTATAGTTGACACAAAATGTTACATTAGTCTCAGGTATACAACATAGTAATTTAACATTTCTATACATGATGCTATGCTCACTACAAGTGTAGCTACCATCTATCACCATACAGTAGTATTACAATATAATAGCCTGTATTTCTCACTCCTCTTCATCCATTTTGCCTATTCCACAATAATCAGTTTGTTCTCTGTAATTCATAGGTCTGCTTCTGCTTTTTGTTTATTTTTTAGATTCAACATATAAGTGAAATAAGATGGTATTTGTCTTTTTCTGTTTGACTTATTTCACTTAGCATAGTACCCTCTAGGTCCATCCATGTTGTTGGAAATGTCAAGATCTCATCCTTTCTAATGGATGTGTAATATTCATGTTTATATATATACACACACATATCTATATATTCCTATATATATTTTTTGTCTTCTTTATACATCCATGTAATAATGGGCACTTAGATTGCTTCCAAATCTTGACTATTGCCAATAATGCTGCAATAAACAAATAAACATAGGGGTGCATATACCTTTTTTTTTTTTTTTTTTTTTTTTTTTTTTTGCATATACCTTTTTGAATTAGTGTTTTCATTTTCTTTTTTTTAGTTGAAGCATAATTAAAATACAGTTTTATATTAGTTTTGGGTCTATAACAATTATTGAACAATTCTACACATTACTTAGTTCTCATTAAGATAAATGTACTCTCAATTACCTTCACCTATTTCTTTTCTTTATTTTCTTTCTTTCTTAAATTCCACATATGAGTGAAATTACACAATTGTCTCTGATTGACTTATTTCACTTAACATTATACTCTCTAGATCCATCCATATTGTTGCAAATGGCAAGATCTTGTTCTTATGGCCAAGTAATATTGCATTGTGTATATTTATAAGACATGTTTATCCATTTATCAATCAATGCACACTTGGGTTGCTTCTATATCTTGGCTATTGTAAATAATGCTGCAACAAACATGGTGTATATATCTTTCCAAATTAGTGGATTTTTTTTTTCTGAGAACATAATCAATAGTTGAATTATTGTATCATGTAGTATTTTTATCTTTTCTTAATTGTTTATTTATTTATTTTGAGAGAGACAGACAGACAGAGTGAGCCCGATCAGGGAGAGGCAGAGAGAGATGAGAGAGAGAAATCCGAAGCAAGCACTTCGTGGGGCTCGTGGGCTTCGTGGAGCCCAACGTGGGGTTCAATCTCATGAACTGCAAGATCATGACCTGAATTGAAATCAAGAGCTTAACTCACTGAGCCATCCAGGCACCCCTATTTTTAATTTTTTTTTGAAAACCCTTCATACTATTTTTTAGTGACTTCACCAATTTACATTTCCACCCACAATGCATGAGTGTTCCTTTTTCTCCACATCCTAACACTTGTTATTTATGGTCTTTTTTATTTTATCCATTATGATAGGTATAAAATGATATGTCACTGTATTTTTAATTTGCATTTCCCTGATGATTAGTAATGTTGAGTACCTTTTGGCTGAAGTTTTAGTGATGGTTTAATTTCACAGCCATTCTAGATTTATTTTTATTGATTTGGTGCCATCAGGGCTCTACTGGATCTTACTGGTGTTACTTGATGTGATGGAAAGAATTCTCACATCCCAGACCTCTGGGTGTCTCTAGGATCCCTGGCATCTTCAGGTGGAAGAAAAATGAGTTTCACGGACACAGGGTAAAAGTTGTTTCCTTGGCAGGAACTTGTGACAGGAACCAATGCACTACTGTGGATGAGGGAGAGCATTTCCTGAACCAGGCACTTTGTTGCAGTGGGTTTCTTTTATTTGTGCTCCTTGGCTTCCCTGGTGTCTCTGGGCAAGTGTGGGGATTCTCAGTCCTGTAGGATTAAAAGGGGATCTGCTTTCCTGGTCCAGTAATCTCAAGGTGAAGAGTTTTATGACCAATGGGGGAAGAGAAGATTCTTAGGCCAGACTGCTTGTTGTGGGTGGATCTCTTACTAGTTTTGTCAGTCCATCTTGGTATCTCTTAGAAATATGGGGACTTGCAGGGAAGAAGAAAACTTCTCTTACCTCTTATACTTGGTGGGGCTCCCAATGGATTCCTCTTTGTTGGTGGTGTCAGAGGAATTCCCTCTCAATCCAGGGGAGAAATGTGCCTGATTGGGCTTTTTTGTGAGGTTGAGGGTCAGGAACAGCTGGGTGTGTGTCATGTTCTTTTGGTGTGTGTGTGTGTGTGTGTGTGTGTGTGTGTGTGTGTAGCTATAAGATTACCTCGTCACATGTTGTTCCTCTAGTCCTGGGATCACAAACCAATTCTTTCACAAACCTTTTTATTACTACCTTTTTACCTTTGGTTGTCTCTTATATTATTTGAAGTGTTTCTAGTTGTGCTTAGTGGGTTGGGGCCAGGAGAAATAGGTCTACCTCCTCTTGTACAGACTGGAAGTTCCCAAATTAGTTACTTTCTCACAGAGTATACTTAGATACTTTATATTTTAGAATGAAAAACTGGATTTTTAATGGTAAGAGTTCCAGCTGCTGGTGGCCACTCAGAAGCAGGCAGTATTAGAAAAATTGTTCTCTCCCATACATGCAGGACTTTCATATGGCAAAGAGTAGTACTATATTCCGGGTGAGCCCACTGGATTTCTGGATGAGGGAGAGAGTAAAGGGAAAATTGCTGACTTTTACTCACACATTTTACTAGTGAAATTTTAATAATAATAATAATAAATTTAATGTACTTATAATGGTTATTGTTACAGTTGAATATTATTTTGCAACATAGGTTTATTGTTGAGAATAAAATTTTTAAATATTGACATTATTTATTATTTATTTTATTTATTTTTAGTTTTATTGAGATATTATTATACAATATTGTTTAATCACAAAAAGAAGAAAATCCTGCCATTTGCAACAACATTGTGCTATTTGCAACAACATTGAAGAAACTGTAGGGCATTATGCAAAACCAGAAAGGGAAAGACAAATACCATATAATATCATGTATGTGAAATCTGAAAAAAATAAGTCAGAAGTGTAGAATGGTGGTTTCCAGGGGGTAAGTGGTGGGGGAAATGGAGAGATGTTGGCCAAAGTGTACAGACTTTAAGTTTTACAGTGAATAAATTTTAAGGATATAACATGGTAGCTTTGGTTAATAATAGTGTATTTTATACTTGAAATTTGCTAAATCTTAAGTGTTCTCACTACTGGAAAAAAGGTAACTATATGAGATTATGGATGTGTTAATTAACTTGATTGTTGTAATCATTTCACAATGTATACATATATCAAATTGTCATGTTGTACACTTTAAGCATATACAATTTCATTTGTCAATTATATCAATAAAACTTGAAAAAATAAAATTTGCTTTAAGATGACTACTTTCTCCATGTTGATGGCTATTTTTCTTAATATTTGTAAGAACACTTTATATATTGACATTAACCCTTTGTTACATGTACTGCAAATACTTTCACCCCATTTGTCATTTGCCTTTCAACTTTACTTATGGTATGTGATAGAAGATTTAAACTTTGTCTGTTAACATGTCTACTGACCTTTTACATTATTTTTCCACTAGTGTCATGTTTAAAATAGCTTTCCCATTCCAAGATTTTAGAAATGTATTTTCCTCTGGTCCTTTAAAGTTTTTAAAACATTGCTAATGGACTTCCATTACATATAATTAGATTAATGATAATCCTTGGTTCTTCATACACTATCATTATTGTCCCATTTATGTTATTTATTATGTAATAATTTAACAAATGTCTATGAACCTACCACTTAACCCAAAGTTACCATATTATCAATAACTCATATCTACCTATGGGTATCTTTTTTATTGTATTATTTTCCCGTTCCCAGAAGTAACCTAAATATTGCATTTATCATTCCCTTGCCTTAAAAAATAGTTTTATCATATGCATATATATATATACATACTTATATGTAAATAGACACTATATTGCTTAGTTCTACTTAGTTTTGAACTTTATAAGTTGCTGTATTCTGGGACTGCTTTATTCATTTAACTTTATGCTATTAAGATTTGTCCATTGTGTTGGATAAGGCTACAGTTAATTTTCACTTGAATAATTAATAGAAATAAGCCAGGTGAATGATGAGTAGAAGAATATTCAGGTGGCAAAATAACATGTGCTAAGGTCCCAAGATAGGAAAAAACATGCCAGTCTTGAGAAGCTATAAAAAGGAATGCCAGTGACTTTAGAATACTGAGGCCCTGGGGGGAGAGTAATTGAATATGAACCAGGAATGACAGGTAAGGACCAGACTAGACAGAGCCTTGTAGATCACGGTATGGATCCGGGCTTTTATCCTAAGTGCAATGGAAGTCATTATGCAGGGGAATAACATGGTCTGGTTAGCCAAATTAAAAGATTAATCTGGCTACACATAAAGAATAGATTGAGAAGAGTTAGCATGAATCCGATCCTGAGGTGGTTTTCTATTATTTTCCTTATTTTACAGATGAGGAAACTAAAGCTCAGAGAGGATCTAGGCATGGATCTGGAGTTCAGAGAGGTTTGGTTCTGAGACATAGATTCAGGTATTCATCAGTTTGTAGTCAAGCAATAAAATGAATGACATCATAGGGGAGAGAATATAGATAGAAAAGAAAAGAGGGTTAAGAAAGGCTTTGAGACACTCTAATATTTAGACTTAGAGGAGGAGGAAAGGAGATCAAAAAGGAGCAGTAAGACTGAGTAAAACCATGGAAGTATTTTTACATAGAAGCCAAGAGAGAAACAAAACAAAACAAAACAAAACAGCTTCAAAAAAGTATCAGTGGTCAACTATGACAAATGTTGCTGACAGGTAAAGTGAATTAAGGACTGAAAAGTGGTTATTTGACTTAGCAACATAAAGGTGGTCAGTCTCTACTTCCTTATCCATCTTAGGACATGCACAGAGGAGCTTGAGACAAGTATTATTACTGTCTCCTTTGTTTTTTTGTGTGAAGAAGTTAAAGCTCAGAGGGGTTAGGTAACTTGCTTCAGGTAAAACAGGTAGGGAATGGCAAACTTGGAATTAGAAGTCTTCTTATCCCACATTCAATCTTCTTTCAACTATACCACAGTTGATTTTTATATCTGGGAGGTTTTTTAGTTTGCTATAGGACTTACAAGGTCCCACAGGTAGTACAGAGCTGAATCCATTTCAACATGCCTGAAGTGTCTATTACATGTAAAGTTCTGTGGTCATCACTATAAAACATTTGAAAATGAAAAGACACAGACCATACCCCCAAGGAGCTTGTACAGTCTAGTAAGACAGTATCTATAGAACTACATTATAAGACAACATGGAGGTAATGGAAACACCAAAGTGAGGATTTGGGTTAGATATGGATATATGACTTGGTGACAGAGAGAGCTTGTTCATCTTCCTATTTATTGCTATATAATCTTATGTGCCTGACAAAAAAAGGTTGGTGCTCAATAAATAATAAGTATTGAGCACCAACTTTTTGCCAGGTGTGTAGTGGTTATATAGCAGTAAATAGGAAGTAGACTCTGGCTATCATAAGTAATAAAAGTTTTTTTTTTTTTAATTAGGAGAATAGGGAACTTACTGAAAGTGGGATGTCATAGAGTTAAGGGAAGAGTTGAATCAGAAAGGTTAGGAACCAGGTCAGCTCTGGGTACAAAAGCAGTATGAATTTATGGATCTTTGCTCCAGCTTTAATGTGACTCCCCTGCCCCAAGTAACCCCTGACTCTGTTTCAATTAAAAATGTCATGGTCCATGGAAAGAGAAACTGATTGTCCCAGTTGGATCAGGGATCTTTCCCTAAAATAAGTTATTATGGTCAACAGAGAAAGTTTACATATCACAGACATCAGACATGGCCATTACAATATGGTTTCAAACCAGTTCCAAAGAAGGTAAATCCTTATTAATTGGACACCCATTCCATCACATATGGTACTTACTAAAAGGCTAATATCAAGAGGAATGAGATTAAGGGAATGTGTTCACTTGCCACAGAAGATTGATATTACAAGTCTTTTCCTGTCATAAGAACTTTCTGTCATCAGTGAGCTGACCAAAGGTAACTAACAGAGAATTTCTGAAATAGAAGGTGCCCATGGCCACCATTAATTCAATCTCCTCATTATATAATTCAGAATATGAAGCTCATTTTTGCAGTATTTCATGTAGAGAAATAGCAAATAAGTGGTATACAAGAAACTTCTGAACTTTAATCCTGTGGACACTTTCTTTGCTAAACATTGTACAATGCTTAGCACTGTACTTATAACATAACCATGGTATCTTTCAAACCTCCTCATGATATCATGCTCAGGTATAGGCAGGAATCTTGCAAAAGGTATGTGTTATCCATGGCCAGAAGTCCAGAGAATTGGGTGAAGCTGAATAGCTTCTATAAGAAGACAGATAGCTAAGGTTAGGACACATGATGGATAAGTAATCAGGGACATGCCAGTGACAGTTTAAGACAGGACTAAAAGACAGGATTCTTATCCTTCTGAAGTTTCTCTTCTTGAAGCTAAAAAGCCCTAGTCCATCCACTGGGAAAGGGAAGTGACTTCCCCATATGACCTTTGATCAAGATCATAGCTTATAGAATTATTCAAACCATCCTTCCTGCTTTATGTAACAAATGTCCCTAACTATAGCTGCCTCCATTTGTCTTTAACCTATTAATGTCAAGTAAACTTGGGTGTCTTCTCTTCCCAATATCATGACTGATGAGGTTAGTGTAGGAAATACAGTGTAGTGGGAAAGAATGTATATCTGGAGCTATACTACTTGGGCTCAAATCCCAGATTTACCATTTCATAGGGGTGTGATTTTTGGCAAGTTATTCTACTCCCTGGGCTTTGTTTTCTAACCTATAAAAATGAAGATAATAATAATGCCTGCTTCATACTGAGGTTGTGTAAATAAAATGAAGTGATGCATCTTTGGGGGCATGAGAAAGCATATATAAATAATCTGACTTCAAAGTAAGAAACACATCTAGAGGCAAAGATTCTATAATTCAGATGAACCAGACCCTCAAAAACTATGTACCCTAGCACTGACTTGACAGAACTCAGAACACTTAAATCAACCATCAGCAATCAACTATAAACCCTAGAAGTCATCCTAAAAGCACACTGCCACTAGGTGACTGCTCCAACTACCATTGCTAATTCAGCCCTGAGGCAAGGTATCCAGATGGATGTTCTAAAGGAGAATAGATGGGGCAAGTGATTCATAACAGGTGTGTCTCTCTTAGCTGCCTCCTTTTTTGGTTTGTTTGTTCTTTTCTGTATTTTTTGCATTATTCTTTCTTAAACTGAAGTATAATTAACACACAATGTTTTATTAGTTTCAGGTGTTTGTTGTTTAAAACCAGATAACACTCAGATAGATTCCAGAAGATATTGCCTTCAACCATTCTTTCAACAAATACTGAGCTCCTACTATATGGCAACCACTGTTCAGTATGCTGATGATACATCAAAGATCAAAATAGATAGATGTCCCCGCTCCTACTGTGCTTGTACATTAGAGGGAGGGTCATCACTGAACCACAGAAACAAAAATACATATGATTGTTTTAGAATGTGATCGGTACTATAATAAAGATAAAATGAGATAAGGTAACAGAAAGTGCCTGGGCTATGAGAATTACTTTAATCTGGGTGGTCAGGGAAAGCTTCCCTGAGATCTGGAGGATATTGAAGCCTATCATGGGTAGAACTAGATAGGAAGAAAAAGAAATGCAAAGTCCCTTAGTTCAGATAGGTATTAGCATATTGGAATAAAAAGGAGATCAGTGGGGCGCCTGGGTGGCTCAGTCAGTTAAGCATCCTACTTTGGCTCAGGTCATGATCTCACAGTTTGTGGGTTCAAGCCCTGCATCTGACTCTGTGCTGATGGTTCAGAGCCTGGAGCCTGCTTCAGATTCTGTGTCTCCCTCTCTCTCTTCCCCTCCCCCACTCATGCTCGCTCTCTCTCTCTCTCTCTCTCTCTCTCTCTGTCAAAAATAAAGAAACATTAAAAAATTTAAAAAAAAAAAAGAGGTAGGCAGGAGCTGGATATAGAGTTGGTGATGGCTTCTTAGGGGTAGTAGTGTAAAGCATAAGAAGTGCGCAGATTCTGGACACATTTTTAAAGACAGAGCCAACAGGATTTCTTGAAGAAATTGAATGTGAAGTATAAGAGAAAAAGAGGAATGAAGGTTGTCTCCAAGATTTTTGGCCTGAGCAAACAGGTGTTGCCATTAACTATAATGGAGAATGGCATTAAATATAATTTCTGATAGGTCATTCTGGAATTCCAGTAATACCTGTGGATGGAACTTCAGGGCCCTCCTCTGACTTTGAGCTGCCTAGTTATGGAGTGGGACAGTGGAGTGGTACTGCTGTTTTGCATGAGTTAGAGACATGAAACACATTTCCCCACCCTCTCTTCCCATTCTAGTGAGAAACCTGGAGACTTACACAGATGAGAGATAGAAAAAACTGAGCACACTGGAACCAGAACGGTGAAGCCAAAGGGACAGCAGATCTGTTGTAGTGACTTCAGTCCAGAAACTGTAGGGTAGTGGGCGGTGCCAATGAGGGCGCCACAGTAACTTTCTTGGCGATTTGGCAGCCTAAGGAACCACTTTTCACCAGAAACAAAGCAAAGAGATGGGGTAGTGTAGGGCAGTGGCCTGGCAAGCCTGGAAGGAGTTTGGGTGGAGCTGTGCAAGCTTGGCTGAGGGGGAGGGGAAGCCGCCACTAGCAATTAACCTTACCTTCCTAAACTCAGCAGAAAGGTCAGAGGTATTGTTGGAAAGGCAAGAAGCCCAGTGATTCTGCTTGCCCGCCAAACCAAGACAAAAACCCAAGTTGTGCCATACAGCTTTAAAGGGGCTGGTGATTGACAGAATGTGTAGCAGTGGATGGGGTGGAGCCGCTGGGTGGGGTCTGGGACAGGCAGCAGGGAGAAACCAAAAGGAAGAAAAAAGAAAACCATTGCCCCTGTTGTCGCTATTGCCGTGCGCGGGAAGCTAGCCAAAAAGAAACTAAAAGGAGTGGTTTAGAGCTCACCTTCACTCCTACCCCCAGCCAACTCTCTCGAACCCTCTGTCTCCTTTTGAGATAATTAAAATCGAGTAAACACCGGCACTAGTCTGTGCCCATTCCCCCAAGTCTGCACTGAACTAGGTTTGTAGTACCGAGGGAGTGAGGACCCCGTGTCCACCAGCTCAAACCCGGCCCCGCCCCGTCGGCTCTGGCCCAAGGCTCGGAGCAGAGGATGCCTTTGGAGGTGCAGAATCCGAAAGTAAGTCCCTTTTATTTTGCGTACCCACCCCCTCTCCTTCCTTTTGCCACCCTCACTGGGGTCTCCCGCTGTGCTACAAAGGAGCTGTCTGACAGAAGGGGACTTTCAAGGAGGATCCTGAGGGTGGAGCAGAGTGAGATGGGGTAAGGGGAGGGGAGGGGAGGAGGGGTGGTGCTTTAGAGCCTAGGGGAACTGCTACCCACGGGATAGACGTTCACAGTTTAACGGTTGCATGGATACAGCCTTGATTTCCCCTTCTGTCATTACAGCCTCGACTTACCCTCTCCAGGCGTTCTTTCTTGGTGTCACACTCCAGCATCCCTATCAGGTTGCTTAATGCCTTAAAGCTGGGAGGGCTCCATCTTGCCTGGCTTCTTAAAGGGACAGTGCACCAGTTCAACTGAGGGAAGTCTGTACTGGAAATTCAGTTTGGAGAAGGATGACATTGACTCACTGTACTATGACACTACATGTGTTGTGGGAATTTGTGAGGCAAAGGCAGCTTTTAATTTCTCACACCAGCCTCCTAATGTTCAGTTGATACTCAGAAGGACACATTGGGCAGTGTTGCCAACTTACACTTTGGCTCTGCAGGTTTAGCTAAAGGGGGAAATTTTATGCTTCCTGAGAGGTGACATGGTTGTGCAGATGGCTTGAAAAGATGTATTTATTCTACAAATATTTATGGAATGCCAGATTTTTGCCTATGGCTGTTCCTGCTGCTGCTGTCTGTAATATGTCAAGACCATGTAGAATGGCGTCACTGACTCTTTTCTTAACAGATTGGAAACCACGGTTTCTTCCTAAGATATGGAAATTAATGTTGAATTTGATTCCAACATTTACCAAGCATCTGTTATGTTAAAGATCCAATGGTTTGTGTTTATTGTCTTTCTGTTAGTAATAGGCATTGATATATCCAAGCCTAAGTGACTAGGAGATCCAGCTGGAAAAGACAGGAACTCAAGTGAAAATGACATGCAAAGAGAGAGGGGCTGGATGCTTTAATAGGGAAGCTAAGGCCACCTTGGATAATATGTCATTACCATGTTCATGTCCTGTCAGGAACATTGTGTCGGGGAGTAGGGCTTCAACAACTCTCTTCTCCTGTTAAATAAAATAACTTGTGTTGAGATTTGTTAGAAAGCCTCATACAGACCAGTGACATGTCTTCCATGTTTGTCTCTCTCATGTTTCTGCTCAAGGAGAGTAGCAGGACTGGGTGGAGACTGATGATATCTCATAGGTCAAAGAGATGAAAGCATGTTGTTTGAAGTTTTAGGGCTCCTATTTCACTGTGAAAGTTTCTGTTTGGTCAATGGAATGCCATTGCTCCCAGTGCTCTGCAATTCACCAGTTTAGCTGTCTCTGGTATTAAATGCAACGTACAGAACCCCTCCCTTTTTTATGTGTTGGTTTCATTGCATCCTTAGTGCTAACTCCCATCAAAGGCATGTGCCAGTTCTAGGTTTCTAGGAAACATTTAGCTAAAGCACCTTCTTCCATGCCCATTCTCCTCAGTTGGTTTTCCAAACCTCAAAATGACCTTATTCTAAATGGCCATATTATTGAGCGTACTGGATTCAGATAAAGAAGAAAACTCCACTTAGGGTCCTTTCTCTCTAAATTCCCTGGCCTATGGGCTACTTAAAACACAGGAAACATATTCAGCTGGAACTGTCCTAGTAACTTTCATCAGTGGGAGTACAGTCTTGTCCCAGAGCCAAGAGCTACTTGTACATGTCATACCCACGGAACTCTGCTATCCACACCCTTGCATGGAGGGTGGAGAAGGAGCTATGTGTTGGTTCCATAGTCAGCTTCCTGCATTTGGTATGCATGAAATATGTTAGGATCTGCTGTGCTTCCATTTTAACCTTTGATTGTCATGTTCTGTTCACATTGGTTTGTTTTTCTTTGCGAGAGTTTCTAGTTGCAGGATAAGGGAACTGGGTAATTCTTAGCTGTCATAAAATATCATTGCTGAAATATGGCTATCCTTTTCCTAGGATAATGAAAGGTTTGTGAACCCACTAACAAGTACTGCAGGCAAGCAACATAAATCCTTCTTTAAGGGCTTCAAGTAACTTCCTCAGAGCAATTTAAATTGTTTGGTGTCATTCATTCTGCTTCCTGGGATTGTGAAGAATGTCTGTCTATGGAGGGGCAAAGAGTTTTATTGCAAAGAGGATACTTTCATCCTATCTTTTTCTCTGTATTTTACTAACAGTAGTTTTGACCCCCAATTCATCTTCTTGAATGCATGGATCCAGGGGTTAGGCTAGACCAGAATACCTTGCCTCTACATTTACTTTGGTCTGAGTTCCTTCCTAGTTGTTCCTCAGCCCTCAAGGGTTGGGAGCTGTGATAGACAAAGGTATCAACACAAAAGTGCATTGTGTTATGATATTAATTAATTCATTCAACAAATACTGAGAATTAACTCAGTGCCATCAGTGCACAAGATTCTGGGAATATATAACAGTAAACAAAACAAAGCTCTTGCCCTCTTGGAGATTATATTCTAATGAGGATGTGTTGGTGAAGGGGAAAGACAAACAGTAAAGGTGTTTTTTGCAGGAGGATATGGTGGGAGAAAGGATATAAAGCTTTGGGATTGTGGAGTGCTATTTATTATAGAGCAGTCAAGGAAAGCTTCTTTGATATGGTGATATTTATGAATATATCAGAATGGAGAGAGCCAGCCATGAGAATACCTGATCAAAGAGTGTTCTAGACAGAGGAAATAGAATGTGCAAAGGGTTGCCGTGTTCAAGAAATAGGAAGAAGGCCCATATCACTAGATTAGAGAGGAGGAGAATGGTAGGATATGAGGTCAGAGAGACAGAGAGGGTCAGATTTTATAGGACCTGTGAACACTTTGACTTTTATTCTGAGTGAGTTAGGAAGCCATTTTTAAAGAAAATAATCAACAATTTTATCATTTTAAATTCTACTCTAGTAAGAAGGATGAATCTTCAATTGTTCATCTTAACACAATCAAGATGATTATGTTTTAATGCTTTGGATACAATGCTCCTTTAAAAAAAACTTAGCTTATTGATGAATTCATGTCAACTCATACAATTTAATTTCATACTAACATTGTTTTATAACATAATTATCTGAAGAAGGTTTCAAACACATTTGAAACTACTTAGATACTAAAAGTCTTTTCCATGTACTTTAATAAGCACAATAAATTTATTAGCACTTGAATAATGCTTAAACTTTTAAAGAAAACATAAGATTTTGTAGTACTATTTTAGTCTATCATGAAATTGTGAAAATTACTGACTTGGAAACTTTTTTAAGCTTTCAGTCTTGCTAGCACATATGATTTCTTCTAAGCTATTTACTATCCTTCTTCCCAAGTCCTTCCTAGTGGGGAAGTGTATTTCATGCACTATTTCATTTAATCTTCATAATAGTCTTGTAAGGTAGGCACTATTATTGTTTCCATTTTACATATGAGGAAACTAAGGCACTAAAAACTAATGAAAAGCAAAGTGCCTTACCCAAGGCCACACAGCTAGTAAGTGGAAGAGGACCCATTCTTTCCTATACCTTCTGAGAAGTTGTTCCATCAGCTTCCTTTTCTATCTTCCTTGATTTATTTTTCTTCTTTGGTTCTCCTACCCATCCAACTATCCCCACCTATTTATTGAAGATGTACTCTGTGCCAAGCCCTCTATCGAATACTTTATGTGTATCAATTCATACAAATCTCACTACAATTTTATGAAGTAAGTATTATTATTTTCACCATTTTTCAGTTAGGGAAATTGGGGCACAGAAAAATCTGGCAATATGCAAATCTTGCAATTTGTACAAGTTTACACATCTAGTAAATGGCAGAACTGAGATTTAAACCCAAGCCTACAGAGTCTGCACCTAGACTATTATGCTATCCTGCCTAATCTTAAGCTTGTAAACACATTCTTTCCCAAACCCCCTGAAAAAAATCAATTTTTCTTTAACAATATTCACTCAAATTACCACTCCATTTTTCTGCAATTTTATTTAAATCATTACTGAAATTGCTCTTGCCAAATTTACCTAAAGATCTCCTCAGTGTCATGTCCAGTGCTCTCTTTTTAGGTTTTCAACATAGTTGACTCTACTACATTTGAAGCTGTTGTACATGCCATCCTTCTTTAAAACCTTCCCTTCCTTGTCTTCCATGAGAATATTCTATTTTGGATTTCCACCTATCTTTCTGTTGTTTTGTTCTCTTCTCTAGCCACTTTATAACCCCTTTTTTGTGTTATCTCATCCACTTAAGAGTTTCAACTGTCATTTATACGCTGATGATGGTCTGTATGGCAAGTTGCATCTCCAAGCTGAATGTTTTTCTTGAGAGTGGACCTACCCATTTATCTGTTAAGTGCCCATCTTGACACTTTATACTTAATATGTATAAAACTGAATTTGTAATCAAACCTTTCACTCTCCTTTCTATCTCTGTCAGTAACATAATCAACCAAACAATAAATCCTAGAGTCATCTGTGACTCTTTCTTCTCTTCACCTTCCAAATTTTGCTTCTTGGATCTTTATATGTTCTTCATCCCTACTTGTAGTGTCTTTGCTTAATTTTTCCATCTGTCTGATCTTGCACATGAAAGTATCTCTTTTACTGTCATTTTATCTGCCTCTAACTTCTATAGGCTTTGTTACAGGTTAAATTATGTTCCTCAAAATATTTTGCAGCTTTAATTCCTAATGCCACAGAATGAGAATGTAGTTGGAAAAAGGGTATTTACAAAGGTAATCAAGTTAAAATGAGGTCAATTAGGACGGGACCTAAGCCAATATGACTGGTTTCCTTATAAAAAGAGGAAATTTGGACACAAAGAATCACAACAGAGGGAAGATGATATGAAGGAGCATGAGAAGACAACCATCTGCAAATCAGAAAGACAGGACTAGAACAGATTCTTTCCTCACAGTCCTCAGAAGGAACCAATGCTGCTGACACCTTGACTTTAGTCCTTTAGCCTCCAGAACTGTGATAGTAAATTTCTGTTGAAGTTACCCAGTTTTGAGTACTTTGTTGTGGCAATCCTAGCAAACTATTAGGGACTCTAGAATACATATTAGGATATCGCTAAACATGTTTTTATCTTGCCAGTCCTATGTTCAGAATCCTTCAAAGACTCCCCATCACTTATAGGATTAAATTCCTGCCACTTAGTAAGGCACATCAGTCTGTCATGAGCCACCTTTGATGTTTATTGCCTATGACTTTTCCTTATCACAAGAGCCACATTAAACAAACAGCTACTACTTGAATATAGCATGGTCTTTCACAAACACCATGCTTCATTTATGCTATTAGGATTTCCAAAATGTCCTTCTCCCTCTTACATGAACTACTCCCACCTCCACCTTTCCTTCTCTATCTTCCTTGATTTACTCTAGTTTTTATTCTAGTCTATTCTACTCTATTCTATACTACTCTATTATTCTCTTTTTGGTAAGCTTCTATGCATATCATGATATCCAATCAAGTGTCATTTTCTCTGTTCATGAAGCCTTGCTGCACCTTGGAGTATAGGTTCAGTTTGGATTGCCTGAGTGGAGGGGAAAGGGTATACTAAGCAGGAAGAACCATATAACCAAAGACATCAACATAATGTGGGTTAGAGGAGGATAGAGTAGGGTTAAGGAAGGGGTGAGGTTAGAGAATTCTACCTGTGATAATAATATAAGCGGGACAAAAGCAGCTGCTGGAGAAGCAGCAATGTCAATATTCTTCCTCCATAGTGTCTCAGGGAAACAGCTAGGTCTCAAAGAATGTTATTATATAGCTAGTGTCACCTGATACTGAGATGGCCTGTATTTTGTTACTTGGAAAACTGTTCTTTCTAACAGCTCCCTAACACGGAGACACTTTTTTCTGGTCAGCAATGGCACGGTAGTAGAGTAGAAAATATTTTAAAAGGTTCAGAGTGGAGTGCATGGGTGGCTCAGTCAGTTAAGCATCTGATGCTTGATTTCAGCTCAGGTCATAATCTCATAGTTCATAAGATTGAGCCCCACATCAGGCTCTGCACTGACAGTGTGGAGCCTGATTTGGATTCTCTCTCTCCCTCTCTTTTTGCCCCCCCCGCCCAAATAAATAAACTTAAAAAAATAACATAACATAAAATAAAAGGTTCAGAATGCTTTTTTGCTCCAGCAGAATGTGATATGCAGCTTTGACTTCTTTAAATGTGACTATATTAACCATCTTCACTTATTTAAGGCAGATGGTTTTGAAAAGGGGAAGCAGCATTCATTGATTTATTCATCTCATTTACCCATTCAACATGCATGCCCTGAGAATCTTCTATGTAGCTAGGTCTGTGCTACAAGCTGGGAATACAAAAATATAAGACTTCAACCTTGCCCTGAAGCTGATCTGGGAGACAGAGGAAGCTCTAGCTAACATCCAGTATTTGTTGATCACTTACTATATGCCAGGTACCATGCTAAGTCCTTTGCATGCTTATCATTTAAACTCACAATAGGGTCATTCCCATTTTGTAAATGAAGACACTGAGGGTTAGAGGGCAGTTGAATAAACTCAAGGAGGGAGAAATTGGGAAACTGACAAGAAAATTATTAACATGAACAGGAAAGATGTGAGTGACATTAGGGGTAAAGGGGTCAGAGAAGACTTACTGTAGGAGGTGCTGTTTGAGTCTTAAAAATGATAAATAGGGTTTTTTTCAAGGTAGGCAAGTAAAGAAAAAAAGGGCATTGTAGATTGAAGGAACATCGTATGTTGATGAATGGAGGTTCCAGAGATGTGGCATGTTTGGGAAATAGCGAATGTTTCATTATGGCTTGAACATAAGGAGATTCTATGCCAGTGACAGGAAAAAAGTCTGAAGAGGTAGACAGAATCCAGGACACAACCATAAATAAAGGAATCTCTATTTTTTATAGGTACAGTATTAAGAGCACTTTCCCCCATATTCATTTTTATTGTTCAAAGCCTTCAGGATTGCATAAACAGCTGCTTCCAATGCTAAAGAGAAACTAGAGCCATATTTGGCATTGAGGGTCAGTCAATATAGACCAGTAAAATTACTGGGGCCAGAGAGTGGACACAAACCTGAGCACTCATTGGCTCCAAGAGTCATTGCAGAGCAGGATAAAGGGGTGAGTCCTCTACTTTCTGAGAGAACAGACTGATAAAAATAGCTACTATTCAGGTAATCAATCAACAATTAATAATAAAGCAACTATGACAACAATAATAAATGAGACAGGTACTACTCTAACCACTGGATTTAGTATTTCCATGTGATAAATGGATAAATTAAAGCACTCTGGATCTCTGGACCATATCTGTAAGGAAACTGGGAAAATTCTGCTAATAATTGGCAGAACTTGAATTTGAACCCAGATAGCCTGCCTCCAAATCCAAATTTTTAATCATTTTGATATCTTTAGCTAACTAGTCAGCAAGACCAAGAAGGAAATAGATCAAAGTGGATCACTACCTCTGGGCCCTGCTAGCAGTGTAATGCCGTGCACACATGAGTGCATATGAAAAAGATAGTAACAGTTGGAAGATCTAAGTAGTAAGAAAGCAACAGGTAAGGCAGGTACCTTGCTGACTGAGGTCACAATTTAAAGGCCCACAAACCATATTCAGGCCACAGGTATACTTTATCTTGAACTATGTTTTTCCAAAATTTGATTTCATAACAAGTGTATAAAAGGTAGAAGATTTCATGTTAAATATAGGTATGCAGCTTTCATGAAAAACTTTAAATGTATGGCATCACTGGGCCTATACTGTTGCATGGTGACATTTACCGAGAACTGAGCAGCATCTACCCAATTAGGCATTTTTATTTATCCATTTCTATTCTTTTGTTGCAGTGGACAGGATCCATCTGGAGCTAGTTTAAGTGCAACAGAAATGTCACTGGATCTTGGGAATGAACTGGTTTTGCAAATGGGGAGTTGTTGGAAACACAAGCTGGTTTTCTTTATGTGTCTCGTATTTGCTTCCTTGTTCATATCTGCTTGTTTCTTCTCTTTTAACAGATTAAAGTACACAGTGGGCAATAGATAGCTCCTTCATCTCCCGAGTTCATATGTTATAGTTCGGTCACATGGAAAGGTAATGACTGGTTCTCTTAGTTCCAATCCCCAAGTCACAGAAAACTGAGCACTGATAGACCTGGCTCGAATCATTTGCCTATACCTAAAGAAACTAGCTCTTGCCAGGAGACTAGGGTCATGTCATACAATATAAACTAGGATTATATATATTTTTAAATCAGAGAAGAGTTAGAAGAGGATAATTATGTATGGAGCAGATGCTTCCAAACATGCCCACTGTACCAAACATTATTTTGGCCCTACTCACTTTGTGGTAGCTTTCTGCATTCTCTTGGAGGTCTCTCAACCGACTGCAGGCCTGACCTATCTGGTCTGCTTGCCATTTAAGTCCTGTTATTTTGGGAGTATGCAGGGTTCAGTGTACCCCAAGTGGCCTGATCCTTTCCTGTGATAAATTTGTTCCTATTACTGTACAAAGCAATTTGAGACCAAAATGGCCAGAACACCCTTCCTTAGCTTATTTTTATTTTTATTTTTATTTTTTTGGCACTTTAAATCCCACAGGACTTTCTTCTTCCAGTAGCTTAAAATCACCTAATTAAATATTATAATAGCCTAAAGGCCAGTGAATGCGGCCTAGTGAGTATATTCTTTTTAAATTTTCTTTTTACATTTTATTTATTTTTGAGAGAGAGAGAGAGAGAGAGAGAGAGAGCGAGTGCATAAGTGGGGGAGGGACAGAGAGAGGGAGACACAGAATCCGAAGCAGGCTCCAGGCTCTGAGATGTCAGCACAGAGCCCGATACGGGGCTCGAACCCACGAACCATGAGATCCTGACCTGAGCTGAAGTCAGTTACCCAACCGACTGAGCCACCCAGGCACCCTGTGAGTATATTCTTAAAGAGTTAACAGTCCTGTATGAAAAGAAAGAAGTCTAAAGTAAAGCGGCTTATAGCGGTATCCCTAGTACTAGAGAAGTAGCAAATGTTTCATTCATAAATGTAATGCCTGGGCTTTAGAATTAAACAAGATGACAGGGATTTACTGTGTTCCCCTTTCCTGGATTCCGTTGAATCACAGGAACTTTCCAAGTTTTGTGGTTCCCAGTTGAGGCTTGGGACACTTCATGTTTCAATGATTTTTTTTCAGTGACTTCAAAGTTCTCTTCCTGATACTCCTTACCAAAGTGGCAGTTGATATTGAAGGATTCCACTTTCAGGACTGAGCTTTGGAGTGCAGGGATTGCTAGCCCTAGAGGGTGTTGAGAGGGAAGTTTCTCTCACTTCCAAAAGTACCAAAGTAAGCTGTCCTGGATGAAACTGTCTTTTCTCAAGATCCTGGGATGGATTACTCCCTAAGGAATTCGATCTCTCTGTCCAAGTCCTACTGACTCTTCTCAGGATTTACTTTGCCTTTTATAAATAGATTTATCCTGACTTCCTCAAGCTAAGAGTCATTTATTTCCAGATTAAGAGTCTACACTTTTCAAAGTAAAGTGGGAAGAACTCAGAGCCACAGCCAAGCAACTTTCTAGAAAGAAGAATTTTACTTAAAGCGTTTGAAATCAGGGCAAACATTAGTTTGCTTTCACATTCCTCTTTGATGATGCAGTAAAATGAATAAAGTGGGTCTGTTGCTTTGGATCTCCCTCTCCTTCTTCTAGCTCCTTTAGCTGGCAGGTCTAGACAGTACTTATTGCAAATGACAATAGCAGTTAACTTTTTTTTTTGAGCAATTACTATATGCAAGACACTGTTCTAAATTCCTGACAACACCTATCTGGTAAAATTGTTATGATGGTTATATAACGCATAAAAAGTACCTAGCATATAATGTTCAGTCAGTAATGGTAGTATTTGTATATTTGTTATCTGCTCTTATATTTTTCCCTTAAAAAATACAATATATAAACTTGTCAAATCACTAGGTTGTACACCTGAAACTAATGTAACATTGTGTGTCAATTATACTCAAAATACATACATACATACATACTTCGATTAGGCTCACTGTAAACACAGGCTTTCTAATCATAGAAGAGACATCCTGTCTCCTTCACCATTCTTTCATCCAGCTCCACAGTAACAGTTCCAAGACTTTTTTAGATTTCTTAATCCCCCATTCATACTAACCACCAATTTTGGCCTCCTAATTTCCTGCTGAAATTATACTAATTCCCTCATTTCTCCTTCATTTCACCTAAATAGCACTGCTCAAACTTTAATGTGTGAAATCACCTATTTATCTGCTTACAACTCAGATTTTGAGTCAGAAAATTGGGGGTGGAACCTGAGGAGATTCCACATTTCTAACAATTTTCTGGGTGATTCAAATATTTTTGGGTGGATAACATTTTATGTAGGAAAAATCTAAATACTATGAAAGTTTATTAATCCCAATGTTTTTTTAATAGATGAAGAGATTGAGTTTTAAAATGTTAAGTGATTCTGTCATAGAACTAGTAAGTCGTAGAGTCTAGGCTTGGAACTAGTTCCTGAATCCCATGCTGTACTTATATTCACATTTTAATTGTCTTATCTTGAATGGGAAGAAGACAGGAGATATAACAGGACCCATGGAACAGAAGTAAGTAGATAAAGGTGGTTATTTCTACATTTGGGCTCTCAAAGCACTAGATTCAACAGTCTAAGGATTTCTCTTTTTTTAAATGTTTATTTATTTTTGAGAGAGAGAGACAGAGAGAGAAACAGAGAGCGAGGGTGGGAGGAACAGAGAGAGAGGGAGACACAGAATCCAAAGCAGGCTTCAGGCTCCAAGCTGTCAGCACAGAGCCTGACGTGGGGCTCTAACTCACAAACTGCAAGATCATGACATGAGTCGAAGTCGGACACTTAACCGACTGAGCCACCCAGGTGCCCCAACAGTCTAAGGATTTCTTAGTCATGTCTGCCTCCAGTGCCTAGCACATTGAAGTTGCCCTGAAAATGTTGAATGAATGAGTGAATGAGTAAACTGATGAGTTTAGAAGAGTTATCTACCTACTTTGAGACTTCCTGACAGATTGCACATCCTTTCACATGTTCCTGGTCAACTATATGTAGATTATGTATATAGGTACCCAGACAGAGATATACACAGTTATTCAGAAATAGCCATCTATATACACAGACTCATAGAGATACATCTACATATAAATGAATGGTGGGTGTATTAGTTTCTTGCTGCTACAACAAGTACCATAAAGTGGGTGGCTTAAAACAAAGAATATTTATTCTCTCACGGTTCTGGAAGTTAGAAGTATGAAATCAAAGTGTTGGTAGGGCCTTGCTCCCTCAAAAGCCCCAAGGAGAAGATCCTTCCTGGTCTTTTTCAGCTTCTGACATTCCTTGGTTTGCAACAGCATAATTCTAACTTTTGCCTATGTCTTCACATGTTTGTCTCCCTCTGTGTGGGTCTCCTTTTCTTCACAAGGTGTTTTCCAATTCTTGATAAGGTTACCAACGATATTATATTAGGACACACCCTAAAGACCTCATCTTGATTACATCTGCAAAGACCTTATTTCCATATAAGGTAAAAATCACAGATGTCAGTGATTGGGACCTCAACACATCATTTTTTTTTAATTTATTTATTTATTTTAATTCAAAGATATTAACACAGAGTGCTATATTAGTTTCATGTGTACAATAGAATGATTCAACAACTGTATACATTGCTTAATGGTCATCACAATAAATATACTCTTAATACCCTTCACCTGTTTCAACCAACCCCGTTCCAGCCTCCCATCTGGCAAACACAAGTTTGTTCTCTATATTTAAGAGTCTGCTTTATTTTTTAAGAGTATGGGTCTTTTTGTTTGTTTGTCTCTTTTTTTCTGTGTTTTAATTTTTTTTTAATTTAAGTTCCAGTTAGTTAACATGCAGTGAAATATTAGCTTCAGGTGTACAATACAGTGACTCAACACTTCCACACAATACAGTACTCATCACAAATGAACACCCTAATCTTCATCAGCTGTTTAACCCATCCCCCTACCCACCTCCCCTCTTGTAACCATCAGTCTGTTCTCCACATTTAAGAGTCTTTTTCTTGGTTTCTCTCTGCCCCCTCTCTTTGTCTCTTCCCTTTGCTCATTTGTTTCTTAAATTCCACATACAAGTGAAACCATGTGGTATTTCTCTCTCTCTGACTGACTTACTTCACTTAGCATATCCCCTTTACATCAATTTATGTTGTTATAAATGGAAAGATTTCATACTTTTATGGCTGAGTGATAGTCTATTGTGTATATATAAACCATAGCTTCTTTATCCATTTATCTATTGATGGATACTTGAGTTCCTTCCATATCTTTGCTATTGTAAATAATGCTGTAATAAACATAGGGGTGCATATATCCTTTCAAATTAGTGTTTCCATTTTCTTTGGGTTAATACTCAGAGACTGAATTACTGGATCATCTGTTAATTTTATTCTTATATTTTTGAGGAACCTCCATAGTGTTTTCCACAGTGGCTGCACCAGCTCACATTCCCACTGACAGTGCATGAGGGTTTCTTTTTCTCCACATCCTCACCAACACTTGTTGTTTCTTGAGTTTTGATTTTTGTCATTCTGACAGCTGTGAGGTGACATCTCATTGTGGTTTTGATATTCATTTCCCTGATAATTAGTGATGATGAACATCTTTTCATGTGTTTGTTGGCCATCTGTATATCTTCTTTGGAAAAATGTCTATTTATGTCTTGTGCCCATTATTAATTGTTATTTAATTTTTGGTGTTGAGTTGTGTAAGTTCTTTATATATTTTTGGATATTAACCCCTTATTGAATATACCATTTGCAAATATTTTTCCCCATTTGGTGGGTTGTCATTTTGTTTTGTTGATTATTTCCTTTGCTGTGCAAAAGCTTCTTGTTTTGGTGCAGTCCCAATAATTCATTTTTGGTTTTATTTTACTTTAGTAGACATATCTAGAAAACTGTTTCTATAGCCAGTGTCAAAGAAATTATTGGCTATGAATTTTGTGGCATCAGGACTCACATTTAGGTCTTTAATCTATTTTGAGTTTCTTTTTCTGTATAGTTTAAGAAAATGGCCCAGTTTAATTTTTTTGCATATAGCTGTCCAGCTTTCCCAGAACTATTGATACAACTCTCTTTTTCCCATTGTATGTTGTTGCCTCCTGTGTCATAGATTAATGTACTGTATAATCATGGGTTTATTTCTGGGCTCTCTATTCTGTTTTATTAATCTATGTGTCTATATTTGTGCCAGAACCATACTGTTTTGATTACTGCAGTTTTGTAGTGTATCTTAAAATCTGGGATTATGTTACCTCCAGTTTTGTTCTTTTTCAAGATTCCTTTAGCTATTGGTGTCATTTGTGGTTCCATACACATTTTGGGTTTGGTTGTTCTAGTTTTGTTAAGAATCCTGTTGGTATTTTTATAAGGATTGCACTAAATCTGTAGATTGCTTTAGGTAGTGTGGACATTTTATTAATATATTTTTTCTCTCAATCCATGAGCATAGAATATGTTTCCATTTGTATCATGTTAAATTTCTTTCATAAATTTTTTATAGTTTTTGAAGTACAGGTTTTTCATGTCCTTGGTTAAGTTTCTTCCTAGGTATTTTTTTTTTTTTGTTCAATTGTAAATGGGTTGTTTTCTTAATTTCATGATCTGCTACTTCATTATTAGTGTATAGAAATGCTACAGATTTCTCTATATTGATTTTTTATCTTGTGACTTTACTGAATTAATTTATCAGCCCTAGTTTTTCTGGCAGAGTGTTTAGAATTTTCTATATATAGGGCATTTTCTCTGAAAACTGAAAAATTTACTTCTTCCTTACTATTTTGTATGCTTTTTACTTCTTTTTCTTGTCTGATTGCTGTGGGTAGGAATTCTAATACTATGTTGAATGAGAATAGTGAGAGTGGACATGCTTGTCTTGTTGCTGATCTTAGAGGAAAAGCCCTCAGTTTTTCACCAATGAATATGATGTTAGCTGTGGGTTTTTAATATATGGCCTCTATTAAGGTGAGGTATGTTCCCTATAAACCTGCTTTGTGTATTTTTATAATTAATTGATGTTGCAATTTGTTGAATGCTTTTTCCACATCTATTGACATGATCATTTGGTGTTTATAGTTTCTCTTGTTAATGAGATGTATCACTTTAATTGTTCTGTGAATATTGAACTGGAATCCCACTTGATTGTGGTAAATGATTTTTTTAACATATTGTTGGATTTTCCTTGCCAATATTTTGTTGAGGATATTTGTAACTATGTTCATCAGTGATATTGGCCTTTAGTTTTCTTTTTTTATAGTGTCTTTTCTCGTTTTGATATCAGAGTAATGCTGGTTTGATAAAATGAATTTGGAAGCTTTCCTTCCTCTTCTATTTTTTGGAATAGTTTAAGAAAAATTAATATTAACTCTTCTTTTAATGTTTGATAGAATTCATCTGTGAAGCCATCTGGTCTGAGCTTTTGGGTTTTTTGGATGATGTTTTGATTATTGATTCAATTTCTGCTGGTAATCAGTTTATTCAAATTTTTTCTTCCTGATTGAGGTTGGGAGGTTATTTGTTTCTAGGAATTTATCCATTTCTTTTAGTTGTCCAAATTGTTGGAATATAATATTTCATAATACTCTTATGATCTTTTGTATTTCTGTGGTATTGTTTATTATTTCTCCTCATTTATTTCTGCTTTATTTAAGCTCTCTTCTCATTTTTATTTTTGATAACTCTGACTAAAGTTTTATCAATTTTGTTGATTTTTTTAAAGAATTAGTTCCTAGTTTAATGGACCTGTTCTGTAGGTTTTTTAGTCTGCATTTCATTTATTGCTGCTCTAACTTTTATTATATTCTTTCTTCTTACGGCTTTGGCCTTATTTTGTTCTTTGTTTTTCCTCCTTTATGTGTAAGGTTAGGGTGTTTATTAGATTTTTTTTTCTTCTTGAGATAAGCCTGTATTGCAATAACCTTTCATCTTAAAACAACTTTTGCTCCATTCCAAAGATTTTGGACAATTGTATTTTCATTTTTCATTTGACTTCATGTATTTTTTTAATTTCTTCTTTGATTTCTTGGTTGAAACATTCCTTGTTTAGTAACATGTGATTTTACCTCTATGCATTTGTGTTCTTTCCATATTTTTTTTCCTGTTGTTGATTTATAGTTTCATACTGTTGTGTTTTGAGAAGATGTTTGATATGATTTCAGTCTTTTTGAGTTTTTTGAGACATGTTTTGTGGTGTAACATGTTATATATTCTGGAGAATATCCATGTGTACTTGAAAAGCATATGTATCCCCCTGTTTTGGATGGAATGTTTTGAATATATGTGTTAGGTCCATCTGATCGAAGGTGCCATTCAAAGCCACCATTTCCTTGTTGATTTTCTGTCTGGATAAACTATCCATTGATGTAAGTGGAGTTAAAAAAAAAACAAACCCTTATTGTTGTATTACCCTTCATTTCTTCCTTTATGTCGTTAATAGGTGCTTTTTGTATTTGGGTGTTCCCATGTTGGGTGATAAATACTTACAATGGTTATATCTTCCACTTGTTGGATTGTTCCCTTTTATCATCATATAGTGTCCCTCTTTGTCTATTGTTACAGTCTTTTTTTAAGGTTTATTTATTTATTTTATGTAAGCATTAACTACCCCAGCTTTCTTTTCACTTTCATTTATATGATGAATGTTTTCCATCCCTTCACTTTCATTCTGCATTTGCTTTTAGGTCTGTTGTGAGTTTCTTGTGGGCAGGATATGGACAGATCTTGCTTTTTTATTGATTTAGTCATCCTATGTCTTTTGATTGGAGAATTTAGTCTATTTTCATTTACTTATTTTTTTAAGTTTTTATTTATTTATTTTGAGAGGGAGGCATGAGCTGGGGAAGGGCAGAGAGAGAGAGAGAGAGAGAGGAGAGAGAGAGAATCCCAAGCAGGCTCTGAACTCTCAGTGTGGAGCCTGATGAAGGGCTTGAATCCACGAACCATGAGATCATGACCTGCACCAAAATCAAGAGCCAGACACTAAACCAACTGAGCCACCCAGGCGCCCCTAGTCTATTTTCATTTCAATAATTACTGACAGGTATATTCTTAATGCCAGTTTATTACTTGTCTTACAGATATTTTTGTAGATCTTCTCTGTTCCTTTCTTCTCATGTGGTTTGATGACTTTCTTTACTGATGTGCTTGGATTCCTTTCTCTTTATTGTTTTGCACATTGATCACATGTTCTTTTATTTGTGGACACTATTAGGTTTATATATAACATTCTATGCATATAGCAATCTATACTATGCTGGTGGTCACTTAAGTTTGAACCTATTCTAAAACTACTAAATTTTTACTTCACCCATCATGTTTTATGTATATACTGTCATACTTTGTCTTTTACTCTGTAAATCTTTTCACTGATTTTTATAGATGTAATTGATTTTACCACTTTTGTACTTTAACATCTGTACTGGTCTTATAAGTGATTGGTGTACTACTTTTATCATGTTTGCATGTACTTGTGGAAGTTTTTGCTTTCCTAATTTTCTTCTGATTTTTATTTTTGCTTTCCATTCAGAGAATTATCATTAACATTTCTTGTAAGGCTGGTTTAGTGGTGATGACTTATTTTAACTTCTGTTTATCTAGGAAAGTCTTAATCTCTTTTTCTGTTGTGAAGGGTAGCCTTGCAGAGTATTTTTGGTTGCTGTTTTTTTTTTCTTTTTGTTTTCAGCACTTTAAATATATCATGCCACTCCCTTTTTGCCTACTAAGTTTATACTGAAAAATCAGCTGATAGCCTTATGGGGTCTTCCTGTATGTAACTGTTTTCTGTTCTCTTGCTGCTTTAAAGTTTTTTATCACTACTTTTTACCATTTTAATTATTATGTGTCTTGGTGTGGGCCTCTTTGGGTTGATTTTGTTGGAGGCTCTCTGTGCCTCCGGGATTTGGATTTCTGTTTCCTACCCCAGATTAGGGAAACTTTCAGCTATTATTTCTTCAAATAAATTTTCTACCCTCTTTTTATCTCTCTTTGCCTTCTGGGATCCCTATAATGCTAACATTATCATGATTGATGGTGTCATTAAGTTCCCCTTATTATTTTTTTTCTTTTTCCTGTTCAGTTTTTGTTGCTTTTCATTACTCTGTTTCCAGATTGCTGATCATTTTTCTGCTTCCTCTAGTTTGCTATATATTCCCTCTAGTATATTTTAAAATTTCAGTTATTGAGTTCTTCATATGTGATTGGTTCTTTTTTAAAATTTAATTAATTAATGAATTTATTTATTTGTTTGTTTATTTATTTATTTATAAAATTTCATCCACATTAGTTAGCATATAATACAGCAATGATTTCAGGAGTATATTCCAGTGATTTGTCCCCTATGTATAGCACCCAGTTCTCATCCCATCAAGTGTCTTCCTTAATGCCCCTTTCCCATTTAGCCCATCCCCCCACCCACAACCCCTCCAGCAACCCTCAGTTTGTTCTCTGTACTTAAGAGTCTTTTGTTTTGTTGCGCTCCTTGTTTTTGTGTTATTTTTGCTTCCCTTATGTTCATCTGTTTTGTATCTTGAATTCCTCATATGAGTGAAGTCATATGATATTTGTCTTTCTAAGACTCACTAATTTCATCCACATAGTTGCAAATGGCAGCATCTCATTCTTTTGATTGCTGAGTAATACTCCATTGTGATTGTGTGTGTGTGTGTATCACATATTTTTTTTAAAGTGGAAAGTCTCATTTATTTGTTTTATTTTAGAGAGAGAGAGAGAGAGAGCAAGGGAAAGAGCCAGAGCAGGAGAGAGAGAATCTTAAGTAGGATCCACACTCAGAGCAGAACCTGATGCAGTGCTCAATCCCATGACCCTGGAATCGTGATCTTAGCCAAAACCACAAGTTAGATGCTCAACTGACAGAGCCACCCAGGAGTCCAAAGGAAAGTCTTATTTTGACAGATGAAATAAAGTTCTTCTATGTAATGAACACCAAGTCAATAAATGCAGTAACATTTTAACTAAGATGCATGAGATTAGCAAATTTGACATACATACTGTAAAAATCCATGTAAATTGAAACAAGAATTTTATGCTGTCACCTAGTTAGAGAATGTCACCATGTAGCACTTTCTTATAAACAACTACTTAACATGAAACTTAGGATGAAATTTTAGACCATGTCCAGAGGATGCTATAGGTAAAATAGGAAATATTTTAGTAAGGTATATACACAATTCTGATATAAGTGAACTTGAAATGCTATATACAATTTACATCAGAAAACAACATGGCAAGTTTTATAAAGTGAATAAATAATAAAGTGATCAATCACATGATATAGGTTACTGATTTAAAAAAGACTAAGCAAGTGAGGATTTTTTCAGTCCTCTTAAGATGATTATGATCCATGTGTAAAATCATAAAGGGCATGGTGAATATTTTTTAAATACATCTCAAGAAGTTAACTTTTATTTTATTTTATTTTACTTTTTTAAATATTATATTTGTTGTCAAAGTGGTTTCCATACAACAACCAGTGCTCCTCCCAACAGGTGCCCCCCTCAATGCCCGTCACCCAATTTCCCCTCCCTCCCACCCCCATCAACCCTCAGTTTATTCTCAGTTTTTAAGAGTCTCTTATGGTTTGGCTCCCTCCATCTCTAACTTTTTTTTCCTTCCCCTCCCCCATGGTCTTCTGTTAAGTTTCTCAGGATCCACATAAGAGTGAAAGCATATGGTATTTGTCTTTCTCTATATGACTTATTTCACTTAGCATAGCACTCTCCAGTTCCATCCACATTGCTACAAAAGGCCATATTTCATTCTTTCTCATTGCCAACTAGTATTCCATTGTGTATATAAACCACAATTTTTTAATGAAATTTATTGTCAAATTGGTTTCCATACAACATCCAGTGCTCATCCCAACAGGTGCCCTCCTCAATGCCCATCACCCACCCTCCCCTCCCTCCCACTCCCCATCAACCCTCAGTTTGTTCTCAATTGATGAATGGATAAAGTGCATAGACATTTATAATTGTTAGCTCTTCCTGATGGATAGACCCTGTATTTATTATATAATGCCATTCTTCAACTCTTGTTACAGCCTTTAATTTAAAGTCTAGTTTGAGTATTTCAGTACCACCAGTACTATATAAACAGTGGATCACAGGGTCTGAAATTTTGGAGCTCAGTGCCAGGCAGTGCTCTGGTGAATAAGCAGGCTTAATCTTCAGGAGAAGGTAGCATGGTCCTAGGAGTCTGTGTGCCACACGGGGAGAAGCGGTTCTTCTGCTTATCATGCATTTGGTAGAGGACACACAGCCTCCTACAGGCAAAGGTCCTTGTGGAGCCCGAGACCAGCCATGTTTACAGCAGTGGGACAAAGATACCAGAGTGTGGTGAAACCTGGCACTAGCTGTGTGTTGTTATGTGCCATAATCTTTGAACTGCTACTGCTGCACAATCACATGAATGTTTTCTGGGGCAAGCCAGCATCTGGCCATTGTTCAGTGAGACACTCCTCCAGAGAGTCAGAATGGGTCCAAGCTGCAGGAGTCTCTGAAGTGTGAATTTTTGAAACACAACCACATCTGAGATAAAAGTCTGGAGGGAGGTTCTGGCAGGCAAAAAGCTTGAACATGGAGAGACTAGAGATGAGGAGTGGACAGAGGCCTGAGACAAAAGAGGGGTCCTTGGTCACAGGTGGTTGAAATCATGAAGTTCCTGTGCCAGAGACTAGGGAGCTTGGTAAAGCCAATTCCAGCTCTCCTGTGCATGCACAAGCACATATGCACTTGCACACTGATCCACTCCAGTAAGCTAAACAGTGTCACCTAGTGGATAGTGGAGCCATTACACTACGTGCTGCCCAACTGCACCCTTGAAACACATCCCCAGAAGACCAACACAAATCTCTCCACCTGCTTAGTGTATGCAGTACAGAAGACTTCATAGTTATAGTTCTAGGGGAAACTGTATGCAACTTCATTCAGGTTTCATTCTGTTTGCTGGCTCATTTGTTCATTTTATTTGCTTCTTTTTTTTTCCTTAAATTGTTTTCTTTCTTTCTTTTTTTCTTTTTATTCCTCATTCTTGGATACAGAAAGAAATTTTTATTTTTTATTTTACTTTGTTTCTTTAATTTTTCTTCTATTTTATTTTTATTTCATTTTGTTATATATATATATATATATATGTATATATATATATATATATATATTTCAAATATTTTCTTACTTTTTGTTTTCTTTCCCTTGTTTCTCCATTCTATCAAGATTCTTTCAGAATCAGATCAAAATACACCTAGTATATAGCTTCCTTTATTAGATTTTTTGTTTTGCTTTTACTTTTTTTAATTTCTAATTTTTATTTTATTAACTTTCCCTTCCTCCAAAATTACAACATGAAGAAATTCACCCCACTAGAAATAACAGAAAGAAATGACAACCAGGGGATTAATCAACACAGATATAAACAAGATATCCGAAGTAGAATTTAGAACCCTAATAATAATACTAGCCAGCGTTAAAAAAAAAAACAAAAAACAAAAACAGAATCCCTTTCTTCAGAGAAAAAGGAAATAAAATCTAGTCAGGATGAAATAAAAAAAAAAAGCTATAACCAAGATGCAATCTCAAATGAACGCCATGTTGGCAAGGATGGAGGAAGCAGAGCAGTGAATCAGTGATTTAGAAGATAAAACTATGGAGAATAATGAGAATAATGAAGTATACAATAAGGGGAAAACAGCAGAAAAGATCATGATACAAGAGTTAGAGAAACCACTGACTTATTAAAAAGGAATAACATCTGAATGATAGGTGTTCCAGAAGATGAAGAGACAGAAAATGTTGCAGGAGCTTTATGTGAGCAAATGATGGCAGGAAATCTTCTTAAATTGGGCAAGTACACAGTCATCAAAATCCAAGAAACACAGAGAACACCTAGTAGATTCAAAAAAAAAAAAATCAACTACCACCAAGGCATATCATAGTCAAATTCACAAAATAAACATACAAGGAAAGAATTATGAAAGCAGCAAGGGTAAAAGTCTTTAAACAATAGGGAAGACAGATCAGATTCAAAGCAGACCTATCCACAGAAACTTGGCAGAACAGAAAGGTGTGGAAGGATATATTCAATGTGCTGAATTACAAAAATATGCAGCTAAAAGTTTTTATCCAGAAAGAATAGAAGGAGAAATAGAGTTTTCCAGACAAACAAAAACTAAAGGAGTTTGTGACCACTAAACCAGCCCTGCATGAAATTTTAAAGGGTACCCTTAGACTAGAGAAAACACAAAACAAAACTAAAAAGACCAAAAGCAACAAAGACTAGAAAGGACCAGAGAACATCACCAGTGACACCAAGGCAACTGGCAACACAATGGTGCTAAATTCATATCTTTCAGTACTCACACTAAATGTCAATTGATTAAACGCTCCAATCAAAAGACAAAGGGTTTCAGAATGAATAAACAAGACCCATCTATATTTTGCTTACAAGAGACTCATCTTAGACCTAACGACACTTGCAGATTGAAACTAAGGTGATAGAAAACAATCTATAATGCTAATGATTATCAAAAGAAGGCTGGAGTGGCCATACATATATCAGACAAACTAGTTTTTAAAATAAAGACTGTAACAAGATTTGACAAATGGCATTATACCATAATAAAGTTTCCATCCACCAAGATCTAACAATTGTAAATATTTATGCCATGAACGTGGGAGCTCCCAAATAAATTAATTAATTAATCACAAATATAAACTTTTTAATAATAACCATAATAGGAGTGGACTTCAACACCCCACTTACAACAATGGACACATCATCTAAGAAGAAAATCAACAAGAAGGGGATGAGAGGGGAAGATGGTGGTGTAGGAGGATGCTGGGCTCACCTCGTCCTGCTGATCACTTAGATTCCACCCACATCTGCCTAAATAACCCAGAAAACCACCAGAAGACTAGCAGAACAGACTCTCTGGAGCCATGCCTAGACAAGAGGCCCACGGAAGAGGGTAGGAAGGGTGGAAAGGCAGTGAGCGCTACACGGAGTGCCAGGAGGGAGCTGGGGTGGTGGAGGGGCAGCCCACCAGGCAAGGCAGAGCCCCCGAAGTCTGGCTTGCAAAAGTGGAGAGGCCGGACTCCATGAGTTCTGATAGCCAGCAGGACTTAACATCTGGAATGTTATAAGTCAACAGCTCTGCTCTCAGAGAGTGGGGAGGGCGAGAGGACACTGGGATGGAGAGTTGCTGAGCCCCAGAAGACAGAGCTCAGGTCGGCAGGGGAACAAAGGCCTTGGCAAGCGCCATCTCCCTCTCCCATCCCCCAGCTGGAATTCCAAAGGGAACCAGTTCCCGTCCCTGAACTTACTTGCACTGCACAAATGCCCAACGCTGTGCTTCTGTGCATCCATCCCTCTGATGGGTCGGCCTCCATCCTGGTGCTGCAAGGCCCCTCACGCAGGGGACCACCAACAGCAAAGCTAGCTAAGCCTGCCCTCCTGCCCCTGTGCACCTTGTGGATCCACCCCGGCTAATATGCCAGATCACACTGAAGCAGCACCACAAGCCTGGCAGTGTGCAAGTAGCCCAGACAGGGGCCACACCACTCCACAGTGAGTCCTGCCCCAGGGAGAGGGGAAGATAAGGTAAACACCAGTCTAACTGTGACCCCAGCAGTGGGCTGGGGGAAGGCATCGGGTCTGACTGTGCCCCACCCACCAACACAAGTTACTCCAGAGGACACAGGGGAAGTGCCCTGCAGTTTATAGCCACTGCAGGGACTACCCAAAATGACAAAATGGAAGAATTCTCCTCAAAAGAAACTCCAGGAAGAAACGACAGCTAACAAATTGATCAAAAACGATTTAAGCAATATAATGAAACAAGAATTTAGAAAAATAGTCATAAAATTAACCACTGGGCTTGATAAAAGCATAGAGGACAGCAGAGAATCTATTGCTACAGAGATCAAGGGACTAAGATACTCATGAGGAGCTAAAAAAGGCTATAAATGAGGTGCAAAATAAAATGGAGGCGACCACAACGCAGATTGAAGAGGCAGAGGAGAGAATAGGTGAATTAGAAGATAAAATTATGGAAAAAGAGGAAGCTGAGAAAAAGATAAAACAAAATCCAGGAGTATGAGGGGAGAATTAGAGAACTAAGTGATGCAAACAAATGGAACAATATCCATACAATAGGAATTCCAGAAGAGGAAGAGAGAAAGGGGCTGAAGGTGTACTTGAGCAAATCATAGCTGAGAACTTCCCTGAAATGGAGAACAAAAAGGCATTGAAATCCAAGAGGCACAGAGAACTCACTTCAGACATAACTTGAATCGCTCTTCTGCATGACATATCATAGTGAAACTGGCAAAATACAAGGATAAAGAGAACATTCTGAAAGCAGCTAGGGATAAATAGGCTCTAACCTCCAAAGTAGACACATAAGAGTAGTGGCAGACCCATCTACTGAAACTTGGCAGGCCAGAAAGGAATGGCAGGAAATCTTCAATGTGATGAACAGAAAAAAAAATATGGAGCCTAGAATCCTTTATCCAGCAAGTCTGTCATTCAGAATAGAAGGAGAGATAAAGGTCTTCCCAAACAAAAACTGAAGGAATTCGTCACCACTAAACCAGCCCTACAACAGATCCTAAGGGGGATTCTATAAGTGAAATGTTTCAAGGACCATAAAATACCAGAGACACCACTACAAGCATGAAACCTACAGACATTACAATGACTCTAAACCCATACCTGTCTATAATAACATTGAATGTAAATGGACTAAATGCTCCAACCAAAAGACATAGGGTATCAGAATGGATTAAAAAAAATAATACCCCTATGTTTGCTGTCTAAAAGAGACACACTTTAGACCTGAGAACTCCTTCAGATTGAAAGTGAGGGGATGGAGAACTATCCATCAGCTACTGGAAGTCAAAAGAAAGCTGGAGTAGCCACACTTATATCAGACAAACTAGACTTTAAATTAAAGGCTGTAACAAGAGATGAAGAAGGACATTATATAATAATTACAGGGTCTATCCATCAGGAAGAGCTAACAATTATAAATGTCTATGAACCAAACACGGGAGCCCCCAAATATATAAAACAATTAATCACAAAAATAAGCAACCTTATTGATAAGAATGTGGTAATTGCAGGGGACTTTAATATTCAACGTACAACAATGGATAGATCATCTAGACACAGGATCAATAAAGAAACAAGGGCCCTGAATGATACATTGGATCTGATGGACTTGACAGATCTATTTAGAACTCTGCATCCCAAAGCAACAGATATACTTTCTTCTCGAGTGCACATGGAACATTCTCCAAGATAGATCACATACTGGGTCACAAAACAGCCCTTCATAAGTATAAAAGAATTTAGATCATACCATGCACACTTTCATATCACAATGCTCTGAAGCTTGAAATCAACCACAGGAGAAAGTCTGGAAAACCTCCAAAAGCATGGAAGTTAAAGAACACCCTTAAAGAATGAATGGGTAAACCAGGCAATTAGAGAAGAAATAAAAAAAAATATATGGAAACAAACGAAAATGAAAATACAACAATACAAATGCTTTGGGATGCAGCGAAGGCAGTCCTGAGACGAAAATACATTGCCATCCAGGCCTATCTCAAAAAACAAGAAAAATCCCAAATACAAAATCTAACAGCACACCTAAAGGAAATAGAAGCAGAACAGCAAAAACACCCCAAACCCAGCAGAAGAAGACAAATAATAAAGATCAGAGCAGAAATAAACAATATAGAATCTAAAAAATGTGTAGAGCACATCAATGAAACCAAGAGTTGTTTTTTTGAAAAAATAAACAAAATTGATAAACCTCTAGCTAGGCTTCTCAAAAAGAAAAGGGAGATGACCCAAATAGATAAAATCATGAATGAAAATGGAATTATTACAACCAGTCCCTCAGAAATACAAGCAATTATCAGGGAATACTATTAAAAATTATATGCCAACACACTGGACAGCCTGGAAGAAATGGACAAATTCCTAAACACCCACACACTTCCAAAACCATAAAGGAAGAAATAGAAAGCTTGAACAGACCCATAACCAGCGAAGAAATTGAATCATTTATCAAAAAATCTACCAACAAATGAGTCCAGGACCAGATGGCTTACCTGGAGAATTCTACCAGACATTTAAAGCAGAGATAATACCTAGCCTTCTCAAGCTGTTCCAAAAAATAAAAAGGGAAGGAAAAATTCCAGACTCCTTCTATGAAGCCAGCATTCCATTGATTCCTAAACCAGACAGAGACCCAGCAAAAAGAGAACTACATGCCAATATCCCTGATGAATATGGATGCAAAAATTCTCAATAAGATACTAGCAAATCAAATTCAGCAGCATATAAAAAGAATTATTTACCATACTCAAGTGGGATTCATTCCTGGGCTGCAGGGCTGGTTCAATATTCACAAAGCAATCAATGTGATACATCACATTCATGAAAGGAAAGAAAGTATCATATGATCCTGTGAATCAATGCAGAAAAAGCATTTGACAACATTCCTCACTCTTTCTTAATAAAAACCCTTGAGAAAGTTGGAATAGAAAGAGTATACTTAAAACATCATAGAAGCCATTTAAGAAAAGCTCACAGCTAATACCATCCTCAATGGGGAAAAACTGAGAGTTTTCCCCCTGAGATCAGGAATGCAACAGGGATGTCCACTCTCACTGCTGCTGTTCATCATAGTGCTGGAATTTCTGGCGTCAGCAATCAGACAACAAAAGGAAATCAATGGCACCAAAATTGGCAAAGATGAAGTCAAGCTTTCACTTTTTGCAGATGACATGATATTATGTATGGAAAACCCGATAGACTCCACCAAAAGTCTGCTAGAGCTGATACATGAATTCAGCAAAGTCACAGGATACAAAATGAATGTACAGAAATCAGTTGCATTATTATACACTAATAACGAAGCAACAGAAAGTCAAATAAAGCAACTGATCCCATTCACAATTGCACCAAGAAGCAAAAAATACCTAGGAATAAACCTAACCAAAGATATAAAAGATCTGTATGCTGAAAACTATAGAAAGCTGATGAAGGAAATTGAAGAAGATACAAAGAAATGGAAAAACATTCCATACTCATGGATTGGAAGAATAAATAGTGATAAAATGTCAATACTACCCAGACTACCTACACATTCAATGCAATCCCAATCAAAATTGCACCAGCATTCTTCACGAAGGTAAAACAAGCAATCCTAAAATTTGTATGGAACCACAAAAGACCGCGAATAGCCAAAGTAATATTGAAGAGGAAGTCCAAAGCAGGAGGCATCACAATCCCAGACATTAGCCTCTACTACAAAGCTTTAATCACCAGGACAGCATGGTTTTGGCACAAAAACAGACTCAAAACCCAATGGAATGGAATAGAATAGAGACTCCAGAATTTGACCCACAATAGTATGGCTAAATAATCTTTGACAAAGCAGGAAAGAATATCCAATGGAATAGGGTCTCTTCAGCAAGTGATGCTGGGAAAACTGGACAGCAACATGCAGAAGAATGAAACTAGACCACTTTATTACACCATTCACAAAAATAAACTCACAATGGATAAAGGACCTGAATGTGAGACAGGAACCCATCAAAACCCTAGAGGAGAAAGCAGGAAAAAGCCTTTCTGACCTCAGTCGCAGCAATTTCTTACTTGACACATCTCCCACGGAAAAAGGGAATTAAAAGCATTGATGAACTATTGCGACCTAATGAAGATAAAAAGCTTCTACACTGCAAAGGAAACAATAAACAAAACTAAAAGGCAAACAACGGAATGGGAAAAGATATTTGCAAATGACATATCTTTAAAATATCAGACAAAGGGCTAGTATCCAAAATCTATAAAGAACTCGCCAAACTCCACACCTGAAAAAAAATCCAGTGAAGAAATGGTCAGAAAACATGAATAGACACTTCTCTAAAGAAGACATCCAGATGGCCAACAGACACATGAAAAGATGCTCAAAATCACTCCTTATCAGGGAAATACAAATCAAAACCACACTGAGATACCACCTCATGCCAGTCAGAGTGGCTAAAATGAACAAATCAGGAGACTATAGATGCCGGAAAGGATGTGGAGAAATGGGAACCCTCTTGCACTGTTGGTGGGAATGCACTTGGTTCCTCAAAAATTTAAAAATAGATCTACCCCATGATGCAGCAATAGTACTGCTAGGAATTTACCCAAGGGATACATGAGTGCTGATGCATAAGGGCACTTGTGCCCCAATGTTTATAGCAGCACTTTCAACAATAGCCAAATTACAGAAAGAGTCTAAATGTCCATCAACTGATGAATGGATAAAGAAATTGTGGTTTGTATACACAATGGAGTACTACGTGGTAATGAGAAAGAATGAAATATGGCCTTTTTTTAGCAACGTGGATGGAACTGGAATGTGTTATGCTAAGTGAAATAAGTCATACAGAGCAAGACAGATACCATATGTTTTCACTCTTATGTGGATCCTGAGAAACTTAACAGAAGACTATGGTGGAGGGGCAGAGGGAAAAAAAAAGTTAGAGAGGGAGGGGTCCAAACCATAAAAGACTCTTAAAACTTGAGAATAAACTGAGGGTTGATGGGGGGTTTGAGGGAGAGGAGAGTGGGTGATGGGCATTGAGGAGGGCACCTGTTGGGATGAGCCCTGGGTGTTGTATGGAAACCAATTTGACTACATTTCATATTAAAAATAATTCTCTGCCTCTATTTATTTTTTCTTGAATCCCTATAATGCAAATGCTATTACACTTGATTAATGGTGTCAAGTTATTTTAACCTATTCTCATTTCTTAGTATACTTTTTCTTTTTCCTGTTCAGTTTGGTTGCTTTCAAATACTCTTTCTTCCATCTCTCTGATCCATTTTTTGCCTCCTCTAATGTAGTATATTCCTTCTAGTGTATTTTTAATTTTAGTTATTAAGTTCTTCACCTGTGACTGTTCTTTTTAAATATTTTTAAATATCTTTTCTTGAGGTTCTCATTGAGGTCTTTGGGGGACTCTTTCCTCAAGTCCAGTATATATGTAATTGACCATTACTGGACATTATTTATCAGACATGTTACTTATCTTTTTTTTTTTTAATTTAGATAACTCGCTGTGGTGTTGCCTTTTTCTTCTATTTGGGACAAATTCCTCTGTATCCTCATTTTCTCCCCTAATTTTCTGTGTTTGTTGCTATTTATTAGGAAGACAGTTATGTGTACTTATTGAAAATAGTGGCACTATGAATGAGACATCCTATGGTTACATGTCATGTAATGTTTCTAGTTCACCAGAACCAGGTGCTTCATGTGTGTCTGCTATGTGGGTTCCATGATCTTTACTGTTGTTGCTGAGCCATGTTTGCTTTCAGTCCAGTTGGTTGCAATGTTTCTCTTTTCCTGTTGTTGGCTGAGTTTGGTTGTTGCGCTTTTAAGAGATCAGTCTGGGGATATCATGGGCTCATAGTTGGATATTATTAGCAGTCAGGCCAGATGCCTGCCCTCAGCTCATGTGCCTGGACTACACATGGAAACTACAGGCACCTTTGTTGGCCCCAAGAGGCTTTTATTAGGGGGTAGTTCCTGCATACAAACCAGATATCTTCCCCCAGTTTGTCTGTTGCTACTGCAGTAGCACAGACCTGCAAGATGCTCTCACTTTCTTGTCTCCTGGGAGGTTTTTGTTCATGGGCACGGCTGGGTGTCAGGCTAGATGCTTGCCATGGCTGCAGAGAAGTTGATGTATTAGGAACGCTGTCTTCACTGCCAGTTATAAAATTCAGCTCCTGGGACTGCATGTGTAGTGGTGTGTGAGATTATCGTCCCCTATTCCTAGAGCAGGAGTCACTTTGGACTGGGGAATGAGTGGTTCCCATTCCTACAGGGGTAGAATGCCAGATGAGACTTGGTAGAAGCTATTTTTTTCTGATTTTGATTTTATTTTTATATTTTTGATATGAAATTTATTGTCAAATTGGTTTCCATACAACACCCAATGCTCATCCCAACAAGTGCCCTCCTCAATGCCCATCACCCACTTTCCCCTCCCTCCCACCCCCCATCAACCCTCAGTTTATTCTCAGTTTTTAAGAGTCTCTCATGGTTTGCCTCCTTCCCTCTCTGTAACTTTTTTTTCCCGTTCCTCTCTCCCATGGTCTTATGTTAAGTTTCTCAGGATCCACATAAGAGTGAAATCATATATTATCTGTCTTTCTCTGCATAACTTATTTCACTTAGCCTAACACTCTCCAGTTCCATCCACCTTGCTACAAAAGGCCATATTTCATTCTTTGTCATTTCCAAGTAGTATTCCATTGTATATATAAACCACAACTTCTTTACCCATTCATCAGTTGATGGACATTTAGGCTCTTTCCATAATTTGGCTATTGTTGAAAGTGCTGCTATAAACATTGGGGTACAAGTGCCCCTATGCATCAGCACCCCTGTATCCCTCGGGTAAATTCCTAACAGTACTATTGCTGTGTCATAGGGTAGATCTATTTTTAAATTTTTTGAGGAACCAGGTGCATTTCCACCAACAGTGCAAGAGGGTTCCCATTTCTCCACATCCTCTTCAGCATCTATAGTCTCCTGATTTGTTCATTTTAGCCACTCTGACTAGTATGAGATGGTATCTCAGTGTGGTTTTGATTTGTATTTCCCTGATAAGGAGTGATTTTGAGCATCTTTTCATGTGTCTGTTGGCCATCTGGATGTCTTCTTTAGAGAAGTGTCTATTCATGTTTTCTTCCCATTTCTACACTGAATTTTTTTTTTTCGGGTGTGGAGTTTGGTGAGTTCTTTCTAGATTTTGGATACTAATCCTTTGTCTGATATGTCATTTGCAAATATCCTTTCCCATTCCGACAGTTGCCTTTTAGTTTTGATGATTGTTTCCTTTGCAGTGCAGAAGCTTTTTATCTTCTTGAGGGCCCAATAGTTCATTTTTGCTTTTAATTCCCTTGCCTTTGGGGATGTGCCAAGTAAGAAATTGCTGCAAGTGAGGTCAGAGAGGTTTTCCCTGCTTTCTCCTCTAGGGTTTTGATGGTTTCCTGTCTCACATTCAGGTCCTTTATATTGTGAGTTTATTTTTGTGAATGGTGTAAGAAAGTGGTCTCGTTTCATTTTTCTGCATGTTGCTGTCCAGTTTTCCCAGCACCATTTGCCGAAGACACTCTCTTTATTTCATTGGATATTCTTTCCTGCTTTGTCAAAGATTAGTTGGCCATACTTTTGTGGGTCCAATTCTGGAGTCTCTATTCTATTCCATTGGTCCATGTGTCTGTTTTTGTGCCAATACCATGCTGTCTAGTAGGAGCTACTTTGTAGGGTCTCCTGCCTTGTGGGTAGGTTGGATGAAGTAGGTTTGTAGGAAAATGTGGTGGTTGGTACTCACAGTGTTAGCATGGTAGGTGGAAAGTGTTCACACTTTTTCTTCAGGTGTTTAGGTATCTAGGCTGTGGGTAGTGGTAAGTAAGTGGCCCTCTATAGCTCATTTGTTCTTGTAGGCGTCTCCTAAATATCCATGCATTTCCAGCACATGTTCTGGTATTAGTAAATAAACTTCCTTCATGTATATTCCAAGGCCTTTTCACAATGCATCTTCTATACTGTAACTAGTCTGGCTTGTTACAATGTCTCTTTAAGGACAGGGATTCATTTTCCTGCTACCCAAAACTTGTTCTAGAGTCAAACCTGTTTATTGTTAAAGTACCTGAAGTAAATCCTCATTGGTTATAAAAACTTGCAAAGTTAAGCCTTACTGGTTTTCAAAGCCAATTGTTGTGGGCACTCACTTTCCAGTTCAGGTTCCACATTACTGGGGTGCCTGGTGTGGTACTACTCCTCTCCCTTTCCATGCTTATTATGACCCTCCTATTTGTGATTAGTCCAACTGGGAGTTTTGTTCCAGACTAGCTCTCTGCCCCCCTTCCTTTTTAATGTGTCTTCTGTATGACTAAATATGAAAATTCTGTTCTGAATATTTGGGTCATTTTCTAGGTTGAATGAGCTGATCTGGCTGTTACCTAGGTGTATCCATGAGAGGAGGTGAGCTTAGAATCCTCCTACTCTTCCATCTTCTGCAGACCTCTAAGGTTAGATTTTTTTAGTTGAGATTATTCCCTTTTCTTCAAGTAGGCTTGAATTGCTATGTATTTCCCTCTTAGTACGGCTTTTGCTCTGTCCCAAATATTTTAGACTGTTGTGTTTTTATTTTTATTTATGTTTATTTATCTATTTTATTTATTTTAAATTTCTTCTTTTATTATTTCATTGACTAATATGTTGTTTAATATCATATTGTGTAACCATCAGTGCTTGTAGTTTTTCCCGTTTTTTTATTGTGATTTATTTCTAATTTCATCTGATATTGTCAGAAAAGATGCATAGTATAATTTCTATCTTCTTATATTTATTAAAGCATGTTTTGTGACCTAACGTGGTGCACTCTGCAGAATATTCCATTTACATTTGAAAAGAGTGTGTATTCCATTGTTTTTGGATAGAATATTCTGTATATATGTATTATGTCCATCTGCTATAATGTGTACTTTTTTTTTTACTTTAAATTGTAGTTTGTTAAAATAGTCTAGTGTTGGCTTCAGGAATATAACCCAGTGATTCATTTCTTACATATGACACCCAGTACTCTAATGTGTTTTTCAAAGACTCTGCTTCCTTATTAATTTTCTGCCTGGATGATCTATCCATTGATATAAATAGGGGATTACAGTCCCCTACTATTATTGTGTTACCATAAATTTCTCTTTTTATGTCCATTAATATTTGCATTATGTATTTATGTGGCCCAAGATTCGGTGGGTAATTATTGTCAATTATTATATCCTCTGTTTATATTGATCCTTTTTCATTATGTAATGCCCTTATCTCTTTTTACAGTCTTTGTTTTAAAGTTTATTTTGTGTTAAAAATTATTGTTACCTTTTTTTATTCCACTTGCATGGTAAATGTTTTTTACATTCCTTCACTTTCAGTGTGTATGTTGCTTTAGTTCTTAGGTGACTCTTTTTTAGGCAGCACATAGATTGAGATTCTTATCCAATTTTACTTATCCAATTTTACTTATCCTTTTTACTTGGATCTTAGGCCATTTACATTTAAATTAATTATTGATTGGTGTGTACTTATCACCATTTTGTTATTTGTTCTCTTTGTGTGTGGGGGGGGGGGTTTGCATTTTTTCTCTGTTCCTATCTTTTTCTCTTGTTTGTTTGTTTACTTATATTTTTAATTTACTTCCATGCTAGTTAACATATAGTGTAATCGTGATTTCAGGAATAGAATTTAGTGACTCATCACTTATATATAAAATCCAGTGTTCATCCCAACAAACGTCCTCCTAAATGCCCCACGCCCATTTAATCCATCACCCCACCAAACACCCCTCCAACAACCCTGTTTGTTCTCTTTATATAAGAGTCTCTTATTGTTTGTCTCCCTCTCTTTTTTTTTATTTTTGCTTCCCTTCCCTTACGTTCATCTGTTTTGTATCTTAAATTCCACATATGAGTGAAGTCATATGATATTTTCTTTCTCTGACTGACTTATTTCACTTTGCATAATACATGCTACTTCCATCTACATTGTTGCAAATGTCAAGATTTCATTCTTTTTGATTGCCAAGTAATATTCCTATATATATATATATATGCAGAATCTTCTTTATCCATTCATCAGTTGATGGACATTTGGGCTTTTTCCATACTTTGGCTATTGTCAATAGTGCTGCTATCAACATTGGGGTGCATGTGCCCCTTCAAATCAGCATTCCTGTGTCATTTGGACAAATAGCTAATAGTGCAATTGCTGGGTCATAGGGTAGTTCTATTTTTAATTTTTTGAAGAATGATACTGTTTTCCAGAGTGGATGCACCAGTTTGCATTGCCACCAACAGTACAAGAGGGTTCCTCTTTCTCTGCATCCTTGCCAACATCCATTGTTTCCTGAGTTGTTAATTTTAGTCATTCTGACAGGTGTGAGGTGATATCCCATTGTGGTTTTGATTTGTATTTCACTGATGATGAGTGATCTTGAACATTTTTCATGTGTCTGTTAGCCATCTGTATGTCTTCTTTGGAAAAGTGTCTATTCATGTCTTTTGCCCATTTCTTCACTGGATTATTTGTATTTTTTGGGTGTTAAGTTAGGTAAGTTCTTTGTATATTTTAGATACTAACCCTTTATCTGATATGTCATTTACAAATATCATATCCCAGCCTGTTTGTTGCAACAGTTTTGATGATTGTTCCCTTTGCAGTACAGACACTTTTTATTTTGATGAGGTCCCAATAGTTCATTTTTGCTTTTGTTTCCCTTGCCTGTGGAGACATGTCAAGTAAGAAGTTGCTGTGGCCAAGGTCAAAGAGGTAGTTGCCTGTTTTCTCCTGTAGGATTTTGATGGCTTTCTGTCTTATGTTTAGGTCTTAGTGTTTAAGTTTTTTTTTACATTTATTCATTTTTTTGAGAGACAGAGAGAGCATGAGTGGGGGAGGGTCAGAGAGAGAGAGGGAGACACATAATCTGAAGCAGGCTCCAGGCTCTGATATGACAGCACAGAGCCAGACATGGGACTCCAACCCACAAACTGTGAGACCATGACCTGAGCTGAAATCAGAGGCTTAAGTGACTGAGACACCCAGGCACTCCCTTTTATCCCTTTTGAGGTTATTTTTGCGTATGGTGTAAGAAAGTGGTCTAGTTTCATTCTTCTGCATGCGGCTGTCCAGTTTTCCTAGCACCATTTGGTGAAGAGACTGTCTATTTTCCAGTGGATACTCTTTCCTGCTTTGTCAAAGAGTAGTTGGCAATACTTTTGTGGGTCCAGTTCTGGGTTCTTCTATTCTGTTCCATTGATCTGAGTGTCTCTTCCTGTGCCAGTACCATACTGTCTTGATGATTACAGCTTTGAAGCCTGGAGTTGTGATGCCTCCAGCTTTGCTTTTATTTTTTTCAGGATTGCTTTGGCTATTCCGGGTCTTTTCTGGTTCCATACAAATTTTAAGATTGTTCTAGCTCTGTGAAGAATGCTGGTGTTATTTTGATAGGATTGCATTGAATATGTAGATTGCTTTGGGTAGTATTGATATTTTAACAATATTTCTTTTAATCCATGAGAATGGAACTCTATTCCATTTCTATATGTCTTCCTTTTTTTCCATAAGTTTTCTATAGTTTTCATTGAATAGATTTTTTAACCTCTTTGGTTAAGTTTATTTCTAGGTATTTTATGGTTTAGCACAATTGTAAAAGGGAATGATTCCTTCATTTTCTTTCTGCTGCTTCATTATTGGAGTATAGATATGCAACCAATTTCTGTTCATTGATTTTGTATCCTGAACATTGGCTGAATTCATGGATCAGTTGTAGCAATTTTTTTGGTGGAATCTTTTGTGTTTTCCACATAGAGTGTTATGTTGTCTGTGAAGAGTGAAGTTTGATTTCCTCCTTGCCAGTTTGGATGCCTTTTATTTCTTTGTGTTTGATTAATGAGGCTAGGACTTCCAACACTATGTTGGATAACAGTGGCGAGAGTGGAAACCCTTGTCATATTCCTGACCTCAGGGGGAAACCTCCCATGTTTCCCCACTGAGGATGATATTAGTGGTGGGCCTATCATATATTGCTGTTATGATCTTGAGGTATGATCATTTTATCCCTACTCTCTTTTATCAAGAAAGGATGCTATATTTTGTCAAATCCTTTCTCTGTATTTATGGAGAAGATCATGTGGTTCTTTGTTTTATTAATGTTCTGTATCACATTGATTGATTTGCAGATATTGAATCAGCTCTGCATTGCCAGAATAAATACCATTTGATCATGGTGAATAATTCTTTTAATGTATTGTTGGATCTGGGTTGCTAGTAACTTGTTGAGAATTTTTGCATCCATGTTCATCAGGAAATTTGGTCTGTAATTCTCCTTTTTAGTCTTTGTCTGGTTTTGGAATCAAGGTACAGGTGGCCTTTTAGAATGAGTTTGGAAGTTTCCCTACCATTTCTCATTTTTGGAATAGCTTCAAAAGAATAGGTGTTGATTCTTTAAATGATTGGTAGAATGCCCTTGGAAAGTCATCTGACCCTGGACTCTTTTTTTGGGGGGGGGGTGATTTTTGATTACTAGTTCAATTTCTATAGTGGTTATGTGTCTGGTCAAATTTTCTATTTCATCCTGTTTCAGTTTGGTAGTTCATATGTTTCTAGGAATATGTCCATTTCTTCCAGATTTCCCAGTTTGTTGGCACATAATTGATCTTAATATTCTCTTATTACTGTTTCTTTTTCTGTGGTGTTGGTTGTGATTTCTATTCTTTCATTCGTGATTTTATTTATTTGGGTCATTTTCTTTTTCTTTTTGATACATCTGGCTACGGGGTTATCAATTTTATTAATTGTTTCAAAGAACCACTCCTAGTTTCACTGATCTGGTCTACTTCTTGATTTCAATATCATTGATTTCTGCTCTAATCTTTATTATTTCCCTTCTTCTGCTGATTTCGGGTTTTATTTGCTGTTCTTTTTTGAGCTCTTTTGGGTGTAAGGTTAGGTTGTATAACTGAGACCTTTCTTCCTTCTTTTGGAAGGCCTAAATTGCTATATACTTCCCTCTTTTGACCTCTTTTGCTGCATCCCAGAGGTTTGGGGCTGTCATGTTTTCATTTTCATTGGCTTCCATGTAATTTTCAATTTCCTCTTTAATTTCATGGTTAACCCATTCATTGTTTAGTAGGATATTCTTTAATCTCCATGCATTCATGATCTTTCCAATTTTTTTTTCTTGTGGTTGATTTTGAGTTTCATAGCATTCTTGTCTGAAAATATACAAGGTATGATCTCGATCTTTTTGTAATTTTTGTGGGATGATTTGTGTCCCAGTATGGGATCTATTCTGGAGAATGTTCAATGTGCACTCAAGAAGAATGTGTATTCTGCTGCTTTAGGATGAAATGTTCTGAAAATATCTATTAAGTCCATCCAGTATTGTGTGTCATTCAAAGCCATTGTTTCTTTGTTGATTCTCCTTAAATGATCTGTCCATTGTTGTAAGTGGTTGGTGTTGAAGTCTCCTCCTATTAAGGTATTATTATCAAAGAGTTTCTTTATTTTTATGATTAATTGATTTATATATTTAGGTTCTATCACATTGGGGGCTTAAATGTTTTCAATTATTAGATCTTCTTGGTGGATAGACCCCTTAATTGTGACATAATGCCTTTCTTCATCCCTTGTTACAGTGTTTATTTTAAAATCTATCTTGTCTTATATAAGTATGGCCACTACAGCTTTCTTTTGGTGACCATTAGCATGATAAATTGTTCTCTAACTCCTTACTATCAATCTGCATGTGTCTTTAGGTCTAAAATGGGTCTCTTGTAAGCAGCATATAGATGGGTCTTGTTTTCTTTTCCATTCTGATACCCTCTGTCTTTTGATTGGAGCATTTAGTCCATTGACATTTAAAGTGAGTACTGAAAGATATTAATTTAGCACCATTGTGTTGCCAGTAGACTTGGATTTTGTGGTGATGTCTGGTTCATTCTAGTCTTTGTTGCTTTTGGTCTCTTTAGTGTTATTTCATCTTTTATCCCCTCAGAGAGGGCCCCTTAAAATTTTTTGCTGGGCTGGTTCATTGTTCATGAACTCCTTTAGTTGTTGTTGTTGTTTTTTTTTTTTTGTCTCAGAAACCATCTCTCCTTCTATTTTGAATGTCAGCCTTTTTGGATGAAGACTTCTTAGCTGCATATTTTTCTGATTCAGCATGTTGAATATATCCTGCCATGCCTTTCTGGCCTCCAAGTGTCTGTGGATAGGTCTGCTGCTAACCTGATCTGTCTTCCCTTATAGGTTAAGAACTTTTATTCCCTTGTTGTTTTCAAAATTCTTTTCTTGTCTTGTGTGTGTGTGTTTGTGTGTGTTTGTGTGTGTGTGTGTGTGTGTGTGTGTGTGTGTGTGTGTGAATTTGAATATGCTATGCATTGCAGATAGTTGGTTTTTGTTGAATCTAATGAGAGATCTCTGTGTTTCTTGGATTTTGATTTCTGTGTCCTTCCTCAGATTAGGAATGTTTTCTGCTATAACTTGCTTACATAAACCTTCTGCCTCTTTTTCTCTCTCTTCATCTCTGGGACTCCTATGATTTGGATTTTCTCCTTTTGTAATAAGTCACTGAGTTCTCTAAGTCTTGTATTGTGCTCATTTGCCTTTGTTTCCCTCTTTTTTCTGCTGCATTACTCTCCATAAATGTGTTTTCTATATCGCTGATTCATTGCTCTCCCTCATCTATCATTGCATCTTGGTTATAGCATTTTTAATTTCACCCTGACTAGACTTTACTTCTTTTATCTCAGCAGAAAGGGATTCTATGCTTTTTTCAACCCCAGCTAGGGTTCTCATTAACGTGATTCTAAATTCTAGTTCAGACATCTTCCTTATATCTGTGTTGTTTAAGCCTTTGACTGTCATTCCTTCCTGTTCTTTCTTTTTGGGTGAATTCCTTTGTTTTGCCATTTTGCAGCAGTAAAAAAAATTGATGTCAAAAAATAAAAATTTAATATGAAAAAAATGAAAAATCAAATATAGGAAGCTAGATTCTAGGTGTGTGTTGGTCTTCTTGTTGAAAGAAAGTTACTAGAATAGAGAAAAAAGGGAAAGACTAGAAAGGAAAGAAAGGTAGGAAAAAAACTTAAAAGCTAAAAAAATATATATAATGAAATAGAACTAAATGAAAATGGTATAGAATAAAAATTTACAAAAAGATAAAAAACATAAAATAATTTAAATTTTTTTTAAATGGATTTTTTTTAAAAAGGAAATAGAAATAAAATTTTCTTTTCCTGTATTCAAGAAAAAGAAAAGAAAGGAAAAAAATTTAAACAAAGACAGAGGAAATAAATGAACAAATGAACAATAAAACAGAATGAAACCCAAATGAAGTTACCTCCAGTTTCCCCTAGAACTCAAACTGTAAAGCACTCTATAGTCTGTACACTAAGCAGGTAGAGCAACTTGTGCTGGTCTTCTAGGGAATGTGCTTGGAAGGTGCAGTTGCAATGGGCTTTGTGTAAAGACTTTTTTCTCAACTAGGTGGCACTGCTTAGCTTACTGGGGTGGATCTGTATGGTGTGCAGGGGCATGTGTATGCATAAGCATGTACAGGAGAGGTGGATATGGCTTCACCCAGCTCCCTAGTCTCTGGCACAGGAACTTCATGCGCTCACCAATCAGTGATCATGTAGCCCTCTTTTGTATCAGGCCCTGGTCCACTCCCTGCATCTAACCTGTCCGTGTCCAAGCCGTTCGTCTGCCAGGTGGCACTTCCCTCCAGAGTTTTATCTCAGATGGGGTTGTTTCAAAACCCCTCTCTTCAGAGTCCCCTGCGGCTTGCACACCTGCCAGTTGTCTGGGGGAGGGTCATGCTGAGCAATGACCAGTGCCGTCTTGTCCCAGAAAATGTTTGTGTGATCATGCAGTGGCATCAATTCATAGATTATGGCAAACCAGAGCACACAGCTGGCGTGAGGTTTCACCACACTCTGGTGTCTTTGTCTCAATACCAACAAACATGGCTGCTCTCTGGGTTCCGCATGGAACTTTGCCTTTAGGGAGGCTGTATGTCCTCTACCAAGTGCACTCCAAGCAGGGGAACCACTTCTCACCTGTGGCACATGGACCCCTCAGACACAGCTGCCTGCTCCTGGGGATTCACCCTTTTTCCTTACCAAAGCACTGCCAGGCACTGAGCTCCAGAATTTCTGACTTTGCACTCCAGTGTGTATAGAATCCTAATGGTATTGAATCCCTCTCCTTTGCCCCCCTCAACGGTTTTGGGGAAAATATTTCTTGTTCAGTCCTTTGTGAGTGTTTTTCACTCTTTCTCTTTCTCTCCAACTACTTTCTGGGGTATGCTTTTCCTGCAACCCTCTGATGTGCTGCAATCCCTCCTTTCTCTGTTCTGTCTCTTCAAAAACATCTCCATACCCTCCATGGCTCTTTTCTCCCACAGTTCACCTCTCCGCACCACATACCTACTGAGTTCTGTAGCTCAAGTTATTCAGATTGTTGTGTTAATCCTCAGATCAATTTCCTAGTTGTGCAAAAATGGTTTGGTGCTGATCCAGCTGTGTTTCCAGGAGGAGACCAGCTGAGAGCTTCCATGCTGCTCCAACATCTTGTGTAACTCCTCCTTTCTTTGTGATTGATTGACTTTGTGTAGTCTTATCCTTGGCTTCCTTTTTTCTATTTTTTTGTGTACTTATTATAAGTTTTGGTTTTGTAGTTACTATAAAGTTTACATATAACATTCTACATATATAGCAAATCTATATGATTTGATGATCATTTACATTCAAACACATTCTAGAAAAAAAAAGGTTTTTTGCCCACTCCTTTGTGTTTCATGTATATAATGTCATACTTTGTATCTTTTTTATTCATGATTTCCTAACATCTAATCATGGCTCTTTCTTTTCCACTTAATGAAGTCCCTTTAACATTGCTTGTAATGCTGATTTAGTTGTGATATAAACTCCTTTATTACTTTGTTTTTTTTTGTCTGGGAAACTCTTTATCTTTCCTTCAAATCTGAATGAGATCTTGCTGGCTACAGTATCTTGGTTATAGATTTTTTGCCTTTTAGCAATTTGAATATATCATGCCACTCCCTTCTGGCCTGCAAAGTTTCTGCTGAAAAATCAGCTGATAACCTTTTGAGTTTCCCATTGTAGATAACTTTTTGTTTCTCATTTGATTTTATAATTCTATCTTTATCTTTAAACTTTTACATTTTAATTATTATGTAAAATGATGTGGACCTTTTTGGATTCATCTTGTTTGGAACACTGTGGTTCATGATCCTGGATTTCTATCTCCTTAGCTAAGTTAGGTAAGTTTTCTCCTATTATTTCTTCAAAAATTTTCTACCCATTCTCTCTCTTCTTCTTTTTCTGGGACCCCTATAAGGAGAACATTTGTTCACTTGATGTTGTCCAAGAGCTACCTTAACTTATGTTAATTTTTAAAAATTTATTTCTCTTTTTGCTGTTCAGTTGTGTGTTTTCCATTACCCTGTCTTTTGAAGCACTGGTATGTTCTTCTGCATCCAGTTCTCTACTACTGATTCCCTCTAGAGTAATTTTTATTCCAGTTATTATATTATTCGACTCTGATTGATTTTTTTTAATATTTTGTTTTTATTGAAGTCAGGTCTTCCACTTTTATCTCCAGCCCAGTGACCATCTTTGTAATCATTATTTGAATTTTCTTATCAAGAATATTGATTATTTTTCTGAGGTTTTGTCTTGTTATTATTTTTGAAGCATAGTCTTCTGTCTCTCCATTTTTCTTGACTTTCTATGTTTTTTAATGGATTAGGCAGAACAGGTACTTCTTTTAACTTGAGGTCTTGTATATGGTCAACCCCTATGTAGACTGCATGTAGTTGGTGAATTTTGCTAGCTGGCTGGGCCTATGGCTGGTGTACACTGGGAGGCTCAGAGCACCTCACACAGCTATCCCACTGTCAGGACAGAGAAAGTTGAAGTGGTTGCAGGTTGGTGTGTCCTGGGGTTCTATGTATTGAGGAAACCCTAGAAGGATAATTAAAGCTGAATTAGGTATAAGCCAGAGACTTCCAAATTGCTCAGCACAAAGGGTGCCCTGGTCAGGTGGCTGGAGATGAGATCAGTATGGATGGATGTGTACTGGGCTGTTCCATACAGGGTTCCTCTGTTGGGATGGCTGAAACCATTGCAAGCACAGGTTGGGGTTCTCCAGGGTGCTCTACCTGGGGGCATTCTGACAGTGTGGCTAGATCTGGAGCATATGTCAGCTGAGCACTCTGCATCACAGGTGAAGATGAAGCAGTGTGGGCCTAGAGTGTTGCATTGTATTTTGCATCTGTGTCACCTGGGCAGGAAGGCGAGCCTGTAGCGAGCACTAACCAGGAATGTCCTGGTATGCACTGCCCTGAGGCTGCCTTAGGCAACCTTGGCTAAGGCTGGTGTGAGCTATGAACGCAGAACTCACTAAGGGGGCAGGCCAGTTAGGGTGGATGGACTGTGCACTTGTCTGCTTTCAAGATGGGGGGTGAGCATGGACTTTGTTCATTAGCCCCTCCCACCTGGAGACCATTCCAGCAGCTCCGCTAGCTTGGGAGAATTCTAATGCTGGCTCTTTTATATGCTACTCTTTTATTACTTTTTAAGTTTTTTATTTTAATTCTAATTAGTTAACATACAATATAATATTAGTTTCAGGTGTACAATATAGTGATTCAACACTTCCATACAATACCCAATGTTTATCACAAGTGCAGTTGCTCTTTTAAAGCATGGGGGAAAATACTGTTGTTGTTGTTGTTGTCGTTGTTGTTGTTGTTGTTGTTTTCTGTACCGTGGTGCAAATGGGGCTGCTGTGGGCTTGTGGACTTCGTGCTCACTGAAGCTGAAGTGATAAGCCAGCTATTGCATCCAGGGCCTGTTCTGATCTGCATTGTTAAGGTGGAGGGGAAACATAAATCTGTCATTCTTCAGTCCATCTGACCTTCCCTGAGCCTTCCCTCAGATTCTCTCCCTTTTTAAACTATGGCCTTTTATCTGTGCTCCTGTGTGACAGGAGCTGCTATAGGCTTGTGTACCTGGTATTTGCTGAGGCAGTAAGCCATTTCCTCTGACCCGGATAACATTCCCACAACTCCTTTAATTCTTTTAAGCCATGGATTTTTTTTCTGTGACAGAAATATATATAATGTGTGTGTGTGTGTGTGTGTGTGTGTAACTTGGTGTGTTCCATGGAAGAGATGAGTTTTGGGTCTTCCTACATTGCCATTTTGGACTGGAACTGCTGCTTCAGCTAGTATATCTTGCATTAAATTTTCTGCCCCTCCCATCTCTTTTCCTTCTTGGACTGATATAATGTGAATGTTTTTCTCTTGGTATTTTCCATAAGATCCCATAGCCTTTCCTCATTTAGAAAATTATTCTTTTCTTTTTTTTTTTTTCTGTTCATCTAGGGTTCTTTCTCTTACCCTGTCTTCCAGATTGCTGATCCATTCTGTATTTTTTAATATACTGTTGATTATCTCTAGTGTATTTTTTCATTTGGTTATTGTACCTTTCAACTCCAATTGGTTCTTTTATTATATTTTCTATCTCTGTTGAAGGTGTCACTAAGTACATCCAATTTTCTTTCCAGTCTGGTACGCATCTTAATGTCCATTAATTTTTTTTTGAAATGTTAAAAAAGCATTATCTTTATTTTTTATTGTTTCCTTCAATTTTTTATTTAAACTCTAGTTAGTTAATATACTGTGCAATATTTGTTTCAGGAGAATTCAGTGATTCATCCATCACATACAACACCCACTGCTCATCATAACAAGTACCCTCCTTACTACCCATCATCCATATACCCCTTCCCCCACCTACTTCCTTCCAATAACCCTCAGTTTACTCTCTATCTTCAAGAGTCTCTCATAGTCTGTTTCCCTCTCTCTTCCCTCTCCCATAGTTCATCTGTTTTGTTTCTTAAATTCCATATATGAGTGAAGTCATGTGATATTTTTTTCTATCTCTGACTGACTTATTTTGCTTGGCATAATACACTTTAGCTCCATCCATGTTGTTGAACTTGGCAAGATTTCATTCTTTTTGATGGCTGAGTAATATTCCCAATGTATGTATGATTGTATGTATATATGTATGCATGTACATATGTATATATATATTACTTCTTCTTTATCCAATCATCTGTTGATGAATATTTGGACTCTCTCCATAGCTTGGTTATCATTGATAATGCTGATATAAACATTGGGGTGTATTTCCCTTCAAATGTGTATTTTTGTATCCTTTGGGTAAATACTTAGCAGTGCAATTGCTGGTTTGTAGGGTAGTTCTGTTTTAACTTTTTAAGGAAACTCCATACTGTTTTCCAGAGTGCCTGTACCAATTTGCTTTCCCACCAAGAGTACAAGAGGGTTCCCCTTTCTCCACATCCTCAACAAAACATGTTGTTTCTTGTGTTAATTTTGGGCATTCTGACAGATGTGAGATTATATCTCTTTGTGGTTTGATTTGTAGTTCATTGATGATGAGTGATGTTGAGCATCTTTTCATGCATCTGTTAGCCATGTGGATGTCTTCTTTGAGAAAGTGTCTATTCATGTTTTCTACCCATTTCTTAAGTGGGTTAGTTGTTTTCTGGGTGTTGAGTTTGATTAGTTCTTTATAGATTTTTGGATACTAACACTTTATCAGATGTTGTTGGAAAATATCTTCTCCCATTCCATAGGCTACTTTTTAGTTTTGTTTTCCTTCACTGTGCAGAAGCTTCTTTTTTAATTTTTTTTAATTTACATCAAAATTAGTTAGCATATAGAGCATCAATGATTTCAGGAGTAGATTCCCTAATGCCCCTTACCCATTTAGCCTATCCCCCCTCCCACAACCCCTCCAGTAACCCTCTGTATATTATCCATATTTAAGAGTCTCTTATGTTTTGTCCCCCTCCCTGTTTTTATATTATTTTTGTTTCCCTTCCCATATGTTCATCTGTTTTCTTTCTTAAAGTCCTCATATGAGTGAAGTCATATGATATTTGTTTTTCTCTGACTGATAATTTCGCTTACCATAATACCCTCCAGTTCCAGGTAGGTAGTTGCAAATGGAAAGATTTCAATCTTTTTGATTGCCGAGTAATACTCCATTGTGTGTGTGTGTGTGTGTGTGTGTGTGTGTGTGTGTATACACACACATACCACATCTTCTTTATCCATTCATCCATCGATGGACATTCAGGCTCTATCCATACTTTGGCTATTGTTGATAATGCTGCTATAAACATTGGGGTGCATATATCCCTTCGAATCAGCACAGCTGTATCCTTTGGATAAATACCTAGTAGTGCAGTTGCTGGCTCATAGGGTAGTTCTCTTTAATTTTTTGAGGAACCTCCATGCTGTTTTCCAGAGTGGTTGCACCAGTTTGCATTCCCACCATCAGTGCAAAATATATCCTCTTTCTCTGCATCCTCACCAACATCTGTTGTTGCCTGAGTTGTTAATATTAGCTATTCTGACAGTTGTCAGGTGGTATCTCATTGTGGGTTTTATTTGTGTTTACCTGATGATGAGTGATATTGAGCATTTTGTCATGTGTCGATTGGCCTTCTGGATGTCTTCTTCAGAGAAGTGTTTATTGATGTCTTTTGCTCATTTCTTCACTGCATTCTTTGTTTTTTGGGTGTTGAGTTTGATAAGTTCTTTACATATTTTGGATATTGACCCTTTATCTGATATATCGTTTGCAAATATCTTCTCCCATTCCGTCGGTTGCCTTTTAGTGTTGCTGATTGTCTCCTTCACTATGCAAAAGCTTTTTCTTTTGATGAGGTCAAAACTTTTTCTTTTGCTTTTGTTCCCCTTGACTCTGGAGATGTGTTGAGTAAGAACTTGCTGTGGCTAAGGTCAAAGAGGTTTTTGCCTGCTTTCTCCTCGTGGATTCTGATGGATTCCTGTCTAAGATTAAGGTCTTTCATCCATTTTGAGTTTATTTTTGTGTATGGTGTAAGAAAGTGGTCCAGGTTCATTTTCCTGCATGTCGCTGTCCAGTTTTCCCAGCACCACTTGCTTAAGAGACTGTCTTCATTCCATTGGATAGTCTTTCCTGCTTTGGCAAAGATTAGTTGGCCCTACGTTGGTGGGTCCATTTCCTGCTTCTGTATTCTGTTCCATTGATCTGAGTGTCTGTTCTTGTGCCAGTTCCATATTGTCTTGATGATTACAGCTTTGTAGTATAGCTTGAAGTCTGGGATTCTGATGCCTTCTGCTTTGGTTTTCTTTTTCAAGATTGCTTTGGCTATTCAGGGTCTTTTCTGGTTCCATACAAATTTTAGGATTATGTGTTCTAGCTCTGTGAAGAATGCTGGTGTTATTTTGATAGGGATTGCATTGAATATGTAGATTGCTTTGGGTAGTATCGACATTTTAACAATATTTATTCTTCCTATCCAGGAGCATGGAATCTTTTTCCATTTTTTTTTTTTGTGTGTCTTCTTCAATTTCTTTCATAAGCTTTCTATAGTTTTCAGTGTATAGATTTTTCACCTCTTTGGTTAGATTTATTCCTAGGTATTTTATGGTTTTTGGTGCAGTTGTAAATGGGATTGATTCCTTGATTTCTCTTTCTGTTGCTTCATTGTTGGTGTATAGGAATGCAACCAATTTCTGTGCGTTGATTTTGTATCCTGCCACCTTGCTGAATTCGTGGATCAGTTCTAGCAGTTTTTTGGTGGAATCTTTTGGGTTTTCCATATAGAGTATCATGTCATCTGCGAAGAGTGAAAGTTTGACCTCCTCCTGGCTGATTTGGATGCCTTTTATTTTTTGTGTTGTCTGTTTGCTGAGGCTAAGACTTCCATTGCTATGTTGAATAAAAGTGGTAAGATTGGACATCCCTGTCTTGTTTCTGACCTTAGAAGGAAAGCTCTCAGTTTTTCACCATTGAGGATGATATTAGCATTGGGTCGTTCATATATGGCTTTTATGGTCTCGAGGTGTGATCATTCTATCCCTACTTTCTTGAGGGTTCTTATCAAGAAAGGATGCTGTATTTTGTCAAATGCTTTCTCTGCTTCTATTGAGAGGATCATATGGTTCTTGTCTTTTCTTTATTGATGTGATGAATCACATTAATTGTTTTGCAGATATTGAACCAGTCCTGCATCCTAGGTATAAATCCTACTTGGTCGTGGTGAATAATTTTTTTAATGTATTATTGGAGCCCATTAGCTAATATCTTGTTGAGGACTTTTGCATCCATGTTCATCAGGGAAATTGGTCTATAGTTCTCCTTTTTAGTGGGGTTTCTGTCTGGTTTTAGAATAAAGGTAATGGTGGCCTCATAGAAAGAGTTTTGAAGTTTTCCTTCCATTTCTATTGTTTGGAACAGCTCCAAGAGAATAGGTGTTAACTCTTCCTTAAAAGTTTGATAGAATTCCCCTGGAAAGCCATCTGGCCATGTACTCTTGTTTTTTGGGAGATTTTTGATTACTAATTCAATTTCTTTACTGGTTATGGGTCTATTCAAATTTTCTATTTCTTCCGCTTTGAGTTTTGGTGGTATATATGTTTCGAAGAATTTGTCCATTTCTTCCAGATTTCCCATTTGATCGGCATATAATTGCTCCTAATATTCTCTTATTGTCTTTATTTCTGCTGTGTTGGTTGTGATATTTCCTCTTTCATTCTTGATTATTTGGGTACTTTCCTTTTTCTTTTTTTATCAAACTGGCCATTGATTTATCAATTTTGTTAATTAATTCAAAGATCCAGTTTCTGGTTTCATTGATCTGTTCTACTGTTTGTTTTGTTTTGTTTTGTTTTGTTTTGTTTTGTTTTGGCTTTGATAGCATTGATTTCTGCTCTAATCTTTATTTTTTCCTGTCTTCTGCTGGTTTTGGGTTTTATTTTCTGTTCTTTTTACAGCTGTTTAAGGCATAAGGTTAGGTTGTGTATCTGAGATCTTTCTTCCTTCTTTAGGAAGGCCTGGATGGCTATATACTCTCCTCTTATGACCGCCTTTGCTGTGTCCCAGAGGTTTTGGGTTGTGGTGTTATCATTTTCATTGGCTTCCATATACTTTTTAATTTCCTCTTTAACTTCTTGTTTGGCCCATTCATTCTTTAGTAGGATGTTCTTTAGTCTCCAAGTATTTGTTACCTTTCCAAATTTGTTCTTGTGTTTGGCTTCAAGTTTCATAGCGTTTTGGTCTGAAAATATGCATGGTATGATCTCAATCTTTTTATACTTTTTGAGGGCTGATTTGTGTCCCAGTATGTAGTCTATTCTGGAGAATGTTCCATGTGCACTGGAGAAGAATGTATATTCTGCTGTTTTAGGATGAAATGTTCTGAATATATCTGTGAAGTCCATCTGGTTCAGTGTATAATTCAAAACTATTGTTTCCCTGTTGATTTTTTGATTAGATGATCTGTCCATTGCTGTGAGTGGGGTGTTGAACTCTCCTACTATTATGGTATTACTATCAATGAGTGTCTTTATGTTTGTGATTAATTGATTTATATATTTGGATGCTTGCATATTTGGTGCATAAACATTTACACTTCTTAGGTCTTCTTGGTGGACAGACCCCTTAATTATGATATAATGCCCTTCTGCATCTCTTGATACAGTCTTTATTTTAAAGTCTGGATTGTCTGATATAAGTATGACTACTCCAGCTTTCCTTTGTTGACCATTAGCATGATAGATGGTTCTCCATCCCCTTACTTTGAATTTGAAGGTGTTTTTAGGTCTCTTGTAAACAGCATATAGATGTATCTTGTTTTCTTAGCCATTCTCTTACCCTGTGTCCTTTGATTGGAGCATTGAGTCCATTGACGTTTAGAGTGAGTATTGAAAGATATGAACTTACTGACATCATGTTGTTTGTAGCGTTGGAATTTCTGGTGGTGTTCTCTGGTCTCTCTCTCTATATATTTATATATACATACATACATATGCGCACACACACACACACACACACACATCTTTTCTCCCCTCATAGATTCCCCCTTAAAATTTCTTGCAGGGCTGGTTTAGTGGTAACAAACTCCCTTAATTTTTGTTTCTCTGGGAAGCTTTTTATCACTTCTTCTATTTTGAATCACAGCCTTGCTGGATAAAGAAATCTTGGCTACATATTTTTCTGATTGAGCACATTGACTATATCCTGCCTCTCTTTTCTGGCCTGCCAAGTTTCTGTGGATAGGTCTGCCACAAACCTGATCTGTCTTCCCTTGGAGGTTAAGGACTTTTTTTCCTCCTTGCTGCTTTCATGATTCTTTCCTTGCCTGAGTATTTTGTGAATTTGACTATGATATGCCTTGTTGATGGTCGGTTTTTGTTGAATCTAATAAGAGTCCACTGTGATTCCTGGATTTTGATGTCTGTGTCTTTCCCCAGTTGAGGAATGTTTTCTGCTATGATTTGCTCACATAACCCCTACTTTTCTCTCTCTTCTTCTGGGACCCCTATGATTCTGATGTTATTCCTTTTTAATGAGTCACTGATTTCTCTAATTCTTAAGTCATGCTCTTTTGCCTTAACCTCCCTGTTCTGTTCTGCTTCATTATTCTCCATAAGTTTGTCCTCTATATTGCTGATTCTCTGTTCAGCCTCATCCATCCTTGCTGCTGTGGTCTGATACAAGATTGAAGCTCAGTTATATCATTTTATTTCATCCTGACTAGCTTTTACTACTTTTATTTCTGCCTAAAGGGATTCTAATCTATTTTTGACTCCAGCTAGTATTTTTATTATCATGATTCTAATTTCTGGTTCAGAAATCTTGCTTCTATCTCTATTGGTTAAGTCCCTGGCTGTTGTTTCTTCCTGCTCTTTCTTTTGGGGTAAATTCCTTAGTTTTATCTTTTTGAAGGGAGAAAGAATGAATGAGGCAGAAAAAAATTAAAATTAAAAAATATTAAAATTAAAAATTTAAAAACAAACACAGACACACACAAATCTAATAAATGATTCTAGATACAAGGTGTGTTTTTGTCTGAGTGTTGAAAGTGGCTTCATAGATTAGAGAAAAAAGGGGAAAAAAGAGAAAAAAGAAATCATTTGAAATATTAAAAAAATGAATACACTAAAGTAGACTAAAAGAAAATGATGGATAAAATAGAATTTGAAAAAATTTACACAAAAGTAAAAATATAGTAGAAAAAATTAAAGGAAAATATTTTTAGTAAAAACTGAAAATAAAAATAAATGTTTTCTCTTTCTGTATTCAAGAAAAAGAAAAGAAACAACAAAGAGGAAAAAAAAGAAAAAACAGAAAGAAAATTGAATAGTTGGACCAGCTAACAGAGTAATATACTTGTGAAATTACTTCGTTTTCCCCTAGAAGTCAAACTATGAAGCACATTATAGTCCATAAACTAAGCAGGCAGTGAGTGAGACGTGTGTTTTTGAAGAGTGAGGCTGGCCCAGTTGGGCGGGGCTTAGTCTAACGGCTCAGTTCCTCACTAGATGGCGCTGCTAGCCCCCTGGATGGATTGTCATGGCCCTTGTAGTTGCATATGTGTAGGCACAGGAGCGGTGAAAATGGCGTAACCCAGCCACCCTGTCTCTAGTATCAGAACTTAGTTCTCCCTGATCAGAAATCATGAAACTGTCCTTTGTCTTCTGTCCACTCCCTGCTTCCACACTGTATGTTGCCAAGCCCCAGGTGGCACTTCCCTCCTGAGTTTTGTCTCAGATGTGGCTGTCTTCCCTGGTCCCCCCTTCTGAGGGTCTGCAGCTTTGACCGTCTCCACCTCTCTGTGGACTGTCTCACTGAGCAATGGCTAGGTGCTGGCTGCACCCAGGAATGCTTGTAGGATTGTACTGCTGTTGATGCCCTGTGACTGTGGCCAGGTGCCAGCCTGCCCCAGAAAAATTTCGTGAGGCAGTGTAGCAGCAGTGCCTCAGGGATTATGGAAAATTGTAACACACATCTGGCACCAGACTTTACCCCCAACGACCTTATCCAGCACCAGTGAATGTGGCCGTTCTCTGGGGTCTGCTGGGCCCAGGTGGCCTCATAGCCTCTACCAAATGTCCTTCTAGCAGTGGAACCGCTTCTCCCTGTGTGGCCCGAGAACCTCCCAGACCCCACTCTGCTCCTGGGGCTTTGCCCTTCCCACCAGAGGACCTCCAGGTATTGAGCTGTGGAGTTTCAGACTCTGCACTCCCCTTGTTTACAGTCTTAATGGAATTTAAACCCTCTCCTTTCTCCTTTCTCCCTTTTTTAGTTTAGTCCCTGTGGCTGTTTCCAATTTTCCACTTTCTCTCCACCTGCTTTTGGGGAGGGGTGCTTTTCCCATATCCCCCCCCCCATCTCCATCCTCTCTCCACACGCAAAAGTGGCTCCCTACCCTCCGTGGCTTCTCTCTCTCCAAGTTCACCTCTCCACACCATGTACCTGCTGAATTCTGTGGTTCAGGTTGTTCAGATTGTTGTGTTAATCCTCAGATCAGTTTTCTAGATGTTCAGGATGGTTTAATGTTGGTATGGCTGTATTTCATGGACGCGAGACACACAAAAAGCTACCATGCTCTTCCGCCATCTTAGCTCCTCCCCTAGAAGCTTTTAATTATAATGAAGCCCCAATAGTTCAGTTTTATTTGTTTCCCTTACCTCTGGCAATGTGTCTATTAAGAAGTTGCTCCAGCCGAGGTCAAAGAGGTTGCTGCTTCTGTTCCCATCTAGGATGTTGATAAGGTTTCCTGTCTCACATTTATGTCTTTCATCGATTTTGAATTTATTTTTGTGTGTGACATAATAAAGTGGTCCAGTTTCCTTCTTCTGCATGTTGCTGTCCCTTTTTCCCAACACCATTTTTTGAAGAGACTATCTTTTTTTCCATTGGATACTCTTTCCTGCTTTGTTTAAGATTAGTTGATCATGTACTTGTGGGTCAATTTGTGGATTTCCTATTCTGTTCCATTGATCTATGTGTCTATTCTTGTTCCAGTACCATACTTTCTTGATGACTACAGCTTTTTAATATAGCTTGATATCCGGAATTGTGATGCCTCAAGTTGCTTTTTTTTTTTCATGATTGCTTTGGCTATTTTGAGTCTTGTTCCATACAAATTTCAGGGTTGTTTGTTCTACCTCTGTGAAAAATGTTAGCGGTATTTAGATGGGATTTGCATTAAATGTGTAGATTGCTTGGACGCCTGTGTGGCTCACTTGGTTAGGTGTATGACTCTTGATTTAAGCTCAGGTCATGATCTCTCAGTTCATGGGATCAAGCCCAGCATCGTGCTCTGCACTGACAGTGTGGAGCCTTGCTTGGTATTCTCTTTCCCCACCCCTCTATGCCTCTCTCTCTCTTTCTCTCTCTCAAAATAAATAAATAAACAAAAAATGTATAGATTGCTTTGGGTAGTATAGACATTTTAACAATATTTATTCTTCCAATTCATGAGCATGGAATGCTTTTCAATTTATTTGTGTCTTCTTCAATTTCTTTCATAAATGTTCTATAGTTTTCAGAGTACAGATCTTTTTCCCTCTGGTTAGGTTTATTCCTAGGTATCTAATTGTTTTGGGTGCAATTGCAAGTGAGATTGATTCTTTGATTTCATTTTTAGCTGATTTGTTATTGGTGTTAGAAATGCAAGCAATTTCTGTATGTTGATTTTATATCTTGTGACTGCTGAATTCATGTATTCTAGGAAATTTTTTATGGAATCTTAATAATCATTACTTTTAATTCTATCAGATGGTTTGGTTACCTCTCTTTTATTTATTTTTTTCCTGAAATTTGGTCTTCTTCTTTTGTTTTGAGTATATTTATTTGTCTCCTCATTTTACTTGACTTTCTTTGTTTCTATCTATTAGGAGAAACAGCTACTTTTATGCTTGTAGGAATGGTCTTGTATGGTTTTCTCCTGTGTAGACTGTGCATACCAGGTGATTGGGCTGGCTGGCTGCAGCTGAGACTCTCTTTTGGCTGGCTGGCTACAGCTGAATGCTGAGGGGTTCTAGGGTACTTTGTTCTGGGACTGCCCTGGTGACATGGCCAGAATTGGAGTGTGCATGGATCAGGGAAGTCTTGGGGCTCTCCATGCAGAGGTCTCCCTTGCAGGATATCTGGTGCTGAAGAGAGTGCAAGCTCGGGGTTCCTGAGGCACTTCATACAGAAGGTGACCTGGCAGGACAGCTGAAGCTGAAGTGGGTATGAGCCAAATATTTCTGTGTTCTCTCAGTGCAGAGGGTGCCCTGTCAGGATAGCTTAACTTGCAGTGGTGCAAGAAGGATGTCGTGGGGTGCTTAGCAGTGAAGGCACACTGGCAGGCAGTTGGAGCCCAGGTTGCTGTGGACTGCTATGCCCCATGTCATTTCACAAAGTGGCACCCTGGCAGGGTGGTTGGAAATGAAACAGTATATAGGCCAAGGGCTCCCATGAACTCTTTGCTGTGAGCTCTCTGGTAGGGCATCTGAAGCTGAGGTGGTTGCAAGCTGGTGGAATCCCAGGGTGTTTCAGGCAGGGAACACTCTAGAAGGACATCTGAAAAGCCAAGATGGGCAAGGGCTGGGACAGTCCTGGTAGTCTCTACACAGGAGGACCCAGGGCAGAACAGTTAAAGCTAAAGTGAGTGCAAGCCAGAGTGTCCCAGGGTGCTCAATGCATGGGCACCCTGGTATAGGGGTTGGAGCCAAGGCATGGTACAGACCAGGGAGCACTGGGTACTCTGCATAAGGGGAACCCTGGTGGGGTGGCTGGAGATGAGGCAAGTATGAACTGGGAGGCCCCAGAGCACACTGCATTGGGTATTCCTGAGCAAGTTGTCTGGAGCCAAAGTTGTATAGGCCTAGAGTGTTCCAGATTGCTTTTCTCTTGTGTCACCTTGGTGAGGTGGCTGGAACTGTAGGGGGCACTGACTGGAGACTGTCCCAGTGTTCAAAGTCCTGGTGCTGTCTTGGTGGGATGGTTTGGGCTTGTGTGGACTAGAAGTTGGGGTGTTACTGAGATGGCAGGCCAACCAAAACACCCACACCCTGCTCCCATCTGTACAATCAAGGTGAAAGCAGTACATAAACCTTGGAGGTTGCCAGCCCCTCTGACCTGGAGAGAATTCCAGCAACTCTCTGTTATTTGGAAGATAGGCTATTCCCTTTATATTCTAGTTTCCCCTTTATATTATTTTTAAACATTTTTTTATTTAAAATTTTTGTAATGTTTTATTTATTTTGAGAGAGGGACAGTGTGAATGGGGGAGGGAGAGAGAGAGAGAGAGAGAGAGAGAGAGAGAGAGAGAGAGAGAGAGAAGGAGATACAGAATCTGAAGAGCCTCCAGGCTCTGAGCTCTCAGCCTAGAGCCTGAGACAGGGCTCAAACCAGTGAGATCATGACCAGAGCCGAAGTCGGATGATTAACCCAGTGAGCCACCCAGGCGCCCCTCATTGCCCTCTTAAACAAAAGCCTTTTTTCTGTGCCCCAGGGTAGATGAATCTATTCACAATCTCACAGTACTATCTTTACTTACTGTAGTTGGCACCAGCGTTGGGGTTTCTCTTCATTACTGTGTCAGTGCTCATCACGATATGTGTAAAATCCCTCTCACCTATTTCACCCATCTCCCAAACCATCTCCCCTCTGGTAACCATCAGTTTGTTCTCCAGAGTTAAGAGTATGTTTCTTGGTTTGTTACGTTTTTTACCCCTTGCTATTTTGTTTTGTTTCTTAAATTCCATATATGAATAAATCATATGGTATTTGTCTTTCTCTGACTGGATTATTTTGGTTAGCATTATACTCTCTAGTTCCAACCATAGTGTTGCATATATCAAGATTTCATTCCTTCTTATGGCTGAATAATATTCCATTATATATATCTTTTTTATCTTCTTATCCATCTTCATTATCCACTCATCTATTGATGGACACTTGGGCTCCTTCCATAATTTTGCTATGGTAAATGATGTTGGAATAAACATGAGGGTGCATAAAGCTCTTTGAATTAATACTTTTGTATTTTAGGAGGGGGTAAATACCCAATAAGTACAATCACTTGATTGTAGGGGAGTTTTGTTGTTAACTTTTTGAGGAGCCTCCATACTGTTTTCCATAGTGGCTGCACCAGTTTACACTCCTGGAAACAATGCACAAAGGCTTCTTTTTCTCTGCATCCTTGCCAAAGCCTGTTTATGTGTGTGTGTGCGTGTGTGTGTGTGTGTGTGTTTGATTTTAGCCATTCTGACAAGTGTGAGGTAATATCTCATTGAAGTTTTGCTTTGCATTTCCTGATGGTATGTGATGTTGAGCATGTTTTCATGTGTCTGTTGGCCATATGTATGTCTTCTTTGGAGAAATTATTCATGTCTTCTCACCATTGTTAAATACGATTATCTGGCTTTTGTGTGTTGAATTGTATAAGTTCTTTATATGTTTTGGATGCTAACTCTTTATAGGATATGTCATTTGCAAATATCTTCCTCTATTGAGTATGTTACCTTTTATTTTGTTGATTGTTCTCTTAGCTGTGCAGAAGCTTTTTATTGTGATGTAGTCCCAATATTTTTTTTTCCTTTTGTTTCCCTTGCCTCAGGAGATAAATCTAGAAAGATGTTGCTAGGGCCAATATCAGAGAAATTATTGCCTATGTTCTGTTCTAGGATTTTTGTGGTTTTTCAGAGGTCACATTTAAGTCTTTCATCCATTTTGAATTTATTTTTGTGTATGGTGTAAGAAAGTAGTCCAGTTTCAGTCTTTTGCATGTTGCTGTCCAGTTTTCCCAGCGTCATTTGTTGAAGAGACTATCATTTTCCTATTGGATAATCTTTGCTTCTTTGTCAAATATTAATTGATGGCCTAATTGTAGGTTTACTTCTGGGGTTTCTATTATGAAATATTGATCTATGTGTTTTTGTGCCAGTACCATACTGTTTTGATGACTAAAGCTTTATAATATAACTTGAAGTCCAGAATTGTGATGCCTTCAGCTTTGCTTTTCTATTTCAAGGTTGCTTTGGCTATTTGGGGTATTTTATGGTTCCGTAAAAGTTTTAGGATTGTTTCTTCTAGTTTGTTAAAAAATGCTGTTGGTGTTTTGATAGGAATTGCATTAAATGTGTAGATTGCTTTGGGTAGTATAGATATTTTAACATTATTTGTTCTTCCAACCAATAAGCATGGAATGCCTTCCCATTTCTTGTTGTCATCTTCAATTTCTTTCATTAATGATTTATAGTTTTCAGAGTACATGTCTTTGACCTCTTTAGTTAGTTTTATTTCTATGTACTTTGTTATTTTTGGTGCAATTATAAATGGGATTGTTTTCTTCACTTCTTGTTCTACATCTTAATTAGTAGATTATAGTAATGCAACACTGATTTTACATCCAGAAACTTTACTGAATTCATTTAATAATTCTAGTAGTTTTTTAGTTGAGCCTTTAGGGTTTTCCATATATAGTATAATGTCATCTGCAAATAGTGAAAGTTTTACTTCTTCTTTACTGATCTGTATGCATTTTATTTCTTTTTGTTTTACAATTGCTATGGCTAAGACTTCCAGTATTCTGTTGAATAAAAGTGGTAAGAGTGCATATTCTTGTCTTTTCTCAACCTTAGTGGGAAAGCTCACAGATTTCTCCATTGACAATTATGTAGGTTTTTCATACAAGGCCTGTAGTAAGTTGAGTTATGTTTTCTCTAAACCTACTTTGTTGAGGTATTTTTTAATCATAAACTGATATTGTACTTTATCAAAAGCTTTTTCTGCAACTATTAAAATGATCATATGATATTTTTATTTATTTTTTTTTTTTAAATTTACATCCAAGTAAGTTAGCATATAGTGCAACAATGATTTCAGGAGTAGATTCCTTAATGCCCCTTATGAATTTAGCCCATCCCACCTCCCACAACCCCTCCAGCAACCCTCTGTTAGTTCTCCATATTTAAGAGTTTCTTATGTTTGGTCCCCCCCCCTGTTTTTATATTGCTTCCCTTCCCCTATGTTCATCTGTTTTGTATGTGAAAGTCCTCATATGAGTGAAGGCATATGATATTTGTCTTTCTCTGACTAATATCGCTTAGCATAATACCCTCTAGTTCCATCCACGTAGTTGCAAATGGCAATATTTCATGGTTTTTGATTGCCAAGTAATACTCCATTGTATGTACATACCACATCTTCTCTATCCATTTATCCATCGATGGACATTTGGGATCTTTCCATACCTTGGCTACTGTTGATAGTGCTGCTATAAACACGGGGGTGCATGTGCCCCTTGGAAACAGCATACCTGTATCCCTTGGATAAATGCCTACTAGTGCTATTGCTGGGTCATAGGGTAGTTCTATTTTTAATTTTTTGAGGAACCTCCATACTGTTCTCTGAGGGGCTGCACCAGTTTGCATTCTCACCATCAGTGCAAAATAGATCCTCTTCCTCTGCATCCTCACCAACATCTGTTGTTGCTTGAGTTGTTAATGTTAACCATTCTGACAGGTGTGAGGTAGTATCTCATTGTGGTTGTGCTTTGTATTTCCCTGATAAGTGATGTTGAGCATTTTTTCATTTGTCAGTTGTCCATCTGGATGTCTTCTTTGGAGAAGTATCTATTCATGTCTTTTACCCATTTCTTCACTGGATTATTTGTTTTTTGGGTATTGAGTTTGATAAGTTCTTTATAGATTTTGGATACTAACCCATTATATGATATATCAATGGCAAACATCTCCTCCCATTCCATCAGTTGCCTTTTAGTGTTGCTGATTGTTTCCTTCGATGTGTACCAAGCTTTTTATTTTGATGAGGTCCCTGTAGTTCATTTTCGCTTTCATTTTCCTTTGCCTCCGGAGATATGTTGAGTAAGAAGTTGCTCCGGCCAAGATCAAAGAGGTATTTGCCTGCTTTCTCCTCGAGGATTTTGATGGTTTCCTGTCCAGTTTGAGTTTATTTTTGTGTATGGTGTAAGAAATGGTCCAGGTTCACTTTTCTGCATGTCGCTGTCCACTTTTTCCGGAACCATTTGCTGAAGAGACTGTCTTTATTCCATTGAATATTCTTTCCTGCTTTGTCAAAGATTAGTTGGCCATACGTTTCTGGCTCCATTTCTGGGTTCTCTATTCTGTTCCATTGATCTGGGTGTCTGTTCTTGTGCCAGTACCATTCTGTCTTGATGATTACAGCTTTATATTATAGCTTGAAGTCCGAGATTGTGATGCCTCCTGCTTTGTTTTTCTTTTTCAAAATTGCTTTGGCTATTTGGGGTATTTTCTGGTTCCATACAAATTTTAGGAATATTTGTTCTAGCTCTGTGAAGAATGCTGGTGTTATTTTGATAGGGATTGCATTGAATATGTAGCTTCCTTTGGGTAGTATTCACATTTTAACAATATCTGTTCTTCCTATCCAGGAGCATGGAATCTTTTTCCATTTTTTTGTTTTCATCAATTGCTTTCATAAGATTTCTATAGTTTTCAGTGTGTAGATTTTTCACTTCTTTAGTTAGATTTATTACTAGGTGTTTTATGGTTTTTGATGCAATTGAAAATGGGATTGATTCCTTGATTTCTCTTTCTGTTGTTTCATTGTTGGTGTACAGGAATGCAACCGATTTGTGTGCATTGATTTTATATCCTGCCACTTTGCTGAATTCATGGATCAGTTCTAGCAGTTTTTGGTGGAATCTTTTGTGTTTTCCATATAGAGTATCATGTCATCTGTGAAGAATGAAAGTTTGACCTCCTCCTGGCCAATTTGGATGTCTTTTATTTCTTTGTGTTGTCTGATTGTAGACTTACAATGCTATGTTGAATAACAGTGGTGAGAGTGGACATCCCTGTCTTGTTCCTGACCTTAGAGGGAAAGCTCTCAGTTTTTCTCCATTGAGGATGATATTAGCATTGTGTCTTTCATATATGGCTTTTATTGTCTCGAGGTATGATCCTTCTATCCCTACTTTCTTGAGGGTTTTTATCAAGAAAGGATGCTGTATTTTGTCAAATGCTTTCTCTGCATCTATTGAGAGCATAATGTGGTTCTTGTTCTTTCTTTATTGATGTGAGGAATCACATTGATTGTTTTGCAGGTATTGAACCAGCCCTGTATCCCAGGTATAAATCCCACTTGTGGTGAATCATTTTTTTAATGTATTGTTGGATCCAGTTGGCTAATATCTTGTTGAGGATATTTGTGTCCATGTTCATCAGGGAAATTGATCTATAGTTCTCCTTTTTCGTGGGGTCTGTCTGGTTTTGGAATCAAGGTAATGCTGGCTTCATAGAAAGAGCTTAAAAGTTTTCCTTCCATTTTTACTTTTTGGAACAGTTTCAAGAGAATAGGTGTTAACTCTTCCTTAAATGTTTGATAGAATTCCCCTCGGAAGCCATCTGGCCCTAGACTCTTGCTTTTGGGGATATTTTTGGTTAAAAATTCAATTTTTTCACTGGTTATGGGTCTGTTCAAATTTTCTGTTTCTTCCTGTTTCAGTTTTGGTAGTTCATATGTTTCTAGGAGTTTGTCCATTACTTGCAGATGGCCCATTTTATTGATGTATAGTTGCTTATAATATTCTTATTATTACTTTTATTTCCTCTGTGTTGGTTGTGACCTCTCCTCTTCCATTCTTGATTTTATTTATTTGGTCCCTTTCCTTTTTGTTTTTGATCAAACTGGCTAGTGGTTTATCAATTTTGTTAATTATTTTAAAGAACCAGCTTCTGGTTTCATTGATCTGTTCTACTGTTTTGTTTTTGTGGGGTTTTTTTTGTTTGTTTCAATAGCATTGATTTCTATTCTGATGTTTATTATTTCCTGTCTTCTGCTGGTTTGGGTTTTTTTTTTGTTTGTTTTGTTTTTGGTTTTTTTTTTTTTTTTTTTTTTTGCTGTTTTTTTTCCAGCTCTTTAAGCTGTAAGGTTAGGTTATGTGTAACTGAGACCTTCTTCCTTCTTTTGGAAGGCCTGGATTGCTATATACTTCCCTCTTATGACCACCTTTGCTGCATCCCAGAGGTTTGGGGCTGTGGTGTTATCATTTTCATTGGCTTCCATGGAAGCAAATGATCATACGATTTTTATCCTTACTCTTACTAATATGGTGTACTATGTTGATTTATTTGCTAATATTGAACAATCGTTGCATCTTGAGAATAAATCCTACTTGATCATGGTGAATGTTTTTTTTTATAGATTGTTTGATTTGGTTTGCTAGTATCTTGTTGAGGAATTTTTCATCTATGTGAATCAGAGATATTAGCCTGTCTTTCTCTTTTTTCTGTGGTGCCTAATTGGCTTTGATATCAGTGTGATACTGGCCTCATAGAATGAATTTGGTTCTTTTCCTTCCTCTTCTATTTGTTGGAATAGTTTGAGGAGAACAAGTTTTAACTCTTCAAGTGTTTGATGGAATTCATCTGTGAGCCATCTAGTCCTGGATATGTGTTTGCTGGGAGTTTTTGTATTACTGATTCAACTACATTGGTGGTAATTGATCTGTTCAAATTTTCTATTTCTTCTTTCTTCAGTTTTGGTAAGTTATATGTTTCTAGGATTAATCCATTTCTTCTTACAGGTCATCCACTGTGGTGACATAATTTTTCATAATCTCTTACAATTGTTTGTTTTTCTGTTGTATTGGTTGTTATTTCTCCTCTTTTTTCCCCCTCTTTCATATGTGTTTTTATTTATTTGAGTCATCTCTCCTTTTCCTTTTTGATGAGTCTGGCTAAAGTTTTATCAATTTTATTGAACTTCTCAAAGAACCAACTCTGGGTTTCATTGATCTGTGCTATTGCTTTGTTTCTATATCATTTATATCTTCTCTAAATTTTATTACTTATTTCCTTCTACTGGTTTGGGGTTTTGTTTGTTATTTTTCTAGCTCCTTAAGGTGTAAGGTTAGGTTGTTTATTTGAGATATTGCTTGCTTCTTGAGGTATACATGTATTGCTTTAAACTTCCCCCTTATAACTGCATTTGCTACATCAAAAAGATACTGGAACATTGTCTTTGCATTTTCATTTGCTTTCATATATTTTTTAATATTTTATTTCATTATTGACACATTCATTGTTTAATACCATGTTATTTAACCTCCATACACTTGTGATATTTCCAGATTTGTGTGTGTGTGTGTGTGTGTGTGTGTGTGTGTGTGTTGTGTGTGTGTATGTTTGATTTCTAGTTTCATAGTATTGTGGTCAGAAAATGTACATGGTATGACTTCAATCTTTTTGCATTTGTTGATCCTTTTTTACTGCCTAATATGTAGCTTATTCTGGAGAATGTTACATGTGCACTTGAAAATAATGTGCATTCTTCTGTTTTAAGATGGAATGTTCTGAATACATCTGTTAAGTCCATCGGATTCCATGTTTGATTCAAGCCACTGTTTCCTTGTTGATTTTCTGTTTGGATGATCTTCCCATTAATGTACCAAAGTTGTTAAATTCTCATACTATTATTGTATTACTATCGATTAGTTCCTTTAGGTTTGTTATTAAGTATTCTGTGTATTTGCTGCATCCATGTTGGATGCATAAATATTTAGAACTGTTAGATATTCTTATTAGATTGTGCTTTATTTATTTATTTTTTTCAATATATGAAGTTTATTATCAAATTGGTTTCCATACAACACCCAGTGCTCATCCCAAAAGGTGCCCTCCTCAATACCCATCACCCACCCCCCCCTCCCTCCCACCCCCCATCAACCCTCAGTTTGTTCTCAGTTTTTAACAGTCTATTACGCTTTGGCTCTTTTCCACTCTAACCTCTTTTTTTTTGTTCCTTCCCCTCCCCCATGGGTTTCTGTTACGTTTCTCAGGATCCACATAAGAGTGAAACCATATAGTATCTGTCTTTCTCTGTATGGCTTATTTCACGTAGCATCACACTCTCCAGTTCCATCCATGTTGCTACAAAGGGCCATATTTCATTCTCAAGGCCACGTAGTACTCCATTGTGTATATAAACCACAACTTTTTTATCCATTCATCAGTTGATGTACATTTCGGCTCTTTCCATAATTTGGCTATTGTTGAGAGTGCTGCTATAAACATTGGGGTACAAGTGCCCCTATGCATCAGCACTCCTGTATCCCTTGGGTAAATTCCTAGCAGTGCTATTGCTGGGTCATAGGGTAGGTCTATTTTTAATTTTTTGAGGAACCTCCATACTGTTTTCCAGAGCAGCTGCACCAATTTGCATTCCCACCAACAGTGCAAGAGGGTTCCCGTTTCTCCACATCCTCTCCAGCATCTATAGTCTCCCGATTTGTTCATTTTGGCCACTCTGACTGGCGTGAGGTGATGTCGGAGTGTGGTTTTGATTTGTATTTCCCTGATGAGGAGCGACGTTGAGCATCTTTTAATGTGCCTGTTGGCCATCCGGATGTCTTCTTTAGAGAAGTGTCTATTCATATTTTCTGCCCATTTCTTCACTGGGTTATTTGTTTTTTGGGTGTGGAGTTTGGTGATCTCTTTATAGATTTTGGATACTAGCCCTTTGTCCGATATGTCATTTGCAAATATCTTTTCCCATTCCGTTGGTTGCCTTTTAGTTTTGTTGGTAGTTTCCTTTGCTGTGCAGAAGCTATTTATCTTCATAAGGTCCCAGTAGTTCACTTTTGCTTTTAATTCCCTTGCCTTTGGGGATGTGTCAAGTAAGAAATTACTACGGCTGAGGCCAGAGAGGTCTTTTCCTGCTTTCTCCTCTAGGGTTTTGATGGTTTCCTGTCTCACATTCAGTTCCTTTATCCATTTTGAGTTTATTTTTGTGAATGGTGTGAGAAAGTGGACTAGTTTCAATCTTCTGCGTGTTGCTGTCCAGTTCTCTCAGCACCATTTGTTAAAGAGACTGTCTTTTTTCCATTGGATATTCTTTCCTGCTTTGTCAAAGATTAGTTGGCCATACATTTGTGGGTCTAGTTCTGCGGTTTCTATTTTATTCCATTGGTCTATGTGTCTGTTTTTGTGCCAATACCATGCTGTCTTGATGATGACAGCTTTGTAGGAGAGGCTAAAGTCTGGGATTGTGATGCCTCCTGCTTTGGTCTTCTTCTTCAAAATTACTTTGGCTATTCGGGGCCTTTTGTGGTTCCATATGAATTTTAGGATGGCTTGTTCTAGTTTCGAGAAGAATGCTGGTGCAATTTTGATTGGGATTGCATTGAATGTGTAGATAGCTTTGGGTAGTATTGACATTTTGACAATATTTATTCTTCCAATCCATGAGCAGGGAATGTCTTTCCATTTCTTTATATCTTCTTCAATTACCTTCATAAGCTTTCTATAGTTTTCAGCATACAGATCTTTTACATCTTTGGTTAGATTTATTCCTAGGTATTTTATGCTTCTTGGTGCAGTTATGAATGGGATCAGTTTGTTTATTTGTCTTTCTGTTGCTTCGTTATTAGTGTGTACGAATGCAGCTGATTTCTGTACATTGATTTTGTATCCTGCAACTTTGCTGAATTCATGTATAAGTTCTAGCAGACTTCTGGTGGAGTCTATCGGATTTTCCATGTATAGTACCATGTCGTCTGCAGAAAGTGAAACCTTAACTTCATCTTTGCCAATTTTGATGCCTTTGATTTCCTTTTGTTGTCTGATTGCTGATGCTAGAACTTCCAACACAATGTTAAACAACAGTGGTGAGAGTGGACATCTCTGTCATGTTCCTGATCTCAGGGAACAAGCTCTCAGTTTTTCCCCATTGAGGATGATGTTAGCTGTGGGCCTTTCATCAATGGCTTTTATGATCTTAAGTATGTTCCTTCTATCTCGACTTTCTTGAGGGTTTTTATTAAGAAAGGATGCTCGTGTTGTCAAATGCTTTTTCTGCATCGATTGACAGGATCATATGGTTCTTATCTTTTATTTTATTAATGTGATGTATCACATTGATTGATTTGTGAATGTTGAACCATCCCTGCAGCCCAGGAATGAATCCCACTTGATCATGGTGAATAATTTTTTTTATATGCTGTTGAATTTGATTTGCTAGTATCTTGTTGAGAATTTTTGCATTCATATTCATCAGGGATATTGGCTTGTAGTTCTCTTTTTTTGCTGGGTCTCTGTCTGATTTATTGATAAGAATGTGGTAATCACAGGAGACTTTAATACTAGATGTGCAACAATGGATAGATCATTTAGATGGAAAATCAATAAAGGAACAAGGGCCCTGAATGATGCATTGTATCAGATGGACTTGACAGATATATTTAGGACTCTGAATCCCAAGGAAATGGAATAAACTTTTTCTTGAGTGTGCATGGAATATTTTCCAAGACAGGTCACATATTGGGTCACAAAACAGCCCTTAATAACTGTAAAAGAATTGAGATCATACCATGCACACTTTCAGACCACAATGCTATGAAACTTGAAATCAACCACAGGAAAAATTCTGGAAAACTACCAAAAGCATGGAGGTTAAAGAATATCCTACTAAAGAATGAATGGGTCAACCAGGCAATTAGAGAAGAAATTTAAAAATATATGTAAACAAACAAAAATGAAAATACAACAATCCAAATGCTTTGGGATGCAGGGAAGGCAGTCCTGAGAGGAAAATACATTGCAATCCAGGCCTATCTCAAGAAACAGGAAAAAATCCCAAATGCAAAATCTAAAAGCATACCTAAAGAAAGTAGAAGCAGAACTGCAAGGTCACCCCAAACCCAGCAGAAGAAGAGAAATAATGAAGATTGGAACACAAATAAACAATATAGAATAAAAAAAACTGTAGAGCAGATCAATGAAACCAAGAGTTGGTGTTTTGAAAAAAATAGACAAAATTAATAAACCTTTAGCCAGGCTTCTCAAAAAGAAAAGGGAGATGACCCAAATATATAAAATCATGAATGAAAATGGAATTATTACAACCAATACCTCAGAAATGCAAGCAATTATCAGGGAATATGATGAAAAATTATATGCCAACAAACTGGACAACCTGGAAGAGATGGACAAATTCCTAAACACCCACACACTTCCAAATCTCAAACGGGAAGAAATAGAAAACTTGAACAGACCCATAACCAGCCAAGAAATTGTATCAGTTATCAAAAATCTCCCAACAAATAAGTCCAGGACCAGATGGCTTCCCAGGGGAATTCTATCCTTCTCAAGATAATACCTATCCTTCTCAAGCTTTTCCCAAGAAATAGAAATGGAAGGGAAACTTCCTGACTCATTCTATGAAACAAGCATTACTTTGATTCTCATATTATTCCAATAAAATGGTGTCAGAATTGATTTAAAAAAAAAACAGACCCCTCAATATGCTGCCTACAAGAAACTCATTTTAGACCTAAAGACACCTGCAAGTTGGAAGTGAGGTGATGGAGAAGTATATATCATGCAAATGGATATCAAGAGTGAGCTACAGTAACAATAATTATATCAGACCAATTAGACTATAAAACAAAGACCATAACAAGAGATAAAGAAGGGCACTATATAATTCTAAAGGGGAGAATACAACAAAAGTTATAACAATTGCAAACATTTATGCAACCAATGTAGGAGCACCAGACATATAAGAAAATTAAAGAGAAACATTAAGGAACTGATTAATAATAATAAAATAATAGTAGGCGGCATTAACACCCCACTTACAACATCACCAAACAGAAATTAAACAAGGAAACAATAGTTTTAATGACACACTCAACCAGATGAACTTAACAGATATATTCAGAATATTCCATCCTCAAATGGCAGAATATATGTTCTTACAATTGCACACAGAATATTCCCCAGAATAAATCATATATTAGGTCACAAAATGGACCTCAACAAATATAAAAAGTTCGAAATCATACCACACATCTTTTCTGACCACAATCCTATGAAACTACAAATCAACCACAAGAAAAAATCTTGAAAAACCATGAAGACATTGAGATTAAACAACATGCTACTAAAGAATGAAAATCAAAGAAGAAATTAAAAAAAATCCATTCAAAAGCAAAGCTGGAGGAATCACTGTTCCAGACTTCAAGTAATATTATAAAGCTGTAGTAACCAAAACAATATGGTTCTGGAACAAGTATGGACACAGAATAATGGAACATAATAGAAAACCCACAAGTAAATCCACAAATATACAGTCAATTAATCTTCAACAACACAGCAAAGAATATTCAATTGGAAATAGTATCCTTAACAAATGGTGTTGGGAAAAATGGAAAATAACATGCAAAATAAAGAAGCTGGTCCACTTTTTAACACTGTGCACAAAAGTAAATTCAAAGTGGATTAAATACCTAAATGTGAGTCTCGAGACTATAAAAGTCTCAGAAGAGACCACAGGCAGTAACTTCTCTGACATTGGCCATAGCAACATTTTTCTAGATGTTTCTCCTGAGGTAAGGGAAAGAAAAGCAAAAAATAAACTATTGGGACTACATCAAAATAAAAAGCTTCTGCACAGCAACAGAAACAATCAACAAAATTAAAAGGCAGTCTACTCAATTGGAGAATATATTTGCAAAGGAGATATTCAGCAAAGGGTTGGCATCCAAAATATATAAAGAACTTATAAATCTCAATCTCCCAGAAATAAATAATCCAATTAAAAATTGGGCAGAAGAGGGGCTCCTGGGTGGCTCAGTCGGTTGGGCGGTCGACTTCGGCTCAGGTCATGATCTCGCGGTCCGTGAGTTCGAGCCCCACGTCGGGCCCTGTGCTGACAGCTCAGAGCCTGAAGCCTGTTTCAGTTTCTGTGTCTCCCTCTCTCTGACCCTCCCCCGTTCATGCTCTGTCTCTGTCTCAAAAATAAACGTTAAAAAAATTTAAAAAAAAATTGGGCAGAAGACATTAAAAGACATTTCTCCAAAGATGAGAGACAGGTGACTAACAGACACTTGAAGAGATGTTCATCAGTTACCATCATGGAAATGTAAATCAAAACTACAATAAGATATAATCTCACACCTGTCAGAATGCCTA